>NC_141079.1:102500-607500 GCF_041138505.1 Cibotium barometz
GAATACACTAAGGTGTCTTATTTTTCACACACAAATTTATCATGCTCTTTTTGCATTCACCTAAAGATGTAACCTACCTTTTAACTTTTACATTGCGGTGAGTCTGCATAATTTCTATAAACAATTGTAATACGTGGTATTACCTAGGGTACAGAAGAGAGGTTCTCACAATGTCACATTTTCTTATGAGTACTTTTCTTACCCATTCAATACATATCAACATATTCCCTTGCTCTAGTTATGATAAATTATCAATTCCTAAACAAATCTTGTGGAAAAACAATCATTTGCGGGTCTTTTCCTCTAAACCTCTATCTCTTAGCTATTTCTTTCACTCAAAGACACTTATATTTATTTTCTTTTTTTAATATAAATGTATGGGATTTTCAATAATTATCGTACTTAGAGCTTCCTCTTCTAAAGTTATGTTGCATGATCTCTTGGTCACTCCAACTTTTAGATTTTTTAATTCTAATAACTTATGATTCGAAGGGCTTCATGATCTAAGTTTCTTATGGTACCAAGCATTGTTTTATGGTGATACAGTTGGTGATTCTTTTATAATTCTTTTGAACCTTAAGATTCCACCCTTAATTTATTCAAGCACAAATCCATAATTGGTGTAATTTATTTGAATCAGGGTTTCCTCACTACACTTGAGTAGATCTAGGTCATTGTATATTCTATAAAGATGTGACTCCGATAACAAGGGGCGAGGAATGTTGACACATGTCTTCCCTCTATGTAAATACAAGTTCTAACTTTTTCTATATGTTGGATGGTGATAGGTAAGACTTCTTTCCCCTTTGCCTTTATGGAGATGATGGTGATTCTTGATCTAATTCTCAACAAACATACTCACTTCCAACCATGGTCATCTATGACCAATTGTGTTAATTGTAATCTAATAGCATAGGTCCCTTGAGAAATTATTTAGTTGTTCTTTGGCTACTAATGTATTTTGATTGGCCCTTCATTATATGTTGATATTTTTCTTCATTTAACTATGATAGGGATGAGTAATGTGACACATACATAATGACGAGTAATGTCATTATAAGGCTACAATTCATTGAATGGTAAGCATGTTTTGGAACCCTACTCACACATTGTGCCCCTTGCCCTCATTCCATCAATCTTTGAGAATTATTCTTCCATATCGTGTAACTAGCCTCACTTATTCCTAATTGTGTCTTCCATGGGACTACGCAGTTTATTTTGATTCATTATAAAAGCTCATCTAACTTCATGGACATTCACATGCACATGTCAATGTCTTCACGACATTGGATTGAGAGCGCTTTGGATTGATACCTGTCAGTACAACCTTAATTGATTCCCTTGATCATCTATATTTTTTCTCTTTGGTTTTCATTCTCTCTCTATCTCTCTCTCTCCCTCCCTCCCTCCCTCCCTCCCTCTCTCTCTCTCTCTCTCTCTCTCTCTCTCTCTCTCTCTCTATGCATGGAAAGTCTCTCATCATCCCCTAATCTCTCCACCGTTTCCATCAACTTCTATCGCCATGTGATGCATTTCTTTTACGTAATTTATGGAGCTTTACTTGGAATCCCCTAATTCAATTTTTTCTTTCTCGTCTATTTGACTTAAGCAATTCTCTTGCTTCACCTCTCTCTCATATCTCCCCCTCCCAATTAACCTCTATTTCTTGCTTCCACTTTGGGCTCCACTTCTTCACTCATTTGAGCTTCAAATTCATTACAGACAACTCGAATCCCTCCTTTTGAGGTTACTCCCTTTGCATTTCTTGGATGCTCCATGTTTGCTGGTCATACGTCTCCACTTTTGTGTTCTATTTGGTTTCATGTATTTGAAGAGGACAATATCATGAACATAAAACTTGAGGGCACCCACAAATAATATCTCTCTTGGTTAGCATTGCTCCACTGTGCCTTCTTGATTTGCAAAGGTTTTGCTTTGACATTAATTTTTGCCTATTGATTCATGCATTGGTTTTTATACACACAAAAATTTATCATGCTATTTTTGCATTTACCTAAAGATATAACCTACCTTTTAACTTTTACATTGGGGTGAGTCTACATACTTACTTTAAATAATGGTAATATGTGGTATTACCTAGGGTATAGAAGACATGTTCTCACAATGTTACATTTTCTTATGAGTATTTTTCTTAATCATTCAATATATATCAACATATGCCCTTACTCTAATTATGATAAATTATCAATTGCTAAACAAATATTGTGGAAAAAATTTCATTTAGGGGTCTTTTCCTCTAAACGTCTATCTCTTAGCTATTTCTTTCACTTAAAGACACTTAGATATCTTTTCTTTTTTGAATATAAATATATGGGTTTTGGAATAATTCTCTACTTAGATCTTGCTCTTCTAAAGTTATGTTGCATAATCGCTTGGTCACTCCAACTTTTAGACGTTCTAATTCTAATAACCTATGATTCCAAGGGCTTGATGATGTAAGTTTCTTATGGTACCAAGCACTGTTTAATGGTGATTAAAGTTGGTGATTTTATAATAATTCTTTTGAACCTTAGGATTCCATCCTGAATTTATTCAAACACAAATCCATCATTGGTGTAATTTATTTGAATTAGTGTTCCCTCACTACACTTGAGTGGATCTAGATCATTATATATTCTATTAAGATGTGACTTCCATAACAAGGGAGGAAGAATATTGACACCTTTCTTCCCTCCATGTAAATATATGTTCTAACATTTTTAAAATGTTGGATGGTGATATGTAAGACTTATATACCCTTCACCTTTATGGAATTGATGATGATTCTTGACCAATGAATCCAATTGTGTCAATTGTAATCTAATAGGATAGGACTCTTGAGAAATTATTTAGTTGCTCTTTGGCTAGTAATGTATATCAATTGGTCCTTCATTATGTGTTGGAATTGTTCTTTATTCAACTGTGATGGGGATGAGTTATGTAACACACACACAATTTTACTCCCCGGAGACCTTGGTTGGTCTCACACAATCATTGACATCCTACATCAAAGCTACTACTTTCTTTTGATGTAGGAACCTCACTTGCTCTCATCTTTGAGAGTTCATTGGACCTAAATCAACTAGTCACTCATTATGCAATTTTTAATCTCTCTACTTTGACTAGTCTCCCACAAACCCTATTGATGCTTTTGGGTAGATAGTAGGTCATCACACTAGGTGATGACCCACAATCTCACCTAGTGTGTGAAACTACTGAGGTAGAGGTTGGTACACACACACACACACACACACACACTCAATTTGTTATT
This sequence comes from Cibotium barometz, assembly GCF_041138505.1. Taxonomy (NCBI): domain Eukaryota; kingdom Viridiplantae; phylum Streptophyta; class Polypodiopsida; order Cyatheales; family Cibotiaceae; genus Cibotium; species Cibotium barometz. The sequence goes on from NC_141079.1 coordinate 105,772, forward strand.
TCTTTAGACCTATTTATTTTCTTCTTCTTAATATGGATGAATATGTACTTTGATTAGTTTAATTCAAAACTCATTATAAGGCTACAACTCATTGAATGGTAAGCATTGTTTAAAGCCCTACTCACACATTGGGCCCCTTGCTCTCATTTCATAAATCTTAGACCTATTTATTTTCTTCTTCTTAATATGGATGAATATGTACTTTGATTAGTTTAATTCAAAACTCATTATAAGGCTACAACTCATTGAATGGTAAGTTTTGTTTGAAGCCCTACTCACACATTGGGCCCCTTGCTCTCATTTCATAAATCTTAGAGAATTATTATTCCATATTGTGTAACTAGCCTCATTGATTCCTAATTGTGTCTTCCATGCTACTGCTTAGTTTACTTTGATTCATTATAAATCTCATCTCACCTCATGGACCTTCATATGCACATGTCGGTGTCTTCACCACATTGGATTGATAGTGCCGTGGATTGATACCCATCATTAAAATCTTAATTGATTCCCTTGATCATCTATATTCTCTCTCTCTCTCTCTCTCTCTCTCTCTCTCTCTCTCTCTCTCTCTCTCTCTCTCTCTCTCTCTCTCTCTCTCTCTCTCTCTCTCTCTCTCTCTCTATGCATGGCAAGTGTGCCATTGGCCCCTAATCTCTCCACCATTTCTGTCAACTTCTATCACCATGTTTTGCATTTTGTTAATGTAATTTAGTTATCTTTACTTGGAATCCCCTAAAGTATATTTTCCTTACTTGACTATTTGCCTTAAGTAGCTCTGTTGCTTCACCTCTCTCTCATCATTCCCCCTCCCAATTAACCTCTATTTCTTACTTCCCCTTTGAGCTCCACCTCTGCACTCATTCAAGTGTCAAATACATTACACACAACTTGACTCCCTCCTTGAGGTAACTCCCTTTGTAGTTCTTTGGATGCTCTACGTTTGCTGGTTATACCTCTCCACTTTTGCGGAGTGTTTGGTTTCATGTCTTCAAAAAAGAGATTATAATGAACATAAAACTTGAGGGCACCCACAAACACTCTCTCTCTTGCTCAGTGTTGCTCGATTGTGTCTTCTCGGTTTGTGAAGGTTTTACTTCAACATTACTTTTTGCCTTATTCAATCATGCATTGGTTTTTATACCATCGAAGTGAATAGTGAATACACCAAGGTGTCTTATTTCTCACACAAATTTATCATGCTCTTTTTGCACTTACCTAAATATATAACCTACTTTTTAACTTTTACATTGGGGTGAGTTTGCATAATTGCTTTAATCAATGGTAATATGTGGTATTACCTAGGGGATAGAAGACAGGTTCTCACAATGTCACATTTTCTTACTCATTCAATACATATCAACATATGCCCTTTCTCTAGTTATGATAAATTATCAAGTGCTAAACAAATCTTGTAGAAAAAATTTCATTTTGGGGTCTTTTCCTCTAAACCTCTATCTCTTAGCTATTTCTTTCACTGAAAGACACTTAGATTTCTTTTCTTTTTTGAATATAAGTGTATGGGTTTTGGAATAATTCTCTTACTTGGAGATTCCTCTTCTAAAGTTATGTTGCATGATATCTTGGTCAGTGCAAGTTTTAGATGTTTTGACACTAGTCATGTAACTGAGCCACAAAAGTGGCTCAAGAAGGATTTCTTATATTTCATGATAGCTTCTACATAGGATGTCGAAAGGGTCATATTATTACATCATTGTAATCTTCTAGTATAATGAAAACTTTGGATACTATTTTGGAATCAATTGTGGCTTATTTCAAAAATTCAAAATTCAAAAAGTGCCCAAAAATGCTTGAAATAGCTCAACTTTGAGGGGTTCAAATAGTTGTCAACTTCTATACAATTGTCCTCATGTCCATATGTATGTATCATATACATATAGATGTATTTTTCAAAAAAAAATCAACTTGCTAAAAAATTCCTTGAGAAAGTTATGGACCACAAACTGAGAGTGACCAACTTTTTTTGAAAATGACTCCAAAGATGACTCTTGAAAATTAGGTTTTTCAAACCTTCTTTTTCCTTACAATTCGTTTTCAACTACATACTTGTGTTAGGTATAAATTCCTTGAAGGATTTTTTTTGAAATAGTATAGCTAAAGATAAATAGAATTTCTACAAACATGTCCAAATAGCCACAAAAGTGGCTTTTTTTTTAACATACATATACATATACATATACACATACATATACATATATGTATATATATATGAGCATATATATACATATATATATGTATATGTGTATATATGTGTGTGTGTGTGTGTGTGTGTGTGTGTGTGTGTGTGTAAGTGTACAATTATTCACTTAAACAATCACACACACACACATGCATGCATACTTCCCTTGAACTCTCTAGTGTAAAGGTCCCCTAATACACTTGTATATTGTTATTACCTCATTAACTCTCCTTTGTATAGTTCCTTTGCTATTTCTTCTTTTTTATGTACACTACAAAATATTGATTTATAATTTGAATGCCATAGGTACTAAAATAATTTCTATTGCTTATTTCTTATGTAGACTACAAAATAGGTTGTAACTTGAATGTCCCCAGTACTTCCACCACCTTATTACTACCTTGTCCTTATACCTTGTCCTTATGTACACTATTGAAATTAGAATATGATGAATTCTCATGTGAGTCCTCCCTTTCAATTTCTTCTCCCTCATGTACACTATAGAATAATTTCAATTGAGACTCCTAGAGGTACTTAAATATCTTCATCCCATGAGAACTCCCACAAGTGTCCTTATGTACACTATTGAAATTAGAATATGATGAATTCTCATGTGTAGTCCTCCCTTTCAATTTCTTCTCCCTCATGTACACTATAGAATAATTTCAATTGAGACTCCTAGAGGTACTTAAATATCTTCATCCCATGAGAACTCCCACAAGTGATTCTTGCACTTGTCCAATTTTTGGTTCCCACGATTGAACCATTATATATATATATATATATATATATTACACACACACCCACACACATATGTTCATATGGATCATTCATTCATACATACATACACAAACACACACACATATATACACATAGATATATATGTATGTATGTATGTATGCATGCATGTATGTGTATATGTGTGTGTGTGTGTGTGTATGTGTATATATGTGTGTGTGTGTGTGTGTGTGTGTGTGTGTGTGTGTGTGTGTGTGTATGTATGTATGTATGTGTGTGTGTGTGTGTGTGTAATATATACATACATAGATATATATTATACCTGTAATGTATATATATATATATATATATATATATATATATATATATATATATGCGCACACACACACACACATATATATAATATATGTGTAAATGAATAAATAAATATATACATATGATACTTATGTATATATATGTATATTACATATATATACATAAATATGTGTGTGTGTGTGTGTGTGTCTATGTGTATATATATAATCTATGTATGTATGCACACACACACATAGTTATATATGTGTATATATATATAGAATCACACACACAGGCACACACACACACAGATGCACGCACTTGCCTTTTTCCTCACAAAGTTTATTTTCTTTAGACCTATTTATTCTCTTCTTCCTAAGATGCATGAATATGTACTTTGATTAGTTTAATTCAAAACTCATTATAAGGCTAAAATTCATTGAATGGAAGCACTAATTGGAACCCTACTCACACATTGGGCCCCTTGCCCTCATTCTATAAATCTTTGAGAATTATTCCTCCATATCCTGTAACTAGCCTCAATGATTCCTAATTATGTATTCCATGCTACTACTTAGTTTATTTTTATTCATTATAAAAGCTCATCTAACCTCATGGACCTTTTCATACACATGTCGGTGTCTTCACCGCATTGGATTGATAGTGCCTTGGATTGATACCCGTCATTACAACCGTAATAACTGATTCCATTGAACGTTTATATTTTTTCTCTTTGGTTTTTATTATCTCTCTCTCTCTCTCTCTCTCTCTCTCTCTTTGTCTTTCTCTCTCTCGTGATGCGTGGAAAGTGTGCCATTGGCCCCTAATCTTTCCACCGTTTCCGTCAACTTCTATCACCACATTTTGCCTTTTTTTACGTAATTTATAGAGCTTTACATGGAATCCCCTAATGTATTTTTTCCTTACTCCTCTATTTGCCTTAAGTAGTTATGTTGCTTTACCTCTCTCTCATCTCTCCCCCTCCCACCAGTGAACCTCTATTTCTTTCCTCCCCTTTGAGCTCCACCTCTACACTGATTTGAGCATCAAATCCATAACACACAACTCAACTCCCTCCTTGAGGTTACTCCCTTTGCAGCTCTTTGGCCACTCCACGTTTGCTGGTCATACCTCTCCACTTTTGTGCAATGTTTGGTTTCATCTCTCTCTCTCTCTCTCTCTCTCTCTCTCTCTCTCTCTCTCTCTCTCTCTCGATGCATGGCAAGTGTGCCATTGGCCCCTAATCTCTTTACCGTTTCTGTCAACTTCTATCACCATGTTCTGCATTTTGTGTACGCATTATATGGATCTTTACTTGGAATACCCTAATGTATTTTTTCCTTACTCATCTAGTTGCCTTTAGTAGTTCTATTACTTCATCTCTATCTTGTGTCTTCCCTTCCCAATTAACCTCTATTTCTTACTTCCCCTTCGTGCTCTGCCTCTTCACTAATTAGAGTGTCAAATCCATTACACACAACTCAACTCTCTCCTTGAGGTTACTCCCTTTATAGTGTTTTGGCCTCTCCACATTTTCTCATCATACCTCTCTACTTTTGCATAGTGTTGTTTTCATGTCTTTGAAGAAGAGATTATCATGAACATAAAACTTGAGGGCATGCACAAATAGTCTCTCTCTTGCTTGGTGTTGCTTGACTGTGCCTTCTCGGTTTGCAAAGGTTTTACTTCAACATTAATATTTTCCTTATTGACTCATGCATTGGTTTTTATACCATCAAAGTGAATACACCAAGGTGTCTTATTTCTCACACACAAATGTATCATGCTTTTTTGCATTTATCTAAAGATATAACATCCTTTTTAACTTTTACATTGGGGTGACTCTACATAATTTCTTTAAACAATAGAAATATGTGGTATTACCTAAGGGATAGAAGACAGGTTCTCACAATGTCACGTTTGCTTATGAGTAATTTTCTTACTCACTCAATACATATCAACATATGCCCTTGCTCTAGTTATGATAAATTATCAATTGCTACACAAATCTTGTGGAATAATATTTATTTGGGGGTATTTTTCTCTAAACCTCTATCTCTAAGCTATTTCTTTCACTTAAAGATACTTAGATTTCTTTTCTTTTTTGAATATAAATAATTCTCTTACTTATAGCTTCCTCTTCTAAAGCTATGTTGCATAATCTCTTGGTTACTCCAAATTTTAGATTTTTTAATTCTAATAACTTATGATTCCAAGGGCTTGATGATCTATGTTTCTTATGGTACCAAGAACTATTTTTATGGTGATTACAATTGGTGATTTTTTTATAATTATTTTGAACCTTAGGATTCCATCCTTAATTAACAATTCCATCATTAGTGTAATTTATTTGAATTAGTGTTCCCTCACTACACTTCAGTAGATCTAGGTCATTATTGTATACTCTATAAAGATGTGACTCCGATAACAAGGGGGGAGGAATGTTGACACACCTATCTTCCCTCCATGTAAATACAAGTTCTAACTTTTCCTATATGTTGGATGGTGATAGGTAAGACTTCTTTCCCCTTCGCCTTAATGGAGTTGATGGTGATTCTTGATCTAATTCTCAACAAATCTACTCACTTTCAACCATGGTCATCTATGACCAATTATGTTAATTGTAATCTAATAGCATAGGTCCCTTGAGAAATGATTTAGTTGATCTTTGGCTACTAGTGTCTTTGAATTGGTCCTTCATTATGTGTTGGTATTGTTCTTCATTTAACTATGATGGGGATGAGTTATGTGACACACACACAATTTCACTCCCCAGAGACCTTTGTCAGTCTCACACAGTCATTAACATCCTACATCAAAGATACTAATTTCTTTTGATGTAGGAACCTCACTTGCTCTCATCTTTGAGAGTTAATTGGACCTAAATCAACTAGTCATTCATTTATATGCAATTGATAATCTCTCTAGTTTGACTAGTCTCTTACAAACCCTATTGACGCTTTTGGGTAGACAATAAGTCATCACACTAGGTGGACCTATTGTCTCACCTAGTGTGTGCACCTACTGGGGTAGAGGTGGGTACACACACACACACACTTGCATTTTTCCTCACAAAATTTGTTTTCTTTAGACCTATTTAATGTCTTCTTGCTAAGATGCATGAATATGTACTTTTATTAGTTTAATTCCAAACTCATTATAAGGCTACAATTCATTGAATGGTAAGCACTGTTTGGAACCCTAATCACATATTGGGCCCCATGCCCTCATTCCATAAATCATTGAGAATTATTCCTACATATCATGTAACTAGCCTCACTAATTCCTAATTTGTGTCTTCCATGCTACTAATTAGTTTATTTTGTCTCATTATAAAAGCTCATCTAACCTCATGGACCTTCGCATGCACATGTCAGTGCCTTCACCACCTTTGATTGATAGCGCCTTGGATTGATAGCCGTCATTACAATCTTAATGGATTGACAGCCGTCATTACAATCTTAATGGATTGATAGCCGTCATTACAATCTTAATGGATTGATAGCGCCTTGGATTGATAGCCGTCATTACAATCTTAATGGATTGATAGTGCCTTGGATTGATAGCCATCATTACAAACTTAATGGATTCCGTTGATCGTCTATATTTTTCTCTTTGGTTTTCATTCTCTCTCTCTCTCTCTCTCTATTCATGTGGCAAGTGTGCCATCAGCCCCTAATCTCTCCATCTTTTTCATCAACTTCTAACGCTACATTTTGACTTCTTTTACCTAATTTATGGAGCTTTACTTGGAATCTTCTAATGTATTTTCTCCTTACTCATCTATTTGCTTTAAGCGATTCTATTGCTTCACCTCTCTCTCATCACTCTCCCTCCCATTTAATCTCTATTTCTTGCTTCCACTTTGAGCTCCACCTCTACACTCATTCGAGCGTCAACTCCATTACACACAACTCAACATTTGCTAGTCATGCCACATTTGTTGATCATTCATTTATACATACATACATACATACATATATACATATATATACATAGATATATATATATGTATGTATTTATGTATGTATGTAGGTATATACATACATATACTTAAACACACACACATATGTACAAATGTATATATATACATATACATATGTATACATACATACACACATACGCACACACACACACATGTAAATGAGTGTTTTATATATATATATATATATATATACATACATACATACATATATATATATATGTATGTATTTATGTATGTATGTAGGTATATACATAAATATACTTAAACACACACACATATGTACAAATGTATATATATACATATACATATGTATACATACATACACACATATGCACACACACACACATGTAAATGAGTGTTATATATATATATATATATATATATACACACACATAATAACCCTTTTGATGAAATTTCCAATGGATAGGGGACTTCAATCATAACATTAATACCTTCTAAAAGGAAATTTTAAAGCCTAAGGGAATGTAAGGGAATACCCTTAGCAAAATTATTTGACTTTACTCTTTTACTTGATTTATGGAGCTTTACTTGGAATCCCCTAATTAAATTTTTACTTTCTCATCTATATGACTTAAGCAGTTCTCTTGCTTCATCTCTCCCCCTCCTAATTAACCTCTATTTCTTGCTTCCCCTTTGGGCTCCACTTCTTCACTCATTAGAGCTTCAAATTCATTACACACAACTCGACTCCCTCCATGAGGTTACTCCCTTTGCATTTCTTTGGCCGCTCCACATTTTCTGGTCATACCTCTCCACTTTTGTGTTGTGTTTGGTTTCATGTCTTTGAAGAAGAGATTATCATGAACATAAAACTTTAGGGCACCCACAAACAGTCTCTCTCTTGCTCAGTGTTGTGCCTTCTCAATTTGCAAAGGTTTTACTTCGACATTAATTTCACCAAGGTGTCTTATTTCTCACACACAAATTTATCATGCTCTTTTTGCATTTACCTGAAAATATAACCTACCTTTTAACCTTTACATTGGGGTGAGTCTACATAATTGCTAATATGTGGTATTACCTAGGGTATAGAAGACATGTTCTCACAATGTTACGTTTTCCTATGATTCCTTTTCTTAATCATTCGATACATATCAGCATATGCCCTTGCTCTAATCATGATAAATTATCAATTGCTAAACAAATCTTGTGGAAAAAATTTCATTTGGGGGTCTTTTTCCCTAAACTTCTATCGCTATTTCTTTTACTCAAAGACATACATGTATTTCTATATATATACATACATACATACATACATATATATGTAGATATATATGTATATATATCTACATATGCATATATATACATATATATATATGTGTATATATATATATATATATATATATATATATATATATATATCACTTTTTTACATGTGTGTGTGTGCATGTGTAGATATATATATATGCATATATGTAGATATATATACATATATATACATATATATATGTATATATATATATACATATGTATATATATATATGTGTGTGTGTGTGTGTGTGTGTGTGTGTGTGTGTGTATGTATGTATGTATGTATTTATGTATGTATGTGTATATATATAAATACATATATACATACATATTTATACATATGCATTTACATATATGTATATATATGTATATATATATGAATATATATATACATATATATATGTGTATGTGTATATATATATGTGTGTGTGTGTGTGTGTGTGTAAGTGTACAACTATTCACTTACACAATCACACACATATACATATATGTACATTTATATATAAATATGTATACATATATACATATATGTACATATATGTATATATATATATATGTACATTTATATATATATATATATATGTACATTTATATATATATATGTACATATATATATATATACATAAATATATATATATATAAATGTACATATATATATATATATGTACATATATATATATATGTACATATATATATATACATATATATATATATATACATATATATATATATATATGGTTTCCATTCATGAAATCCAAACATTTTCATGCGTATATGTATATGTGTATATATATATGTGTGTGTGTGTGTAAGTGTGTAATTATTCATTTACACAATCACACACACACACATGCATGCATACTTCCCTTGAACTCTCTAGTGTAAAGGTCTCCTAGTACACTTGTACATTGTTGTTACCTTCTCCTCATGTACACTATTGAAAATAGAATCTCATTAACTCTCCTTTGTATAGTTCCCTTGCTATTGCTTCTTTCTTATGTACTACAAAATAATTTGTAACTTGAATGTCCCTAGTACTTCCACCACCTTATTATTACCTTGTCCTTATGTACACTACTGAAATTAGAATCTCATGAATTCTCATGTGTAGTCCTCCCTTTCAATTTCTTCTCTCTTATGTACGCTATAGAATAAATTTAATTGAGACTCCTGGAGGTACTAAAATATCTTCATCCCATGAGAACTCCCACAAGTGACTCTTGAATGCTGCACTTGTGCAATTTTTGGTTCCCACTATTGAACCATCATATATATATATATATATATATATATATATATATATATATATATATATATATATATATATATTACACACACACATCCACGCACATATGTATATATGGATAATTCATTTATACATACATACATACACACATACACACACATTTAAATAAGTGTTATATATATACACACACACACACATATATACATATATATATATATATATATATATATATATATATATATATATATATATATATATGTATGTATGTATATACATGCATACACACACACACACGCACACATGCACACACATAATATATGTGTAAATGAATAAATAAATATAATATATGTAAATTATACTTATGTATATATATATGTATTTTGTGTATATATACATAAGTATATATGTGTGTGTCTATGTGTATATATATAATCTATGTATGTATGCACACACACAAAAACACACACACAAATGCACATGCTTGCATTTTGCCTCACAAAGTTTGTTTTCTTTTGACCTATTTATTGTCTTCTTCCTAAGATGCATGAATATGCACTTTGATTAGTTTGATTATATTCAAAACTCATTATAAGGATAAAATCCATTGAATGGTAAGCACTGTTTGGAACCCTACTCACACATTGGGCCCCTTGCCCTCATTCTATAAATCTTTGAGAATTATTCCTCCATATCCTGTAACTAGCGTCAGTGATTCCTAATTGTGTCTTCCATGCTACTACTTAGTTTATTTTGATTCATTATAAAAGCTCATCTAACCTCATGGACTTTTTCATACACGTCGGTGTCTTCACCGAATTGGATTGATATCCGTCATTACAACCTTAATTGATTCCCTTGTTTGATAATGTGATTTACTATATATGAGACTAAAAAGCTTACCTTTATTGTGTACGAGACAATAACTATATAGCAAAAAGCATAAATTTATAGATTAACAAGAAATAATTATAAAAATAATGTGATTTAATATATACTAGATGATTGCTATGTAGTAAAAAGTGTAACTTTACTCCTTAGAAATAAAAATTTCTAAGTTACAATTTCCTATATACAAACATTGTGGACTCATATCAAGTATATGCACTTAACCTCAAGGACCTCATAGACCACCATTTTATTTGCCTCTCTCTCTCTCTCTCTCTCTCTCTCTCTCTCTCTCTGCCCCTCTACCCCCCCGCCCCCACCCATACAAATTTACTTCACAAGAGTAATATTTACACACAGGAAAAGCACAAGGTTCATGGTTTACTTCAATCGAAGAGCAATCAAGATTGCCATAGAAGATGGAGGATCATGTCTAAATATTCTATAGGAAGGCACAAGGAGGAAAGTGGCATTAATGATAACCTAGCTGGCAAGCTTTGCCATAAGGGTGGAAAATCAAAGACACATGATTTCTCTAGACAAATTGGAAAGATTCTCCATCCAAATAGTCTAGGGAGACCTTGGTTCTCGGTAGAAAGGGTGACCCGGCCCATGATTGCAAAGAAGATACCCTAAAAGTACCTTGGAGTGACATGTTGGTCACAAACCTTTGTTAGATTGGCTTGGCACGTTTGGTGAACTTTCCTTATGGTGAAGGTGTTGGAGGTATTAAGAGGAAGGGTTGGAAGCGAATGATGACTCAGCACATGAGGATAATGGTATGGAGAAGTGAGCACCACTAAACCTTGACAAAAAAGCTAATTACACAAAGAAACTCAAGAAGGGTAAGTAGAGGGGAATGATCCAACACACATAAGACAAGGATAAGAGGGACATTACCAAGAAGATTAAATGAAGAAGAAAGAGGAGGTTTTATGCATGAGAATCCTACCACAACCCAATCCCTTTGCATGATCTTCCACCAAATTGTGAAGAGGAGAAGGTAGATGAGTTCCACATCCAAGAAAAAACCACATTATGATCCAAAGATGTCATGGAAAGAAATTGCAAACAATGAGGAGATCCCTACCAGTGTCTGCTAAGATAAGATAAAGGAGATAAATTTGGAAATAGAAAAGCCAAAGTCAAAATAGCTACTTGTACTTTGTTGTCACCAATGGTCTACCTTGATTTACTTTTGGTGTATTCTAAATGAAATATGGTTCTCATGGTCTACTTTAGCAAACCATGGTATACTTGGGCCCACCATTTGTATATTGGAGTGTACTCTCGTAGGGTGTATCTAGACTTGGGAGAATGTACCTTGATATCTTAACACACTTGGTGTATTATGGCCCTTGGATTATAACTTAGCCTTCGAATTGGGACCACTCTAACTTGTGTGCTTTTCAAACTTTTTTGTCACTCTCAATTGCCTACTCCACTACTCCCTCCTCCCCCACCCCCACCAATGCAACATCCCTATGTAGCCTCCACCTACTCTCTCATCTATCTTACCCCCTTTACACGCCCTCCTACCCCACCTTGCCACCCTGCAAGCCCCACATTTGCCCACCCAACTAGCTGCATATGCACATGGCCTATGCCTATTGTGCACCCTCTACCCCTTCAAGGTTGCACCATGTTATTCACTCAACTATGCACCAATAGAATGCTTGTTGTGCACCTCTTTTTCATTTTCATTTCCATAACTTTTGGGGTCTCTCTCTAAAAAATATCTTACCTTCCATCCTCACTTTCCACATCCATAGCATAATTGGGTTGTTATCACCTATGACATCACATCTATCTCCATCCTCTGAGTCTACCACATCCATCTATCATGCTCCCTAAGCAAAAAGATTGTGACTCTAGTCTCAAGAGCATCTTTTGAAAAACTCTCAAGGTGGCTAAGACTTCCCACTCATCTTAGTCATGTCAATGCTCCAAATGGATTGAACCATAAGAGGAAGAAGGAGAAGATGTGGTGGCTTCTGGATATGCAAGCAACAACCCCAATGAAGGCACCCCAACTCAAACCACAACCATTGGTTGCTTACTATGCCACTTGGCTAACATTTCAAAGTATAGATCCCTTAGTCCCACTCTCATTGTAGTTCTTTGATCTTGAGCTCAAGTTCATGGATTTGTACCCCTTCTTCCTATATTAATTTGCCACCCATAGATCCACAATTGTGTTACAATCTCATATTCCACCTGCATGCCTGAGCCAAGCTTGACCCCCACCATGCCACTTACATCTTTCCTTTCCCTCCACTTACTACACTAATGATGAAGCGTTACCTCATTGAGCTTGAGAAGAAGCTTGTTGCCTAGACTAATGGTGATTCTCTTCATCCAACACATTCATAGAAGTGTAGAAGAAAGATTCTCAACTAATGTCCAATGCCTATGTATTGTTGTTGCACTTTTTCCACCACCTATTACACTTAGACATAGATTGACCTCTTGCACTAGGTTCTCTAGAGTTTAGGGCACTTAGACACATTTTTTATCTACTTGAAAGTGGGTACACCCCACGAATGACTATGCACAGTCTTCTCTCTTTAGCTTCATCTTCTTTTCCACTTTATTATGCTACTGCCTCTCCATCCAATGACATGGTCATATCTATTTCTCCACGTCCCCATGCTATTGCCTCTCCATTTGGCTTTGGTGGCATGGTGATGCTCTAGGATTCCTCACTCACACCTCCCACTAGTCCAATGTATTCATCACCATGTTCCACTAGGACCGTTACTTCCATCCCAATAACCTCTCCTGCTACTTTGGTGCACTCACCACTCACTTATCCACCAAGAGTGTCCACTACTTCCATCTCACTCATCTCTCCCACTACTCTTGTGTTAGTTGATCATGTACCACCCACCTTGCCACCCATTGTGCCCACTACTTTACTTGCCTCTTCACCTTTGGCTCACTCTTGGGAGCTACCCTCCATAATTCAACCCTCATCGCTTCACTTAGAGTTCCCATTACTTTCACCCACTCAGCTCTCTTGCCACCCCATTCTCCTAGCTCATTTTCTGCCACTCACCTTGCCATGCATGGTGCCCACTACACTTTCCTCCCCAACCTTATCTTGCCTTTAGGAGCCACCCTTGACACCTCCCTCTCCCTCCACCTCTCTAGCTACCTTTACCACTCTCCTTCTCTAGGTTTAGGCTCAGCACCATAGGTGTTGACTAATTCTTTTCTTCTAGTGATGTCTACAGGTACAAGTCTAATATGTATGTTATATAAATGTTAGGGGACACCTTCCTCAGATGCACCATAGGTGTTGACTAATTATTTTCTTCTAGTGATGTCTATAGGTACAAGTATAATATAGATGTTATCTCAATGTTAGAGGACACCTTCCTCATGGCTCACACTTGGAAGACACCACTAGCATCCTCTATTCAAACTACATCTACCACTTTGATCCTATCTCCCACCAACTTGTAGGCATGTTCTTCTAGGAAGGCCCCCTTCCATAGCATTGTGACTTGGAGCTTGTGCCTAACATGGGACTTCATGATGAGTCTAATCTTTCCATGCCATTTGGATAGATTCTAGGGTCTCCCAAAGTGGTGGCCACTATGAGAGAAAATTTAGAACTCTCTCTGCCTCCCTTAGGTATCCTAGGAGCTCTTGGTTTTTCAACATCAAGTCCCTTATGGCCTCTTCTTTTCCATAGTTATGCACCACTTCAAGGGCTCGTATTGGGGAAACATCATTTCCATCTTCATCATAGAAACAAATTTTGTTGGATTTGGATAGTGTGTCCATGGTGGCCAAGATGTGCATCCAATTCTTATCCTTTGTGGGTTCTGGTAGGTGTACATCATCTCTACATAGTACAATTGAGGAGCCGTCTTTGTCTAGGCCTTATGTGAGGGACACGCTTCGAGATTCAAAGTTAAAGCTTAGCTCAATGGTGTGAGACTTGCCATCATCAATGGGACATCTATGATCAGGGTGGTAGCTCCAATTATAGAGGTTCACCTTCATTATGTTCTCTTTCTTTCTAAGATACACATGGTTGATGCCTTATGGGATCAACTGCAGAGCTATCTCATGAATGGCCTACCTAGGATCAAGTCATAGGTTGTTGGCTTCGTGAAATCCATCACTGCAAAGATGTGGTCAAAGGACAATCCACACAAGACCAACTTATTAATCTGAACTATGTCCATGGGGAGAGTAAGGTTTCCATCTGCTAGCTTGATCTATAGAGAGATGTCTTCAAGAGGGGAGGTGAGCCCTATTGTTCTCACTGGGCCTTGGTGGCAATGCTGACTCCTACGCCACCATCGAGGATTTTTGTGGATTTTTCCTTTCCTAGTTTCAAAGGTAGGGTTGCATTAAGTTCCTTACCCTCAAAGTACTTACCAAGCTTGTTGATAGGCACATCCTTGAATATCAACCGAGGGTTCTCTTCATCCTCACTCTCCTTGGAATGTGTATTGAATTCATTGTTGTGATTGGGATCAAAACGCGCATCCATTCACTCTCGGATGTCCCTCCAAAGACCTGGATCTTGAGCTAGGAATTCACCTAGAGTTATAGTCATGTGAGCATGAAAAGAATGGCATTCATTCCCATCGTATCTTTCTATCTCTTCATGTGGCCAAAGACAGGGGCTCTTATAGATGTGGTTGCTCTTTTTGATTCCAAATACGAGGGCATGGTCCTCGAGGAATTTCTATCAGCCTCTCTAGATTTAAGAGAGTCCTTGGGCGAGGAAGGGGTTCTCACTGCTTTTTAGCCCACTTTTCAATCAAGGTACTCCCATAAATTCTCATTCTCTAGGGGTTTCCAACTAGGCATGGACTCAAGGAGGAACAAGTCGAGAGGTATGAATTCATCCCTCTTCTTGGAAATGCTTTGATTCCATTCGGGATTCAGCTCCTTGTTAGACCATGCACTACCTTCTTTGGACACCTCAGTGATCCTCTCAAGGGTGGTCTTGTGGTGATTTTGGATGTCTGGCACCTTAGGGCCAAGAGGTCCCTCAATCTCCTGCTACATATCCTACATAGGCCTCTATGTGTCCATAAACTTGTTAGCCTCCTCAATAGGATTGGGGTAAGCAACATGCTTCTTAGGCAAGGGTTTGGCCTTATCAAGAGATAGGCATCCGTTCACAAACTTCTGAGCTATCTTCAGGATCTTGTCCCTTGGGGTCTCTTCAAACAAAGAGAATGTCTCACAACAAGAGGACTCAATAATCACGTCACCATCATGCATAGCCTTTTCTATAGCTTCTGGGGAGGCTTTAGACTTCTTTTGTTGTTTCCTCTCTCTTCTTTTTTGAGCCTTGGACCATTTGGACGTAGCTTTCTCACTACCTTTTTCCTAGTTAGTGCGTTAGCCTTTGTCTAGGCCCTCATGAGGGACCATGGTGTTGATTATGACTAGAGGTTCCTATGCCTTTAGAGTACTGAGCATGTTCACCTGAGTGGTGGGTCCATTATCACCTCCTGGTGGGGGTTTGTTTGGACAATCTTGTACCAAATGGGTTATACCACAGCTCAAGCAACATCTCGATAGGGAAAACACACTTCTAGCCGGTTCCAACTTTACTTGGTAGGGGTACTCTCTCTTAAGATGTGCACCCCCGTAGTAGTGATAGTAGGCTAGAGGTTGGCCAGGAGCCGTGGCATTCATGTCTCAATCTTTGTAGCTCATGGTTTGTCCACGACCATAGGATACAGAGGTCACCATGTTATAGATGAGGGCCACCATATTGTTGGACAACATCACAAATTCCAAATTGGGTTCAAGGACCGGGTACTAGTTAAATGCTCCATCCAACGACTTAGGTTGGGGTGCATAGGATTCGGTTATGTTCTTGATGAGAGGTCCAGTTTCTAGGTGTCTCATTGGCACTATCCCTGGAGTCAAGGGTGAGTTTCAAACACAAGAGGAGGAATTTCTAGTAACCTGATCATACCAGGAGGCATCAGGTTTGTGCCCATCAGTTCGTTAAGATTCCCAGAGGGGTTTCTATTCCCATTGGTGGGTGTAGGCAGGGCAAGGGGTCATGCAACAGTAGGTAGGGTAGGAGGAGGGCACCCCAATTGCTAAGATTGTACCAACAACTCCTGACGTTGTGGTTTCCATAATGTTTGCAATAGCCATGCCAAAGGTTTGTCTGCCTACTACGGGTTATAGGGGCATTCGTTGGCCATGTGATTGCCTCTATAGTGGACACACCACGTGCCTTCCCATATAGGTTTACAAGGCAGGACTTTCTAATTCTCCTCCATCTTTTTGAGCATGGGTGCCACCATCTCAAAAATGTTAGTTTCCACCTTTCTCTTAGTCTTGTGTGTGACTGCTGGGCTGAGGTTTTCAACTTCACAGCCTTGGGTTCCCTTCATGTTATTGTCGAAATCAATGGCATCTATGTAGCATTCATTGAAGGTAGCCTCACGCAGCGTATGTACAAGTAGTTGTTTAGCCGGTTGTCCCATGGTACATTCAAAAACAATGAGATCAATCGTGGTTGGCTTGATTTCTTGTGAATCGTGAATTGGGAGTAATAGTATCAAATTTGATGAATGTACTCATGCAATGTCTCTTTGTCCTTCTAGATGTTGTTTAGTTAGTGGACGGGGCTCCACCTATCCTGTATTTTTGAGAACTCCACTCTAAAGGTAGCTCGGAGTGCCTCATATGGGGGCTCTAGGGTATGCGGAACCATCTCCCAGTAGCACCATCCATCAAAGGCGAGTATCCTTGTGGGCTTCCTACCCCTTCACACATTTACTCAAAGACATCCATATTGTCTAGAGCATCCTGAGAGACATCGTACTTGTTCATAAGCCTTTACATGTGATGTGCACATGAGCGGTGTTGCTCTTCAGGCTATCGAGCTGTGCAAGGATCCTAAGGCCTCTCCCAGTAGCTTCTGCGAGGGCTAGCATCTCTCTGGAGAGATTCCTAGGGGTCCAGGCGGCATCATAGGGATGTTCAGGATAGATTGAACTATAGTAATAGATGCCGACATGAGAGGGGGCTAGAACTGGGGGAATGAGATCACCTGGATGGCAAAATTGAAGCACTACCAGGTGGCTCTGATAGTGGGGGTAGAGGCCCTAAATTGGCACCACTAGCCCCTCTCATGAGAGGGAACCAAGGTTATTCTTGAGCATTCAAGGGGCCATGCATTGTTCATGAATCTTGATTGGGGTTCCTCAAAAAGTCGAGGGTTCTATTGGATTGTGATAGAAGTGAGGTGTGGGTTTTGGGTACTGGGATTGCCATCCCGCTTGTGAGTATCCAACCAATCACTGGCTGCTAGGCTTCTCTCTAGGAGAATGTATCTTCCACCATTTGGGGTCCCAATCTCCCCGAGTCTTTGTAGGAGGGCATCCTCCATGTGGTCAGGCAGTGTTGTTAGCGGCACGTGACGCTTCTGGACTCCTCATCAGTTGCCCCCTTTCAATTTTTGCATGTCCCCGAGGGTAGTAGAGGTTCCCATATAGTTATCTAGAATTGGTCGCCCTCCTTTGTTAAGGAATTTCTGACCTTAGGGTTTAGGGGCTCCACCACCAAACTAGAGTTGGCTCCTTCGACACACGAATGAGTCCATAGATTTGGTGAGCATCGTCAATGTACTCCATGTCTTGGGAGAGGGGGTCTTTCACCTAATCCACCCATCTCTTGATGGGTGTGTCACTGTGTGCCCACTATCAAGGTGTCAGATCCCATCGAAGCTTAGAGATCTATATGGAACGATGCCATTTTTGCACTAGTGGTAGGGATCGAGGTCCCATGCATAGGCCTAATTGAATTTGGAACCTCCTACCTCATTCCTTGGGCATAGGATTTTAAATGGGGGTCTCATATGAGGGAGTCATGAGGCCACAGAGTTATGTTCTAGTTCCTCACTATAGCAACAAATAAGTTGTCAACTTCTCTAGGGATTTCTCTTAGTAGTGTGGGGGGAGTGAGTTGCTCTAGGATAACCCTACTACATGTGGTTGGAGCATAGGATGCGGAGTTGCTAGCTCGCTCATCTGAGATGGAATGAGCAGGGAAAGAGGCAAAGACACGGCCGGACCTCAGATTCATAAGCCTACTAAGATCTTAGGTTCACAGTCAAGTCGTGGTCCTCATGTTGGGTAACCGGTCTTCACTCACTCAACGAACGTGGGTAGTTTTCCCCACTTGTTTATGATTTTTCCTAGTTTATGATATTTTTAGCTTTTTGTGTTTTTTTTTGAATTTTTAAAGTCTTTTAAATTTTGTGGTGTTTTATGACTTTTCCTAGTTTTAAAGGATATTTCAGGGTTTTTTTCAAAAATTTTTAGGTTTTTCAAAGGGGTTTTTGGTTTTTATGTATGTTTTTGGGATTAATTAGTTAAATTGGGTTCAACTAATTAATTCCATTTAAAAAAATATGTAGATGTGCTTGTGTACAAACAATGGAACAAACGGGCGCTTGTGCCCAAATGTGCATGTGAATGGCCTCTAACACCTTGTTCCACTAAAAATATGCGTGTGAACAACCTTTAGTTGTGTGAGGACACTTGCCTTTTGGGTCACAACTATGGGTGCGTGAGAACAGTCCTTAACACTAGTCTTTTGGGTGTCGAATGGAATACTTGATCATTGCATGGACAGAATGCTTAGCGATGATCACAACCAAGAGCCAGTGCTCAAAATTGAGGGGGTGGCATTGAGGTGAGACTCGAGAGTGTCACTGGTGTCACCACCATGTATGAGCTTAAAGAGCAGTGTCTGGCTTGTGTGTAAGATTCCTCCTCAGCAGCCTGAATAATGAATAAGCTTTTACTTCAATCCCCAGTAATCATTTCCTATTCTAGAATACAAGAAAATATTATTTTTTCTTGTTTTTGTCTAGAGAGAGGTAATTCAATATTGAGATATTTTTGGATATAAAAAATTATCCTAATATCAAAAATATATTTCCCTGAAATAGAAGTTCAAAATAAATTCTCCAAGGTGCATTAGGAAGAATCAATTAAAAATAATATAAGGGACCTTAGCCTAAGGCTCTAGATTTTTAAAAAAATTTGGATTATAGTCCAATTAAGGTTCCAATGGGCCAATAAGATTAATCCAAGTGTTAGGATGAGGTTAATCCAATGAATAAAAGAAAACATCCAAAAATGAGTAAATGCTCACATAAGATAAAGAGTTGACTGAGTACAAGATTTATTAGTTAAAAATTAAGAGATATTACTAAAAAATGAGATTTTTTAGAGAAAAGATGAATTTTTGATACCTTGGTGTAAGGAGAGGGAGACCTTTGAGGTAGGTGCCTCCTTCACATGTGTGGAAGGGCTTTTAATTCAAAAAAATTATGATATTTTTATCTCTCCTCTCTCTTGGATCAAACTGGATCAAAAGGGGAGCCAAACCGGTCCAAATCTTGTCCAAATTCAATCATACTAAAGCTGAAAATTCTAGAACCTAGTTGGACTTAGTTAGTGGACTCCCTCACCTATAAATAGACCCTCATTCTTTTGTATTCTCATATGTGAACTATACCATGCTATTATTACATTAAAATAATCATATTTTTTTTATCCCTTAAAAATTCTCTACTTTTGGGGAGCTTGGAGCTTCGCTCTCTCTTCAACAACTCTTGGAGCTCTCTTCTCCACTTGCTAAACATATTGACTAGTCGGGGGTTTCACTTCTAGAAAAAGAAGCAAGCTAATCTTTGAGGTAAGAATGAATTTTATGGTTTTTTGTTAATTTTCTCAAATGACTTCTCTTCTCAACCCTTCTCAAGCTTGAGAAGTTTCTAATTGGTTGTTTTAAATTCAAATCAAGCTTTCTCGAAGAATTTTAATGTGTAATCAAGAAAAAGTTAATCTTTATGCTTATTTAGAATGCTTTCTTATGCATATCTCTCTCTTAAAAAAGAATAGTCATTCCTATGGCTAATTCTTTAGCAAAAGAATGCTTCTCATTGATAAAGTCTTATTTCAAAACCAAACTCTAAGCTTGTTAAGCTAGATGATAAGAAAATGGTATTTTTATGCTTTTATGTTAACAAAATAATGGTAAATTCTTTTAGATTATTTATAAGTAGTTAAAAAACTACTTTAATTTATTCTAAATGAGAAAGAGATAATCCTATCAATTTACGAAAAGAGGAATAATGAAAATAGCTTAATCTAGTAGAATAATCATAATTAAGTTTATAATTATGATTAAAATTATGATTTAAATTCATAGTTTAGATTTAAGCTTAAGAATAGATCTTTTATCATATTTGCATTACAATGTTCTATTCTTTTAAGAAAAATTAAAAATTATCAGTAATAGTAGCGAAGCTATGGTAAAATTTTTAGAAAATAATATATCTATGCATAATGCTAAAAGAGGACTTCCTACCATATTCTAGGGTTTGACATCCTATCCAAAAAGAATGATTTTCATCATATTCTTGTTGGAAAATAAATTTTTAGTATTTATGCATAAATATTTAATTAAACGAAAAGATAAATTTTTAGTAAATTTATTTTTAAATGATAAAAGAGAGATTCCCATGACATTTAAAATTCAATCATTTAAATACAAAAAGAGAAATTTTGGATATATTAAAATAATGGATAATTTTATTTAATTTAAAGAGAAATTTTAGATAAATTTATTTTATGCATAAGAAATTTTTAAATGATAAAAGAGAAATTCCCATGACATTTGAAATTCAATCATTTAAATACAAAAAGAGAAATTTTTGGCATATTTAAAATAATGGATATTTTTATTTAATTTAAAAAAGAAAAATTTTAGAGAAATTTATTTTATGATAAAAGAGAAATTCCCATGACATTTGCAATTCAATTGTTTAAATACAAAAAGAGAAATTTTAAGCATATTAAAAAAATAGATATTTATATTTAATAAAAAGAATAATTTTTATGGTATTTTAAGTAGAGAAAGGTTTAAATTAAATTTTGGTGACAAAAGAGAATTTTTCATCATAATTAGAAACTTAGGGTTGATAATTAAATTGGTGAAAGAATATTCTTAGATATTTTAGATGGATAAATCACCAAATTGATATTTACTCAAAATTAGATTAATGGAAGAAGAGTATTTTTATAAAAACCGATATTCTCATATAGAATCATTTCTCAATCTATTATGGTTAGGAAAGAATGAAATTCATAAAGTTGGAATTTTTCTTACGGTTAGAAATTCAGTAGATGTTTATCTGAAGAAAATCCTTGGAATCAAAGTTAGAAGTAAACCGAATAATTTTGGTTAGACCACGACTGTGAGAGGGACGGCCAGTAAACTACTTGCCCATCTCTCGAATCTGAATCAAGCAAAAATCCTCATTAAGAAAGCATGTAAGCCATTATGCAAGCCGGGAATCATCTCATTCTCGGCACTATGCATTATGCAAGCCGTTACTATGCAAGCCTTGCATAAAGCATATGCATTAGGCCTTATGCATAAGGCCTTAAGCCTGAGGCCTTATGCATAAAGCACTATGCATAAAGCTTATGCATGAGGCTTATGCATAAAGCACTTTGCATAAAGCCTTAAGCATGAGGCCTTATACATAGTTTTATGCATGAGGTCTTATGCATAAAGCTATGCATGAGGCCTTATGGATAAAGCTATACATGAGGCCTTATGCATAAAGCTTTTGCATAAGGCCTTAAAGCTTAACATGAGGCTTATGCATAAAGCTTAAAGCATAAAGCATAAAGCTTATGCATAAGGCATAAGGCTTATGCATAAAGCATAAAGCTTAAGCATAAGGCCTTAAGCATAAAGCATAAAGCATAAAGCTTAAGCATAAGGCCTTAAGCATAAAGCATAAAGCTTATGCATGAGCATTATGCAATAAAGCATGCATGAGCATTAAGCATAAAGCATGCATGAGCATTATGCATAAAGCTTATGGGTAAACCTACAAATCCTCAGCACCCAAGGGTGCAATAATAATAGAGGAAAGAGAAGAAAGATACGAAAGCACTTACCTCTTTTTTGTGATGTTGAAAGAGAGGGTTAGAGGACCTACAAAACCAACAAAAGGGTGAGCAAAAGATTAGTAATGCATACATACAAACCAAGAAAATATTAAGATTAGTAATGCATACATACAAAAGATTAGTGATCAAATATTAAAAAAAATATAAGCTTATGCATAAGGCATAAAGCTTAAGCATAAGGCATAAAGCTTAAGCATAAGGCCTTAAGCATAAAGCATAAAGCTTATGCATAAGGCTTATGCATAAAGATTAAAGCATAAGGCATAAAGCTTATGCATAAAGCTTAAAGCATAAGGCTTATGCATGGGCTTAAAGCATATGCATAAGGCTTAAAGCATAAGGCATAAAGC
This sequence comes from Cibotium barometz, assembly GCF_041138505.1. NCBI lineage: Eukaryota > Viridiplantae > Streptophyta > Polypodiopsida > Cyatheales > Cibotiaceae > Cibotium > Cibotium barometz. The sequence continues at coordinate 128,741 of NC_141079.1, forward strand.
TTAAGCATATAAGACCTTAAGCATAAAGCATAAAGCTTATGCATAAGATGATGCATAAATCTTAAAGCATAAGGCTTATGCATGGGCTTAAAGCATATGCATAAGGCTTAAAGCATGAAGCATAAAGCTTAAAGCATATGCATAAGGCGTATGCATGGGCTTAAAGTATAAAGGCTTATGCATGGGCTTCATGCTTTAAGCCTTATGCATAAGGCTTAAAGCATGAAGCATAAAGCTTAAAGCATATGCATAAGGCTTATGCATGGGCTTAAAGTATATGTATAAGGCTTAAAGCATATGCATAAAGCTTAAAGCATAAGGCATAAGGTTTATGTATAAAGCATAAAGCTTAAGCATGATGCTGCATAAAGCATGCATGAGCATTATGCATAAAGCATAACGCTTAAGCATAAGGCCTTAAGCATGAGGCATTATGCATAAAGCTTTATTGGTAAACCTACAAAGAAAAACCCCAGCACCCAAGGGTGCAACAATAATAGAGGAAAGAGAGGAAAGATATGAAAGCACTTACCTCTTTTTTGTGATGTTGAAAGAGAGGATTAGAGGACCTACAAAACTAACAAAAGGGTGAGCAAAAGATTAGTAATGCATACATACAAACCAAGAAAATATTAAGAAGATTAGTAATGCATACATACAAAAGATTAGTAATCAAATATTAAGAAAATATAATAAACAAACCCAGAGGCCTACCTTGGTTATTTGTGATTTTTGAGGTAAAAATCTATAAAATAGTCCAAAAAAAGTGAGCTATATAAACACTTGATTAGCTTAAGTGCACAAAAGAAAAATAGGGTTCAAGAAGAAGAGAAAGAGCAAGAGCAAGAGCAAGAGCAAGATCAGCAAAAAGAACAAGAAGAAAAGGAACAAGAAGAAAAAGAAGAGAAAGAGACTCACCACAACCTTAAGGTATGTACCAAGGTAAACTCTTACTCCACAGTCCTTTGTAAAGCAGATTTGCAGCCTAGTGATGAAGCTTGAGAGGGTGACAGAGGCTTGAGAGGGTGAGAGAGGGTTAGAAGGTTGAGAGGGTGAGAGAGGATTAGAAATAGGGCGGGATGTTTTTTGGAAGAACTGCATTTTGTGCAAAACACTCTCAGGTTTAATTTTCGGTCTTTTTCGCCACAGTGCACATCTATTTTTGCATCTATAAACGCTTCTGTACATGCATCTATTATGCAGAGTAGATGCGTTTATAGATGTGCTTGTAGATGCATTTTTTTAGACGCGTTTACAGACGCAAAACAGAACAGTTTTTAAACACATAGAAAGATGAAAAATATTTATTCTTTTTTTGAATATGCAGGATGTCTTCATCAATCAATTCTTCTTATGATGATGAGTCCCTTCATGTTCAAAATTGAGATCGTTGGTTGCAACAAAAAATAAAATGTATGTGTGATCATTGTCGAGGATGTATGTGTTGACAACATGGCATTACGATGAATCACATTTCAATGTATGGAAAATGGGAACCGACGGGGTCAATGGTAAGTATACTTTACTTATATTGTAAGAATTTAATTAAGAATTAGTATTCAATGGAGACTCACATTGAAATACTCGTGTGTAGGTTAATGCACCACACCCTTCTATGTTAACTCATAGGCAGCAAGAGGCCAAGTATCATAGAGAAATGGTAGAGGCTTCACAAAACGTAGAAGTGGTGGGGATTGGAATGATGGAGATACAAGCCCACCACCCTTTCCTCATTTGATGGTGGAGGAAGAGGTTTTAGAAGATATGGTACGTGCTCTATTTGCCAATGAGCATAGTGAAAATGAAAAGCCATGGAAAATGATCACCTTTATAACGTGGATTCAATCCCACTTTTTGAGGGATGCACATATTCCATTCTACGCGCTGCTCTCGAGTTGCTCAACTTGCAAACAATATATGGATGGAGCAATGCAAGTTTGAATGCACTTCTCAAGTGAGTTTTCTACTTTCATAAATTGTCTACTTCCATTATCGATATATAAGAAGAAATTATTTTTTATATTAATGTATTTGATTGTTTTGTCGATAGGATTTTCTCAAAGATGCTTCCAAAGGAGAATAAACTACCAATCTCAAGAGACCAAGCAAGGTGCTTTGTGACATCTCTTGGAGGTTTGGATTATACTCGCATCCATGCATGTATCAATGATTGTGTTCTCTTCTGTGGGATACATGCAATGGCTCAAGAGTAGGCGAGTCAAGATATCGAGAGAACCTTAAAGATCTACATGTGCCGCCGTAAGGTGTTACGACATTTTTCCATCATTCCTCACATCCAACACGTGTTCAAGTGCAAATCTATTACACAACTCATGTCATGGCATTCCTCTCATCGATCCAATGATGGAAAGATGCGAATTCCCACAGACACTCTTGCATGGAAGCACATCGAGGAAATGTGGCCAAGCTTCAAGGAATAGCCTAGACTTTTTAGACTTGGATTGGGTATGGATGGTGTTAATCCTTTTGGAATCAAGAGCACCTCATATAGTATATGGCCAGTGGTAGTGGTGGTGAATTACAACATTCCTCCATCCATGGCAATAAAGAAAGGACATGTCATGTTATCCCTTCTCATTCCTGGGAAACATAAGGTACAAAATATGGATATATATCTTGAGCCCTTGATTGATGAGCTTGAGATACTTTGGAGAGGTATCCATGTGCATGACATATGTCGACCTCCATCTTCACAAGACTTTCTCTTGAAGGCCATCTCTCGATGTGGACGATGCACGACTTTCCTTGTTATGTGGCGAGTGTTCAGGTGAGTCAAATGGGTTTCTATTCATGATGATTCTTTATTATCATTGTATTATTTTTTGACATGCTTGAATATCTATGTTGTTTAGGTCTCTCCACATCTGGATACCATGCATGTCCTATTTGTGGTCCATCATTGGCTCGGGGGGGTCACATAGTAGGATGTGTAATATACTACGTGAGTTCAAAATAAGGGGTATTTTTAGTCCATGGATTTACAGTTTTTAATAAACAGAAGGGTTATATATCTATGTATCATATGTAGATTTACATTATGGGTTTTTTTAGTCCAAAAATTTCAGAAGTAGTCTTGTAGTCCTAGTTAAAAGCTTTTTCGTCTACCAGTCATTTGATTGTTGAAAGTAAAACTTTAAAGCCATCTATACTAGTCTTTAGCAATGATCCTTGGTCTTTAAACCTACATTAAAGATGTCAATAACCACCCTCTAGAATTTGAATCTCTAGTCCGCTTGTCCCCTCAACGCAGGAACAGAGCGCACAAGGCCCTCATCCCATAGATAGATAGCTCATCCCATATCTTTTACTGTTCTTTTACTGTTTTTCAAGGAAGGAAGGGGGGGCTGGGGAAAAGAGAGATGCAGGGCACTTGTAATGTGCGCTCGTGTTGGAGAACGCAGAGAGAGAGAGAGAGAGAGAGAGAGAGAGAGAGAGAGAGAGAGAGAGAGAAGGGTGGGGGGAGGGGGGGTTTCTAAAGGCAACGCATGTGGTTTCAAATAGTAAATAAAGGAGCTCGTAAAGGAGGGGGCGACGGTACTCTGCACTCTGGACCATAGCGCGAAGCTCTGCGGTGGTTTTTCTGCGCCGGTAAGAACCGAAGCCTGTCGGATCTCTCTCTCACTCTCAGGTCCGTGACTCGCCCCGCCTTCTGTGCCCATTGCCCACCACGAGGTCTCTCTCTCTCTCTCTCTCTCCCCCCCTTCAAGGCTCTCCCCAATCTTTGAATCATTGAATGCTACATGTATACAATTTGTACATTCTCCGTTAGGAAATCCAGCTGTTCAGTCTGTACACCTCCTATGTAACAAGCTCTTCATAATTGTCCATAACTTTTGCATATTTATGAGAATCGTCGTAATATCAGTATATTTCTCTTTTCTTATGGTCTTTTTTAGATATCTAAGCTGGTCATTCATGGCTGCTAAGAATCGCATGAAAGTTTTGGATTATGGGTCTTCAGAGAAAAAGCTTCTTGGTTACATACGAGATACGGCTGATTCCACATACAATGATTTACAAAAGGAGATTATAGCAGATGGGCTTGTCAATGGTTCTTTCACTTTCATTATTGATGATGACGATGATGGTGAAGCTTGTGCATTGAACCCAATACAAGAAGAGCGATGGCAAGTAGAGAATGCCAAAGTTGTAGGTATTAAGAGAGGCTTAAACACCAAAGTTGAGGGATTGAATGGATATGGTAGTATCGGATCTCTGATCAAATATTCCACCACTACTTATTGAATGTCAGGATGAAGACAGACCTGCAAAGAGACAATGTGAAGATTTGGAGGAGTACATGGAAGATAGAGGCCTCAAAGAAAGCAATAAATTTGGTGGAAGTGAAGACAATATATGTGGCAGCCCGGAGTATGATTATAACATGCTAAAGAGCACATCCATTTCAATGTCCACACTACAAATGTGGCAGATACAATGTGAGAAGGTACGCAAGAAGTTGAAGGAGCAAAATCCATCGAGAGATGATAGGTTTGAGCTGAGTACGAAAGATCTCAATGGCAATGCTTTGATTCAAATATGGTGCCATGAATGTGGAACCTTTTATGGGTCAGGATACCTTAGAAAGCAATCAGCTTACTCATGTCTCTCTAACTTCATGCGAACCCATGTGTTAGAAAGTCAAGCTCATCAAAGAAAATATCTAGCTCATCGAGGGCTGAATGTGAATACAACAAATGGCTTCAAAGACGTAGGAGAAAGTGGTGAAGATCATAAGACTGCAATTTTGTTAGCGGTTGAGGAGATGCATGCTTTCAATAGCACTCATGAAGGCAAGTGCTCATCTTTTGAATGATAAACTTTCAATAATACATTTTCGAGATTTGTTAGATTTTGTTGAGCTACATTTTATTTCGGTTTTCAGCTACTCTTTCGAAAGTTTTTCTAAATGCATTTTGAACTTTACTGCCAATTGTGAGATGACTAATGTGTAAGCATTCTGGGTTCGAAATCTCGCAGGATCTGATTTTCAGCTGATTGAGGCAACTTTACATGATTACAAGGATAAAAGCAGGGTAAGAGTTGTCTGCAGGTATGATAACAAATGGTTACACTTGTGTCCACGAAGACCAGATTTGCAAACTCTTCTTACCGAGCACATCAACTCCAAGTCTCATATTATGGTCGTGAACAAAACATCAGCAAGCCAATCACCCTATGGATCAGCAAGGACATTTGGACGGCCAAAGAAGCTTCTTGATGCAGATCATCGTCAAAAATCATTGGGTTCTTTTCTCAAGCCGATTGAAAGTGGCACACCATCCCATTCAGAAACACCTTCTACTCGAAAAGGTGACTCGTATATGCTCTCTTCATGCAAATCAAATTTATTATGTTGGGGATTATGGCAAAGTACTGTGGCTTGTAAAGGGATTGAGATAGACATAAAACCTATGTTGCATGATTTAAAAATAGGAAGTGAGTGGTATCCAGAGCCGTACACAAAAGCTACTCTATATGATGGATGTAATGAAGTGAAAGTAGATGGGTGCTATAGACACAAAAATTGCTTTCGTATTTCAGCTTGTGGCAAGCCATTTGAGTCCTTTACTTGTGACAATTGCAAAAAAGTCCTCACTTGTCATGATTTTCGTATGAGAATTCAACGAGAAGCCACTGCTAAAGAAAAGAGAGGGGTCAGAAACACAGGTGGTGGAAGGAGATTAGACTATCTCAGTGGTGAAGAGCTAAAGAGCATTGCACTTGAGTCAAAGTCAAAATTGAAAGAGGCAAAAAGAAAGTTGTGGTGGTTGAAAGCAAGGCTTGTTGTGCTTTCTGTGAGAATTAGGTCTCTCAAAGAAGCAAATATTGAATGCATCCATAGGAAAGATGTCCGACGCTTTTGCAATAACATAATTGAGGCCCATAGGCAAGGCAAATTCGGAGGTAAACCAGCCTTGTGGGACTTTTTTCAAGATGTTGCAAAGAATGCACTAAAAGCTAAGCAGGCACAAAGATTCTTTGAGTCCACAAAAACAATGTTTGAGGTCATAAAACTATGGGGTGGGCCACGCTTGCACGACTTTTTGAGTACTAACCTTGGAGGGCATCCATGTCCACCACAAGAAGACAAGGCAAAAAGGCAACCCAATTTGTCTCTGGAGAGCATGAATACATTTTCAATGCGGTTGGGAAGATATACATGGATGCAAAAAGCAAACATGGAGTAACCTCATTGGTTCCCATCATCATTGTAGAAGATGAAACAACCATAAAACGTCGCATAAGGTAAGATAATCTCGACATGTAAATGGATTTTCCTTTCTTTTTGTCATTTAGAGAATGTATGCAAGAAAGAAGTAACTTTAAGTGGATTTGTGCTAATGCAGATGGAATGCAAAGGATGATACCCTTATTGGATTTTGTGGGAAAAAAGGAGAATATCATCAATGTTCTTCAAACGACATGATCATTGTGGGAGACGGATCAGAAGGCTATGAGAAGATAGTTGACGCTTTTCAGAACCATGTTGTGGGGAGCTATGCCAGGATTCTCATGGTCAATCCTCTTCACGATAGCCTCCCTAGACTAGCTTTAATGGTACAAGCCACATGTAATCGCTTTGATAGCATTTTTGTTAGAAACCAGTGGAATCTTGTGGAGAGGATATGGAATGCAAAGCTAAAGGATGTGATTGGACCGATAATTGGACATGCTTCAAATGGAGATAGCAGGCGTCGTAAGCTCATGCTCGAGGATTACCTTGGAAAGAGCCAAGACCAGTTCTTTATTGATTGGTGTGGCTGGAAGCTAAGAGGGAGAATGGTAGATGGTCATGTGTATGGTCTTCATGATCAAGACTTTGTACATGGTGGAAAGAAGCTTATTAGTCCGCTTGATAGTCCTACTCGACAACTTGCCATAGGAAAGGTTTGGATTACACTCAATCATGTTGCAATGGTTTACCATGCATTTTCAATTGATTAGCACAAACTTCAAGAGGGGGATATACAAAGAAATGATCGCCAAAATTGGGGGGCAGCTCAAAGGATTGCAAGCAGACAGGTGCAAAGTTGTCTAATGAAGCTTCAGAAGAAGGAGAGAAGCATGCAAGGGACAAGGGCATATTTGGAGATTGTTGCTGATTATATTGATATTTTTTTATCTTCATACTTAAATTTGAGGGAACGTGTGGTATTAGCAGCCAAGGTTACTTTCTTTTTCAAGCTTTGGAGGTTATGGATTCATCAGCATCCATCATACAGCTTGAAGCAAAATTTCATTAGTAAAGAGGCCTATACAGATATTCAGCTTTCTTGCCATTTTGTAGTACTTCTCATAAAGATGTTTCGAGACTTTTATCCATCTCTCAAGTGTCCATTACACCTCACAGGGTCAGATGTAGCTGAAATTTATTTTAGTAAGATCGGAGGCATGATTGGACAAGAAAGAGCCTTCGACTTTGGAGACCTCTTGCATAGTATCGGTAGTTTGAACAAGATTGCTATGCACGAATGCAGTGTAGATGGGTTGACTTTTTCACGAGCTCATAAGAAACAAGAACATATTTGGAAGTGTTTGAATAAGCAAGAAGGAAGTTTAGAAGCAGATTTAGGTGACTATGAAGTGGTTTCCTCGGATGAAAAAATAGTGGATGCATTGAAAGAGGGCTTGCAGAAAGCTCAAAACCTGTGTGAGCCATTGGGATTAAAACCTGCCAACAAAGGAGAGAGCTTGAAGTGGTGGTCACAACCTTGGGTGGATACAGAATCGATATGGTCAAAATTGGATGCTGATATGGGAGAAGCAGATGATTATGATGATTTTCAACAGCCAACAAAGGATGACCAGCAACTTCAAGGAGATCCGGATGAAAATGATGAGGTCATTGCAGTTAGTGAGATACGACATGAAATTGATGGCATCTTAGATGAGGCAAATGACTCAAAGACAATCACAACGAGACAAAAGATTAACCCCACTGTAGAAGTTGATGGAAAGTATATCTTCAAATCTACATTGGTTAGCCAATTAAATGGGAATTCAACATTGTCAAAGGATCGATTAACAAGAGTAAGACAGGGTGTTTATTTTTCCCATGAATCAAAACAACAATCTTCAAGCAATGCGAATTTCTTTGGGATAGGTAGTGATTGTGCTGTCTATTTTGTGGATGACACACAAGGACAAGCAAGTACCAAGCATCTAAAGCGTAATGGGAAGCCCACAAGCTTGAACCAAATGGATGTATCTCAAGGCACGTTGTCATGACGTGGACGATGTCGCTGGGAAAGTACAAGACTTCTAGCTGTGAGAATAGGTACCAAATTTCACAAGGAAACTCACACACAAAATTCTCCAAGAAGCATAGGACAAGACCATTTTTAATGACATATACATGTGTCAATTCATCTCAATACATCCTTGAATTCGTGTACCAAGTGCTTGTCCCTTTCCAAGCATAGATTCACTGGCTCCTTTTTCCAAAACCTTCCAGCCAATCACATGTAGGCATAACATAACCTTTAAGTATTTCCAACATACATGTGACCTTTTTCATTCCATACATCCAGTGTCTCCATTCCCATCATCTCATAATGTTCTTTATCACCTGAAAATCTGCCTTAAAATTCCAACAACTCACAACACAAGACGATATATGGCATAACTATAACATGTTCACATGATTTTAAGAAATTCCATGGCTTGCATTCCAGATCCACTAGGATAAAAACAAAATCAATTTTTACCAGAACCCTTGCTGCATTTTCTGATACTTTGTTTCCACGTTTCTTGATGCAATAATATCACAACTCTTCATATCAAGTCCTCTTTTATTTACAAAACCTTTAAAGGTTTATAGACTCCACGATTTTTCAAACGTGGGTAGGTAGGATAGCAAAACAAAATTAAACCAAATTAACACTTATCTGAGAGTGGAAAAGCCGATTTCACATGAAATTTTTTGTAAATTTTCAAACAACGCTTCGCTGCAGACGGCGCATAGCTGAATTCATGTTTATGATAAAAGCATATCACTGGGTAGCAATCACTTTGCTCTTCAATTCAAACCCCTACATGCCATGGACAGTCGTCGCCGCTAGCCTGGAGTTAAGCTCACTGGTCGAAGGCGCTTCTGGTCCCTGGTTTTTTCTGCAGATCCCTCTCTGATAAGCGCTTCCTACACCTTCTGGTTTTTTTTTTCTCCTTTTTCCCACAAGGGAATCGGCGCCCCACACCACCTTTTGCAGCTAAAATCGCGTTTTTCCATTTTGAATTTTCCACGCTGCGCCTACCATTCCACGCATGTATTTTTGAGTGATAACCATAAAAAAAATCAAGCTCCTTCACACCACAACCATACTAAGGGTGTTTCCCACGCCACATCAAAAGAAGCTTCATTTGGCATCCTTATTACACATGTGACCTTGCCATCGGAAGCATATGATCATGACCACGACCTTTATATACCATAAAAGTTTTCTGTCTCAGTGTTAATATCAACTCAAACATGATAGACACGACTTATGAGCATTTCACCATCTCATGGAATCAGTAAAAGCAGTCAAACCCACAAGCATAATCCAGTCCTATCAAAGCACAGGGTTTCTGCTATCTCCAAAATTCTCCATAAGCATTAAAAAAAACTCCACGGTTCACACCACACTGTCAGAGGCTTCGAGACCCAGCTCAGTCTCAGCTTGTCTTATTGAACCTCATTTACAATATGAACATATGTACATGGCATCATATAATGACTCATCATGGCACTTAACCCCATGCATCTGAATTTGCATTTAATGGCCTCACATGCATGGTTTCACACCATAGACGTGCTATGGCACGACATCCACCCCCTCTAAACCTGCACATCCTCTGGTATGTGCCAAATCATCATCAAGATCCACATATAACTGGATGTCGTCTTCATCTTCTACATTACCAGGAAGATCATCCTCTTCCTCTTCAACCATATCCATACTACCACTGTCAAGCCTCTCATCCTGAGTCTCCTGTGAATCAAAAGGATCACTATCATGCCTTCTTTTAAACATCTTGATTCTTTTGCCTGCCACAAGATTCTTTATCTCTGTTCCATCAAGCTCACACAGAGTATACATGGCATTTCCATGCACATGCTTGACAATGTAAGGGCCAAACCATCTTTTTGCAAATTTTCTTTGAACAGTGAATTGGTTGTCAAGGCTACTGTCATACATTAGAACCCAATCACCTTCTTCAATAGGTTTTGGCTGGAGTTTGTGTCTTCTATCAAATCTTTCTTTATTTTTCAACCTTGCATCTTTCAAGCGAGCTTTAGCAAGCTCTAAATCTTCTGGCCTTCTCTCCAGTTGCCTTATTCGCAATGCAAGGAGGTCTTCCCTGCTCAATCCTTCCATCCAGGGCAAAACATTCCAAGTTGGAACTACTTCTTCAACTGGCATTATTGGCTTCTGACCATACATTAATTCTGCAGGCATGTATCCTGTCACTGAGCTATGAGTTGTACGGTCAGCCCACAAGGCATATGGTAGCAGCCTTGGCCACTCTCGCATTCTTTCTCTGCATGCCTTAGCCAAAGCTTTAATGATTGGAGGATGCCCTCGCTCACTTTTACCATTGCCCTCAGGATTGTAAGCACATGTTAGGGACAGTCTGATGCCAATTCTAGAGAAGAATTCCCTTGCTTCTTCAACATCTAGCTCACCCCTATCAGCTGTTATTTTCCCAACACAACCATACCGACAAATCACATCTTCCAAGAGAAATTTGCATACTGTTTCCGTACTCTTTGTTCTAAGAGCACGCCCTTCTACCTGATTTGTCAAATCTTCTCTTGCAAGTGCTATGTACCGCATCTGCCAAATTCCAAAAGGCATTGTAACTAGATCCACTACCCATTTGTAGTGCATGGCAGGAGGGTAGGTTGGTTGCAAGCCATCACGATGCCGCACATTCGAGTACATTTGGCATACCATGCATGTTTCCACATATTGGGAAATATCCTTGTACATTCCTTTCCACCAATATTTTTCCTTTATTTTAGTAAAGGTGGCCCACACACTTCGATGTCCAGCCCAGAGACTCTCATGGAATTCTTTCACAAGCTTCCCTTGAGTCTCTTTATCACATATGACTCTCTGTGGCATAGCATTCCTCTGCTTAGGATGCTTCCAGAGGTACCCATCCTTTAGGAAATAACCATATGCTTTTCTGCGGATCCTCTTGAATTCTGAGTCAGACCAACTTCCCTGTCTTGTCAGAGTACTCAAGTATTGACCAATAAGCAACCAATCTCCTTCATACATTTCCTCAGTAAAAGACTCAAGTGTATTTGATAGGCAAATATGGTCCCTTTTTGCATATGCAATAGTGTAGAACTTTGTACCCACATCATCAATGTCACTAATCATCTCTTTTTCATCTTCATACCTGGCTCTTGATAGCATATCTGCAACTGGATTATCTTTTCCCGCAATATGCTCAAACTCAGGATTTAGTGACTTGATATAAGCAATCCACCTAAGCATAGCAATATCTGGAGTGGTACATCTTGCTATCATCCCAAGAAGTGGTAAGCAATCAGTTTCCACAAGTACAGATGCCCCAATAAGATATTCTTTTTCACATTTTAGAGCAGTGACTATTCCCCATAACTCTCTCTTGATCTGTGGATACTTTCGTTGTCGAAAGCTTAATACCTTTGCTCCAAATCTGATTACATACCTGTGATCATCCTCATCATCTTGCCCTACTGCCCATCCTATCCCAGTAGGACTAGTATCAACTATAACAATCACAGGCTTGCCACACTCATAATCTGCCTTTCTCAGAGTAGGTGATGATTGGAGCAAACATTTCAGCTTCCGCATAGCTTTAATATGTACTGCACTCCACAGAAATTTTTGATTTTTCCTCAAAAGTTGATAAAGAGGATCTGCTACATGCGCATAATGTGGGATCCAAATAACATAAAAGACACATGCTCCAAGAAATCTCCTCAGCTCTGTAACATTAATGCATGTCTCTTTCATTCTTTGTATTGCATCTATCTTGGCTGGACAAGGTCGGCGTCCACTAGTACTACAAAGATGTCCCACTATTAGCACTTCACCAACCCCAAATGCTGATTTCAGCCCAGATAAAGTAAGATTCACTTCTTCGAGTCTGGATAGAATCATATCACAATCCTTTATATGATCTGCCACAAACTTGCGGCACCCCTTTGAATCCAAATCCTCATCTTTGTCTTTCTCATCACAGCCTTTTATTGGCACGTCATCCAAAAATGGCATAGTTATTTGTGGTATGAAGTCTCGTAAGACTTTATTCATTCCATTCATCATATGTGCCACCGAGTTGGTGGCTCCCTGTGGTAAGGTACACATCCTTACTAATCCCAAAGGAGTTCTCATTGTGGTCAAGTCCCTGCTTTGTATATCCAGCTGGAACTGATCATATCCCGAATACAGATCACCCATAGAGTATATAGCTTTCCCTGCAAACGCTTCTGCAAACTCATCCACAATCGGACCTGCTCCCACATTCCTGATTGTGACTTTGTTTACAGGTTGCATGTCTTGAATAAAGCGCAATGTCCCATTTTTCTTTGGCACAGTAAACCATCTGTTGGAATATGGAGCACATGATGGCTCCAAAATTCCCATCTTGATCTTTTCTTTTAGTAATTCCATCAACTTTGGCAAGAGAGCCTTTGGCACTGGAATTGGCTGCAGGTTCTAGGGCACATGTGGAACAGTAAAGATCACCATTGGTGCTGTTACACTTGGATCAACACAGCCTATCTCATGCGGCTGAAAAGCAAAGGCTTTCCCATGTCTCACAAGCATTTCCTCAAAGCATTTCTTTTCAACTGGCAACAGAAAATCCTTCTCACCAATCTTCAGTTCTTTTAGAGTTTCCTGTGTAAACTTATGCCCAATTTTCTTCGGATCTCTAAGATTTGGTTGCATAGAAGCTTCATCTATTTTCTCTTTGCTTCCTGGCGGCAAAGGCAAGGCAACTGGTCTTACCTTCTTTGCAACTATTTTGTACTTTGTATCAACATGAGCATCCATCTCACAATTCATGTTTTTACATTCCACCCCCTCAAATTCCCGGATTATATCATACATCTCCACAGATGACACCTCTATCATCTCATTTCCACCCTGTAAGCATGCTCTTCCCATATCAAAAAGCACATCCATAGTATCTACAAATGACACCTCATCAAGCACCCCTGAAATAAACTCATTCTTCTCCAAAAGACCACACTGCTCAAAACTTTTTTGTTCATTTTGTATATGTTTTCGCATGCCACGCTTCAAATCCTTGCTTTTTACAAAAACCAGTGACCCATAGCTGGAGAATCCCTAAAAATTTGCTGAAAAGCTATTTACATTGATTGAGTCCTGCGAGAACTCATTTTCCCTTGTACCATTGGAATCCCGCTTTACAATGGCACCTGGCCAAAATCCCTCATCTCCCTGTAATTCATGAATTCTCTGTTTATCTTTGGGAGTGACTGTGCTCGAAGAGACTCACGATTCCTTTCATGGTTAATACAAACTGTCAAAAACTGAACAGCTTTTTTGCCATCTTTACTTCTTATTCTTGCATATGCCGAGCCATCGTCCAAAACCTTTGTTTCCATCCTCACAGCTGTAATGTAGGGTTGCCCAAGGATGAGGGTATACGATGACATCTCCTGAACAAAGAAGTTCTGATCATCTTTCACATCCCCTATAGTTACCCTTACATTTGGACATGCTGCATAAAGCTCTCCAGATGAGTTATTAGCTGCTTTAATCATCCACCCATGATCTACATCCATTGGCCACTTGCATTTATTATAGAGATTTTTAGCCATAAGATTTATTTCAGACCCATGATCAATTAGAGCGACATATGGCTCTTCCAAATCACCTATCTTGACAAGGGTTTCAGTAGTTGCTCTTGCCCAATGGCTCCTGGAGTAATGACTCTTTGTAAGAACTTCTTTTTCATCATCCTCTTCCACAAAGCGCACTTGTCGTGCCCCATCAGCAAAGTGATTACATTTCACCACATTTTCTCTCTCTTCCTTTTGCTGTACCTGTACTCCATGAGTCTTGGAAGTGCTTGCCTCCCCTTGTGATGGAATAGATTCAATTATGGACTGCCTTTTTCTTCGTATAATATCAATTATCTCATCATGAAATTCTTTCTTTGCAATCCCCAAGACTTCCCCTAGTGTAAATTCCACCCTGCTGTTTAGAATCCTCTCTTCAAGCACCTTTTTGAGATCTGTTGCAGCTTCAATATCAGATTGAAGCTTGTAGAGTGGATTTTTCCCTTTACCCTTCTCCTTCTCATGCTTCATTTTTGCTGGCACTTCTTCCATTAATACTTCCTGTGGAGGTTTGCTATGCAGTGGAGGCATATGTGATGGCCCAGGATCCTTCTTTTCACTTCCACGTGTAACTCTTTTTGATGGCCCTCCTTCCTCATTTTCCCTTTTACGCTTCTCCTCTACCTGTGCCTCATTATTCTGGCATTTAGCAATGTAGGCATGAACAGATAAAGAATCCACAGGCTCCTCCCAGCCAGTCTCAAGATGTATACAGTCACCTGCCTCATGCAAAGCTTGCTTAGACACCTTCTTTGATGCAATTAATTCCATTGTTGATGGCCAAAAGTCTTCATTCTCATAATCTTCATCATTCTCAGATCCCTGCTTTGATTGACCAGCCTTTAATCCATAGGTTGCTGCCTCAACCATAGAGATGGCATGACTAGCAGCCATATCCTCAACCAGCTTTTTCATCCTTCCTTTCCCAAAGTTTGTACTCAATGGAAGACCAGTCTCTGTAAGATGGATTTTCCCATCTTTGAAAAACACAAGTTGATTTTTAAGAGCCTCTTTATAGCTAACACAATCTTTCTTTGCATGTTCTGGGTCATCACACCATATGCATCTGTATGTAAACCCTTCTTTGCTTTGAGTCCTTTGCATAGAAGCCTGTCCTAATGGTAGTCCCTTTTCTTCAATCCTGGACATCTTCAATTTTAGGTCACGCATACCCTTAATAAGCTCATCCATCGGCCCTTCTACCTTTGGGATTGTAACAGCTGGTTTTGGTAGATTCTCAGGGGTAACAGCAGTTATGGGGGTTGCAGAGCCCATCACCATTTTATCCCTCCTCCGCTGCCGCTTTGCTAACATGGTGACCGCATCCTCAACATCATTCCAATCACTCTTTAATCCCTGCTCTGTATCCTTATCCTCAAGGAGGATTTCCAATTTCTCTTGGAGATCTTTCCCAGCTGCTTGTAAGAAGAGCTCTGTTTTTTCTCTGTCCAAAGTTGTACGCTCTATCCTTGACAGCTGGGCATAGCGCTTCTCAAACTCTCTTAGCAATTCTGTGGCAGAAATTCCCATTTTAGGTTTTGTGACCCATTCCAAGAAAGTTCGTTTGGTCACTCGCTCAGAATCCTCCATGAAATATTCGTCCTTTAAAGCAAGCTTGAACTCCTCCCAATTTCTGCCACCATGTGCTGTCTGCAATCCTCTTATGCGCTCTCTTATTTCAGGAACACATACCAGCTCGAAACTTCGAACCATATCCTCCTCAGTCACCCTGTTTAGCTCCATTTCCTTTATGTAATTGCGCAGGTACTTTGTGATATCCTTCCCATCAAATTGATCCACCTTTTTCACAATTGATTGTAATGCTTTGGTCGTGGAAATTTGTCCCCTCTCAGCAGCTTGTTGCTGTTGCATGTACATGGTAAACATCTGAAACATTTGCATAACTCCGGGGTCAAAATGAACCCCCTGACCCTCAGAATTCCCATCCATAGCTTCCCTGTATATTTCACCACACTCTCACCCCAGCAGTTTCACGTTGGGTTCACCAAAGAGCTGACGTGACGTGGACGATGTCGCTGGGAAAGTAAAGACTTCTAGCTGTGAGAATAGGTACCAAATTTCACAAGGAAACTCACACACAAAATTCTCCAAGAAGCATAGGACAAGACCATTTTTAATGACATATACATGTGTCAATTCATCTCAATACATCCTTGAATTCGTGTACCAAGTGCTTGTCCCTTTCCAAGCATAGATTCACTGGCTCCTTTTTCCAAAACCTTCCAGCCAATCACATGTAGGCATAACATAACCTTTAAGTATTTCCAACATACATGTGACCTTTTTCATTCCATACATCCAGTGTCTCCATTCCCATCATCTCATAATGTTCTTTATCACCTGAAAATCTGCCTTAAAATTCCAACAACTCACAACACAAGACGATATATGGCATAACTATAACATGTTCACATGATTTTAAGAAATTCCATGGCTTGCATTCCAGATCCACTAGGATAAAAACAAAATCAATTTTTACCAGAACCCTTGCTGCATTTTTTGATACTTTGTTTCCACGTTTCTTGATGCAATAATATCACAACTCTTCATATCAAGTCCTCTTTTATTTACAAAACCTTTAAAGGTTTATAGACTCCACGATTTTTCAAACGTGGGTAGGTAGGATAGCAAAACAAAATTAAACCAAATTAACACTTATCTGAGAGTGGAAAAGCCGATTTCACATGAAATTTTTTGTAAATTTTCAAACAACGCTTCGCTGCAGACGGCGCATAGCTGAATTCATGTTTATGATAAAAGCATATCACTGGGTAGCAATCACTTTGCTCTTCAATTCAAACCCCTACATGCCATGGACAGTCGCCACTAGCCTGGAGTTAAGCTCACTGGTCGAAGGCGCTTCTGGTCCCTGGTTTTTTCTGCAGATCCCTCTCTGATAAGCGCTTCCTACACCTTCTGGTTTTTTTTTCTCCTTTTTCCCGCAAGGGAATCGGCGCCCCACACCACCTTTTGCAGCTAAAATCGCGTTTTTCCATTTTGAATTTTCCACGCTGCGCCTACCATTCCACGCATGTATTTTTGAGTGATAACCATAAAAAAAATCAAGCTCCTTCACACCACAACCATACTAAGGGTGTTTCCCACGCCACATCAAAAGAAGCTTCATTTGGCATCCTTATTACACATGTGACCTTGCCATCGGAAGCATATGATCATGACCACGACCTTTATATACCATAAAAGTTTTCTGTCTCAGTGTTAATATCAACTCAAACATGATAGACACGACTTATGAGCATTTCACCATCTCATGGAATTAGTAAAAGCAGTCAAACCCACAAGCATAATCCAGTCCTATCAAAGCACAGGGTTTCTGCTATCTCCAAAATTCTCCATAAGCATAAAAAAAACTCCACGGTTCACACCACATTGTCAGAGGCTTCGAGACCCAGCTCAGTCTCAGCTTGTCTTATTGAACCTCATTTACAATATGAACATATGTACATGGCATCATATAATGACTCATCATGGCACTTAACCCCATGCATCTGAATTTGCATTTAATGGCCTCACATGCATGGTTTCACACCATAGACGTGCTATGGCACGACAACGTGGTACTTGGGAAGAGTTCAAAAGATGAGGATGAAAGTGGGAGGTAGGTATGTGGACTATAAACGAAGCTTTGACTTGTCAAATCGGCCTCAAGGCATAGAAGTACAGCTTGGTTGGTATCAAAGAATTAAAGGATCACGGATGTTTACATATGACCTGACGGACTTGAATATGGTTGCCGTTGAGTCAATTATAGCATTGGCAAATTTGACGTACAATGTGTCGAGTGAAAAATACCATCTTGATGAGAGTGATTATAAAATCTTCAACGACTTTGTTAAACATGTTGAGTAGCACTTACCTACAAAATTTTCAAAGAGGTATTGAAGTAAGTAATTGTTTTTTTCAGTAAGCTTTGTATTGCCTATTGCCATTATTTACGAATTTTGTTTCTTGCAGTGAATGGTCCTTCAAGGTAACAGTTGGCGGGAGTTTTGGTTATCCCATTTTGCGACTTCAATTTTGGAAATGTGTTGTCTTCAGATCAGTCATCTCGTAGATTGATTATTTTGGGATGCTCTATCGGCATGCTGTAAAGTTTTCGGAGTCATATAATCATGCATATTGTGTAACCAGTTTGACAATCCATACATATGAACATGTAAAAAGTGCACGCGGTTTTGGAGCATGTTGTTCTTCCTATTTATCTTGCTATCATTAATGTAGGCATCGTGTTCAATATAGTTTCAACTTTTTGATGCAATATTTTTGCTTCCAAGTATTTCTTTGATGAAATATGCTGGTTGTGAGGTGTGGTCTTCTCTTTACCGATGTGAGATGTTGGTATGATGTGTTGTTGTGGAAGGATCTTAGCTTGTCGACTACCGAGTGTGCAGACCACACTCTTTACCTGGTGGCTATCTAGAATTGACAGGATGATTTGGTGACAATTATCCTGTCAGATGTACCTAGCTCGATTGACTTGCCATGTACGACGCTTTTGAAGTTTTGCATAGACCACATACAAAGTCTGAAGCAAAGGCTGCTTTAGTTTGGCTCTTAAAAGAGCGTACAAAGAATCAGAACTCTCCACATGAGCAGCAGTTGTATTCAGGACTGATAGCATTGTACATACTGCAGCAAACGGCATGTTATGGTAATGGAGAAGACAAGAGGGTTTGGAATGACAGAGTTGCAGTTGTTACGGTAGCAGGCTTTGCAGTTCAAACAGCAGTAGGCATTGCAATTCAAGCAGCAGCAAGGGATGAGGTTGCAGCAGAGCAGGACACCGTGAGGGTGCAACAGGAGGAAGCAACAAGGCAACAGTAGGAGGTAGCACAAAATCAGAATGCTTTTAGGATGCAACAACAACAGGAGGCAGTGAGGGTGCAACAGCTGGATACAAGCACAACAGCAAAAGACATTCAGGATGCAGCAGCGGGCTTTGTATTTGCAACAGCAAGGGGCAGCAAGGACTCCAGAACAAAATATAGGGGTGTCTCAAGTGTAGGATGGAATGCGGTCCAAGAAGCAGGATACACTGTGGCTTCAGCAGCAACAGCAATCACTCTTGTCC
Organism: Cibotium barometz; assembly: GCF_041138505.1. NCBI lineage: Eukaryota > Viridiplantae > Streptophyta > Polypodiopsida > Cyatheales > Cibotiaceae > Cibotium > Cibotium barometz. The sequence goes on from NC_141079.1 coordinate 147,730, forward strand.
AAACAGCAGAGGGCAGCATGGTCTCAACAAGAGCCCGAGAAGAGTAAAGGTTTGCATTGTTACAAGTATGGTGCAGGTTATGCTCAGTCCGGCAACAAGTGGCAACAAGTGATCTTGGTTCTAGCTAGTTGTGGAGAAAGGCATACGGTGAACTTGGTTTCGTTGGACACTAGCTATGGCTGCAATACACACTTCACCGATAGAGATAGTGACAAACACTTGGGGGATAATCACCCATACCCTCTTCAAACAATTAGAGCTCCTTCAGGGAGCCTTCAACTGGATGGGATAGAGATGTGAGGCCTTCAAATTTGGGGAGGGGTCTTTTCTCGATGCATGAAGCTGTCGTCCTTGGCAGTACTGGCCTCGTGCTTGGCTCTTGCCTCCTCCAGTACCTTCTGAGATAGCCTAGGAGTTGAGTAACGGGTTTTTCTGACGGTTGCTATATACTTGGTTACAGGTTTGGAAAGACTATAAACTGCTCCAAAGATTACCCTGGTTTCATTGTTAACCGAATTCTCATGCCCATGATTAATGAAGCTTTCTATGCGCTTCATTGTGTCAGTAAGAGACAATGCATGATCATATTTCAATTTGAAAGTTACAGAAGGAGTGTCGATATCCATTGCTTGTTAAAATTTTAAATTTACAGAAAGGATTTTTTATTTGTTTTCAAAATTTACAAAAGGGGTATAAAAAGTAACCTAAAATTTTAAAAAAGGGATTTTTAAAGTACCCTATGAACGCACGTTATACACAAGACTACTATAAGGTGACCCCCCCCCCCCCCCCCCCCGAGATCATTGGTGGCATCTAGGCCAGAGAGCTTGAAGAAAGTGATATATGAGAATCATCATTGATTTCTCCCTTATCATCATCCCAAATTTGTTCGTTCTTGGATGGGAGTCTCTCCACATCCACTAAGCATGGGAGATTGGAAGGCATTATGGAATGGAGTGGAAAGTCCTCCTCCCCCCGGCATGAATAGGTAATATATCTTTGACATAGAATTCCAATACAAGCTTTGGATGAAAAGATAATCCTCTTAATATTTGTTGTTATTTGATAAGGTACTCTATCTTCTTTTGCCTACCATATTGGACGAGCCTCAAAATCAACCATCTTCTTGATCCAATGCACATCTTCAATAATGTCGCCTCTAACATTTGGGAGCACTTGAGAGGAACACGGGACGGTACTCTATCTTTGTTTGCCTACCATATTGGCCTCAAAATCAACCATCTTCTTGATCCAATGCACATCTTCAAGAATGTCGCCTCTAACATTTGGGAGCACTTGAGAGGAACACGGGACTCCTTGCTTGTAAGAGAGGATCTACAAAGCATAGAGAGGATGCAAAGAGCTTGGCCACGAGAGGGACCAAATGGAAAGACAATTCTACCTCAAGCACCTTGGATATTGACAAAGGAGGAGGAGAAGTTTGTGAAAGATGCCATTACTACATTCCATACTCCAACGGGGTGCATGAGGTGTTTAAAAGGTGCCTTCACAAAGACAAAGAAGAGAGGTGTTTAAAAGGTGCCTTCACAAAGACAAAGAAGAGAGGTGTTAAGAAATTATATGGCTTAAAGTCCCACGATTGGCACAAGATGCTTCAAGTGAAACATTGAAGTTATACATATTTAACTTGTTCAATCATGATGTATCTAATCATGGTGTATAAATGTTTATAGTTCATTCTTCCTACAAGCATTTCCAATTGTGCATCCCACGAAGTGCGAGAGACAATTTATAAGATGGGGGAGCTTATGAGGTTTGTATCCCAAACCCTCATAGCCAATTTTCTATACACGTTTTCCTCAAAACGATTTGTTTATTGTTTCACATTGTAGATATATGAGCTCAAAGGAAATCGATCCATGTACACTTGAGTATGCAAGAGTCATGGCAGTGGAGGTGGTTTGTTTGGTGGAGGAGACATTCCTATGGTCAATTCTCACAAGACAACTACATCTTATGGTTCATTTAATTGATTAGATTGCCATATGTGGCACTGTGCATGCTCGATGGATGTTCTTTCTTGAGCGTTTCATGAAGACCTTAAAGGATTTTATAAGGCAAAATGCAAAGCCAGAAGGTAGTATGGCTGAGGGTTGGTTGGTACAAGAATCACTTGTTTATATCTCAGAATACCTTGTCGAAGTGGATCCCTCGCCTCCCTCGCCTATGGAGCAATGAAGAAGACTTGAGGATGACCTCTCATGTTCCTCAAGGAAAGGGAAAGACCAAAGTCATGGTGGATACAGAGATACATAGTAAGCTTAATACCTTTTGTGTGCTTAATAGTGATGTGATGAGAAGATGGGTGGCAAAGTATGAGGATGAAAAGGCAAGAAGACAAAGTGAAAGGTTGGCATTCCGTAAGCGCCATGGGCGTAGTGTGCCATACCCCGAGCACCTATGATCACTTCCCAAGGATCTTGATGTAGATTAGCTACATGACGAGATGGAGAGAGTGGCGCAAGACGAAAACATGCATATCCCATTGGAGGAGTGGGAGTATGTCCGAGGATGCTTCAAAAAGGTAAACAAACTTGTGTTCTCAATAATATTTTAGTATGTTAAACTTGCAAAAATTTATTTTGAGGTATTTATATATTTTTTTATCTTGGTATAGTGCACAATGTTTAATGCTTTGTGGTCGGAGGGTAAACATTTTCGCACACAAAGGATTGATGAGAGAAGAGGAACACCCAAGATTGTGGGGTAATTGCAAGCTTTGAGGGAGCCAATGGAGCCATGGATGATTATTGTGGATTGATCCAAAATATCATTAAGCTTGACTTTCGAAGCTTCTTTGTATATATTTTGGATGTCAAGTGGTTTAAGGATGTGGTGGAAAGAGGTTCTAATGCAACAATCAAGTGTCATGCAAGTGGCTTTGTGACCATTGACTCTACAAAGTTTTGGCAAGGAAAGGATGAGACTCTAGTGCTACCACAACATTGTGAACAGGTACATATAATTATATATGCATTTACAGATAGTAGAGATGTAATTTTTTTGTAAGATGTACCTTTGTGCTTGAACAGGTTGTGTATCAACCAATAATTGACAATAAGAGATGGTGGCATATAATCCCAATCTCACCACGGTCAAGAGCCATTTATAGTACATTCACCCACATTCACCCACATTGAGCATATGGGGAGGAACATGTCAACTCAACTATGGAGGGAGATAGCTTGGAAAACATTGATGATGATCGTGCCATCAGAGATGATGATCGTGCTATTGGAGATGATGATATTGCCTCTCATAGTGATGATTCTAGTAGTGGGATGGATCTCTTTGTAGATTTGGATATAGGCATGGACATTGAGATAGATACTTTAGTAAGGGTTGACCTCAAGATGAGGTTGAACTCTAGTTCTTTCATTGTACTTTTTTATGGCTATATTGGTCTTCCTTTTGGTATAGATTCATGCCTTTTTGAGATTACATGTATAGATTTATTGTGATATGTTGCTTTTCATGGCATTACTTAATCATTCACCTTTGGGGAGACTGTTTTTCATGGAGGTTCAAGATTTTTTTTAGAAGCTTCACTTTGATGAAAAGATGTGGGGATTGAATCATTGTCCGTTGGAATGTTTTTCATGATGGCATTACTTGATATACCTAAGCCTTTGCATGTATCCATCCTTTTTACCACATTACTCGATTTATACCTATTTCTTTTCTCTTTCCTTAGCATATTTTGCTTTGAAAATATGCTTTCTAGAGATTCATTTGTATATAAATGCACCAACAAATCATGAATATTATCAAAATCTTGTGCACATAGTTCAACAAATGATATTTTTGGGGATTAAAGATTCTATTTTTTTTGCAAGGTCCACAATTGAAACTGCATAGGAAATTGTTGTAGACTATGTCTATAAGCGCGTTTGTAATCGTGTCTATGCTCACGTCTATAAGCGCATCTAATTTCAAAGGAATTAGACGTGCTTATAGATGCAAGCATAGACGCAAACGTAACTTACTCGTCTATAAGAGCATCTAGTTTCAAAGAAGTAGATGCGAGCATAGATGCTAGTATATAGACGCCCCTGTAACTTGTGCATCTATGCAGCACGTCTATGCTTGCTTTATGTTATAGTGGTTCTTTCACAGCAGTGTGGATAGCTTTCATTATAGGGATGGAATAATGATACCAAGATTCATTCACCAACCCATAGTATTACCCAAATATCCATATATAATAGACAGTCTTCTATGGGAATGATATACCCAAGATATCTAATCATTTAATTTTGCGATAAAGGTCATAAAATTGAGGATGTCCAAGATTCTCAAAAGCTTGTGGCTAGCCAGTCCATGTTGCCTACATAGAAGCTAGGGTTCTAGAAATCTCTAGCACTAGATAGTTGTTCCATGATCTATTTTGAATATCAAAACATGGAGTGGGGTGGAAGAGTAATGGTATCTTTCATCCTTGAGTTGGTAGCGTAGTCTACAAATATTTAGTAGCATAGTCTATAAATGGTTGGTAGTGTAGTCTAAAAACTTGAGTTCTTGAGATCTCAAGTACATCTATCTTTTGTAGTCTATTAATGGTTGGTAGCATAGTCTAAAAACTTGAGTTCTTGAGATCTCAAGTACATCTATCTTTTGTGCTAGTGGCATGCAAAAACCAGGGCACATAGTTTGCCTTAAAGTTTTGGTTGAGAGTTCAAAACACAAGGTTTATTGTGTCGATAGACACTTGTCAAGTGAAAGGATAAGATAGAAAAGTTCTCAAGTGAGAACAACTAAATACACTTACCAATAACTTTCTCCAATTTATTTTCGCAAATGAAAACTCTTTAAAAGGGGGGGTAATGTCCTTAGCTTGACCAGACATGCAATCCACACGTTGGACTGCATGTGGGAAGTTGCTTTGGGGTTCAGGGCTGAGGCGCCCGGGTCGGAGGATCATGGGCGGTCGTGCTAGTGTGGGCAGGCATGCCACTATATAAGCCGACAATGTAAACACTTATCTACATTACTGACCTATATAGTGGTGTGCCTGCCTACACTAGCCCAACCACCCACGATCCTCCAACCTAGGTGCCTCCCCCTTGAACCCCGGACACACTCGCACATGTGCTTTAGTGTGTGGACTCCATGTTCGGTCTCGAGCTCCAACGTCACTCCTATGGGTGCCTCATGCATGCCATTACAGGCTACATGACATTGCCTTCCTTCTAAAGAGTTTTCATTTGTGAAAACAAATTGGGGAAAGTTTTTGGTAAGTGTATTTAGTTGTTCTCACTTGAGACCTTTTCTAGTTACTTATCCACATTCCTCTATGGTTGGGTGGTGACTAGAGCTATCATAGGAGTGAGATTTCTTAAATATTTTATTACACAAATTTTGTAAAAAGAAATCTTGCAGAGCAAGCTTGCGCTAAAATAGCCATGTAATCTATTTTTGAAGTAATAAAATTTATAAATACTCAAGCAGGGATGCTTTTGACACATGCTTGTTGGGAGGGCAGTTGGGACCCAATCTGGTTTTCTCTTGCGTCTGTATTTTTTCGTTGTCATGCTCTTTGAGTGAAAGAAAATGGAAATAATGATGTATTTATGGTGGATCAAAGCATATGTATTCCATTACTAGTGGATGACTAAGAATATTATGACCTTGGTATTCAAAAGGGAATTTACATATGGTGATAGTTAAGATTCATCACACACTCTCTCATGATAGACAAATGATGTTGAAATTTGATGCAAGAGGCACCCTCAAAATAGTACATGAGAGAGAGTCTTGGACTAAGTGTCTAGACAAGCTGATGGTTGGACTCCAGTGTGCGGGAAAGTGGTGTCTCAGCTTAACACTCAGCCGGTTGAAATTACGGTTTTGCTACTTTAGGTGAAGTCGAGGAGGAGCTTGGTGCTGGCATCAAAATATTAAAAGATCCAACAGTCACGACTCACACAATGCTAAATTTAATGAGGATTCAGGAATTTTAGGTCCACCGTCCCAGGCTCAGCCTAGGCTGGCCGCTGCATCGCTATGAAATTAATTGATAACTTACTAATTTTGCAAGCACTGAGCTATAGCCTGCTACCTATGCAATTAAATTATAAATTACGATTGATCAATGATTAGCAATTTTAATGGTAATTTAGAGCCTCATTAAACTTTTCTATAAATAGGAGCTTGCACATAGCTCAAGCGGCAAGCCTAAACGGGGAACGTAGTGCTCACGAGTCACTGCTCACTTTCCACACATGCCCATGGGCCATTGCCCATCCCTTTGCTTAATTCACAACACATGAACTCCCGACTGAAGCAGCAAGCCTAAACGGTGAATGCAATGCTCACTGCTAAGTTGCTAACTTCTAGCCTGAGAGTCTAAGACACCACTTTCCTGCACGACGCACACTGCTTCTAACTTCTAAGACTCGAGAGTCGAGACTTGAGAGCTTGAGTGTCCACTATCATGACTCACGAGTCCAAAAGTGAACACCAGGGTGGTCTAGCTGTTGAAATATACAAGTGAATAGGGTGTGTGTGGGAACAAGCTCTTGGATAGAGGCTGTAAAAGAGGAGATGTAATTGTGAAAGAACCTGTGAAAAGGTGAGAAGAATCTACTGGGAGAGAATAATGGGTAGCATGAGGGAATTTAGGAGTGTGGAGATATTCTGGGAGATATTCAGGGAAAAGAGAAGAGGTGGAGAGAATCAGGCAAAAGGTGGAGATATTCTGGGAGTGAATCATAGAGAAATCAATGGGATTAGATGCTTGATGTAAACACTATAAATTGAGGCATAGCCCTAATGAGAATTTTTTGGTTTTTGAGTATCCATGCCTACATTAATCTATTTGCTAATTATTTACTAATTACGTCTTAATCATTTCTTAATCACTTTGTTAATTATGTTGATTCTAGTGTTTGATCCACCATAGCTCATCATTATGCTCAAATTTTAACATGGTATCAGAGCCATGCCTAGAATCAACCAGATTTATGAGCCCATTAGTGAATTAATTAGGATTAGTAGGTAATTAGCAAAAAAATCAAATTTTAGTGAGTTTTTCATCTTCCCCTTCACCCCCAGCCAGTGGAGGACTCTATTCTCCATGCACAGTCAACATTAGGTCTTGCCCTCTTAACACAAGCTAGCCAACACATCTAGCTACAAGCTCATCAAACGGCGCAGCAAAACGCGAAAGCGTTGAGGAGAAATCGACGTTTCTTTCAGCGCTGATTTTTCTGAGTAAATTGCAGATCTACACTTCATCAGTTCAAATTGATTCAATTCCTCCTAGTCCAAGGGGTAATCAAGCATGCTCTACAAGCTGGTGAAGACAGAAATCAATTTCATCAAGTCTACAGAGAGATCCAAGCTCTTCATCAAATCTGCAGGTGACTTTGGTAAAACAGAGATTAAGCTTTCATTATTTGGTCAAATCTTGTGTTTCTTGGCTTAATCCTCTACTAGACTCATTGCTATTGATGCCTTTGAAAGCATTTGAGCTCATTTGAAGTGGAAGGCACCAGATCTGGGCTCCCCGCATACTCTGTTTTTTGCACACAAACCAGAGCATTAATTTGCTAATCAGTGATTAATCAGTGCTAATCACTGTACTTTGGTGCAATTGAGGGTTCAAATTAACCATTAGGTATCTGATACAGATCCCTATAACTTCAGATTTCAAATCGGAGTTGGTTTGATACTCCAACCATCCCGTACAAATTGGTTACCCTTAATTTAATGTAATTTCTGGGAAAATTATGCTGATAAAATTGTGAAAATCATCATTTTGCATTTAACCTTTGGTTAATGCTTGTAAATCTCACTCAAATTCAAGATTATTCACAGCCAGAGTTGCATTTGGAATGTGCATGAGAATGAATGCTATACGCATTATGTATTGGGCACATTGCATCAGTGTAAAAATGGGAACAGACACTGCCCTTGTCCAGATTAAGGCAAGAGGTAAGACCTCCCGCATAAATTTGGGTTTGCATTGCATAATGATACAAAATAAACATAAAAAGCCCAAAGGAACTGTCAGCAAAACATTGAAACATGTTGCTCACATGGAGCAAAATGACCTGACGGACGAGCTCATGGCCCCAGCCATGAAAGAAGAAGAATATCTCTTCCCAAGAAGAGGATCCACACCGAGAAGAAGATCTGAAGGAAGACATGGCCACGAGAAGAGAAGCTGCCACAAGAAGAGAAGCTGCCCCGAGAAGACTGAAAGAAGAGATGGACGCGTGGAGAGATGCTGCCAACGAGAAGAAGACTGAAGACAAGAGAAGATGTGAGGCTCCAAAGAGTGAGGAGCCATGTGAAAATCTCAGAGAGAGAGAGAGAGAGAGAGAGAGAGACCCCACAACCCAATGTAACCTGCCCCAATAAAGTAAAACCACCTCTGAGCCACCGATGATGTAGGCCACGTGGTAGATGTATGTGTGAGCACTTTAGTCAAGGTTGCGGGCACTTATAGTAGCCTTGGACACATAGAGAGAGAGAGTGTCAAGGACTATGGAGTTTAGGGACTTGAGGCATTGGTCGCGGGCTGTCAAGTAAGAAAGAAACTTGATACAGGGTCCAGGTGTGCTGAGATAACTTGAGGGGAGGAGTAGACACTGGTCGCAGACTACCAAGTAAGGGGAGGCAAACTTGGTATAGGGTCTAGGTGTACTAGGATTATTCACTTGAGGGGAGGTGTTGAAATATACAAGTGAATAGGGTGTGTGTGGGAACAAGCTCTTGGATAGAGGCTGTAAAAGAGGAGATGTAATTGTGAAAGAACCTGTGAAAAGGTGAGAAGAATCTACTGGGAGAGAATAATGGGTAGCATGAGGGAATTTAGGAGTGTGGAGATATTCTGGGAGATATTCAGGGAAAAGAGAAGAGGTGGAGAGAATCAGGCAAAAGGTGGAGATATTCTGGGAGTGAATCATGGAGAAATCAATGGGATTAGATGCTTGATGTAAACACTATAAATTGAGGCATAGCCCTAATGAGAATTTGCTGGTTTTTGAGTATCCATGCCTACATTAATCTATTTGCTAATTATTCACTAATTACATCTTAATCATTTCTTAATCACTTTGTTAATTATGTTGATTCTAGTGTTTGATCCACCATAGCTCATCATTATGCTCAAATTTCAACACTAGGCAGGCTACTAGCACACTGCACCACACACCTACATAGGGGCTTACCTCCTTGCCAAACACCATCAATCCTGCTCGCTTTTCTCGCACATTTCCAAATTCCTACTAACGACTCAGTGCTCATAGTTCGAGCTTCGGTGTTCACGTATCACCACTCACACCACTGGCTAGTCCAGTAACATTTTCAAGTTCACTGTTCTACGATTATGTTGCCGCCTGTGTTAAAGCTTGAAAGTGGAGCGTTGTTTATAACCTCTTGATTGGTAATTCTATGGTTTTTGTTTACTATTTGTTGATACTTTGCTTAGTGCTATTATCTATGCTTGAGATTTGAGAAAATTCTCACGAATTTATTAGCCAGAATTTAAAAAGTTGTTATGCTTGTCTGGGTAGTTATAATATTGCTTGTCATTAAGTAGGCTTTGTCTCTGCTTATGTTTTAGGAGTACGTTAAGTAGGCTATGCTGCATGCATTTTTGCTATTTGGAGAAACATATTTTTTTGTAACTGCTTATGTAACTGCTTATGTGTAACAGTGTTCTCTCTCTCATTCTTGTATTCTATTCAGCTCCGGGACTTTTTGATACATGCCAAATCACCTTCCTTACCACGAAGGCTTGAAGGCAAGCATCAGCTTAGACCGTAGCTAGCATTGCCGCAGCCTGCTGTATTCTGAGATCCGTGAGCAAAACGCAGTCCATACTCTAGAGAATCGTAGTGTTTCCAACTTTCCATGCTGTGAGTTGAAGGCTGAAGCTCGTTTAATATTATTTTAATATTATTATTGCTTATTTTTGCTTTGCTCTAAATTCTAAGTTATTGTTTGCTTTTGGTTTTATAGGCAATGAGAAATTTGCCAAAGAACTAATGCACCTTGTTACAATTTTATGGAGTGACACATAATGTGCACAAAAGATTAAAAAATAATGAGAATGGTAAGCAGTTACATGATGCTGAAATTGTCATTATCGTGACAATGAATGTGAAGATGATATTGTGCATGGTTCTGAAGAACAAAGGAAAATTGAGTGCATAAAATTGTGGCAAGATAATTGGTTAACTACTTTCAAATGGTTAATATATGACAATGATAAAGTGAGATTGTTTTGTTCATATTGTTTGGATTTTCCTCATGCAAAAAGTGCATATGCCAAGGGAGGGTCAAGAAACTTCAAAACTAGTAATTTGAGATCACATGCTAGAACACAATGCCATCGAGATGCAAGGAATGTGAAGTTGTTTGGTCAATCAGCAATGGAGCAAGGAATGAGAAAAATGCATGAGTCACAAGATGATGCCTTGCTTACTTTGTTTAAAAGTGCATACTTCGTTGCAAAAAATAACTTGTCATTTGCACTTTTTCCATCTTTACTAGAGCTTTTGAAAGATGTGGAGTTTATATTATGATGACAAAAGTTGTGCGGATATGATATTTTTGTGTGTTTGCAATGGGGAAGGGGGCACAAGGGGTGCTGGCCCATGAGGGAAAATGGGAGGGCGGGGGCACATGGGTTATGTAAGATCCCCCTGTTCCCACCGAGCAACAGATTCGGGATACTAGCAGCGGAAGTAGCACTTCTCGCGCGGGACAGGGGTCCCACATTCGGGGCCTCACCCAACGGATATCCGGATAAGAGACTAATCCGTCGGTTGTTCCAAAACCGAACCCGGAAAAACTTCCTTTACCGGAAAGCACGAGCGATTCCACCAGGATAACTTTTTACTCTAACGTAGTCAAGATCATTTCTGATCGAGCTGATCCAATTACATCTATAAGATACTTGGTCAGATCAAGGGAGAAACTTGCACTTGGATCATTGGGATCAACGCTTTTTTCCCCATTCAAGAGGCACAGCCGTTGATTCCTATCCATAGAACAGTTACTACCCGGGATTTATTTTATCTATCGTAAAAACAAAAGTTTGAGTCTCGATTTACGGATCCATCAGTCCAGCCTAACCCCATCCAGTCCCATGGGTTAGCCAACCGCCCAATCCTGTAGTGATGGGATCCAATTAATAATTTGGTTAGGTTTTGTCCCGGGTACCAAGGAAAAGAGTTCCAAGGCCCCCTAGCCGGATGTTCATGCAAAATAAAACTAGTCACACCACTCACACACCCAATATGAAATTGCCTTTTCACAGACTCAAGCAGTTTAAAACAATCCTTTAATAAAACCATAGTATCACTGATCACCATCTTCCAATTTATCCAGTTGATTCTTAATTTTCCCACCATTCCTTCATCAGAGTATCTATGGCATCATTGGCAACTAGGACGCTCACCACCTGTCCACTCAGGGGCCGTTTCCTAATCCCTAGCCCATAATACTCGGTAATATAATCACTTCTCAAGATGGACTCTCGTTGAAGATCAGCAAGATCAACCAACAGATCCATATAAAGAGCCATGGACTCATCCATTGAAGACCAGCAAGGTCAATCAACCAGATCCATGCCCGATTTCAGAAAACAACTCCAACTCTATTCCAATATCTTCCTCGACGCACGCGTGGGTATCCTAGGCGACCCAGAGCCCGAGCACCGTATGGTCAGCACCCTCTAGGATCCTTCGCAGGTGACCTAGCGCTTCACTCATAGGCCGCTTCCTTGGCCCCTCATCCACCGTACCGGAAGCTCACCATTTTAATCGCACCGAGGCTGGTCAAGACCTCAGCCGACCTTGCTACGCGAGACGTCCTTCATTGACTCTCCGTCAGCAGTTGCAACTTTATCAGTTAGGTCCACGACCTTAATCACAAGACGGTCAAAATGCTCCCCCAGCATTCTTGACATAAAACAGTCATTTACAAACAGCATTTACAAACAGCATTTACAAACAGTTTACAATACAATTTCTATTTTAACTTTCATTTTTCCACATTATCCCTCATCAATCTACATTACTTATTCCATATTCCATTTATATGTATACTCATCCCATCACATCATTTTCCATCTCATCACTTCAGATTCCTTCACATCACATATCATATATTCACATCCATACATCCACATCTACATCCATACATCTATTTTCACATCCATATCTACATGCACATTCATGCATCCACATCCATACATCCACATCTACATGCACATTCACATCCATACATCCACATCTATATGCGTACATTCACATCTACATGCATACATCCACATCTCTATGCATACATCCTCATCCACATTCACATTCAACTCCATACATCTACATCTACATGCATACATCCACCTCCACATTCACATCCACATCTATACATCTACATCTACATGCATACATCCACCTCCACATCTACATCTACATGCATACATCCACCTCCACATCCACATCTACATCTATACATCTACATCTTCATGCATACATCCACATCTCCATTCACATCTACATCTACACGCATCCATCCACCTCCACATCCACATCTACATCTATACATCTACATCTATATGCATACATCCACATCTATACATCTACATCTACATGCATCCATCCACATCTCCATTTACATCCTCATCTATACATCTACTTCTACATGCATACATCCACATCTCCATGCATACATCCACCTCCACATTCATATCCACATCTATACATCTACACCTACATGCATACATCCACCTCCACATCTACATCTACTTGCATACATCCACCTCCACATCCACATCTACATCTATACATCTACATCTACATGCATACATCCACATCTCCATTCACATCTACATCTATACATCTACATCTACATGCATCCATCCACATCTCCATTTACATCCTCACCTATACATCTACTTCTACATGCATATATCCACATCTCCATGCATACATCCACCTCCACATTCACACTCACATCCCTACATCTACATCTACATGCAACATCCACATCTCCATGCCTAATAAAATTCTTTTAATTAATCTAGGATGATAGTTCCTAGAATATGGTAGGAAGTCCTCTTTTTATGCTTTGAATGAAATTATTTTATGCGTAATTTCTATAAAAAATTTGCCATAGCTCCGCTACTATGACTGATAAGTCTCAATTTTTTCTAAGGAATAAGACTTATCATTAAGGAAATAATTAGAATGGTCTCTAATTGGATCATCAATCCATAATGGATTGAATCATCGATAAATATAAACTAAAAGTATAGAAAAAAGCCATTAATTTGGCCTCAAGCATAGCTTAATCTTGGATTAAGGAAAAGCCTTATGAAAAGCTTCATTTGGATTGAAAAGGGTCATGAGTATGACCATTTCTTAAGTGAGAGAGAGAAAAACCATTAGAATTAAATATAAATAGAATCTTATGTAATTCTTTACTATCATTAATTAATTAACTTCAATAGCATTTCAAAAACCATATCAATTAAGCTTCTCAAGCTTGAGAGGGGTTGAGAAGAGAGAATCATTGAGAAATTATAGAAAAGATCAAAATTCACTATACTTATCTTATAATTTGCTTGATTCTTTGATCACGGTAGAGGTCCCCAACCAATCAATTGGTTTAGTATGTTGATGGAGCCACCAATGGGGATTTAAGAAAGAGAGAAGTGTCAAAAACTAGTGAATTATTAAAGAATTCATAGTTCTTGGCTTAGGTGGAGTAGAGTAGCAATGCATAAGACACTATATATTTTTCAACAAGGGAAGGCTTCTATTTATAGGAAAATTTGAGCTCCTAACCAAACAAACTGATTCTAGAATTTTCCAAGTCAGTTTGGTTAAATTTGGACTAGATTTGGACCTAGTTTGGTTACTTTATGATTCGATTTGGTTCCATTTTGATTTGGTTTGGTTCAAGAGATATGAGAGATAAAAATATCACATTATTTTTGAGTTAAAAACTCATTCAAGCATGTGAAATATGCACCTCCTTTAAAGAACTCCCCTTCCTTACATATGTGTCAAAATTTTATTGCTCATAGTTTTTTACTAATAAACCTTGTACATTTTCAACTCTTCATCTTATGTGAAATATGCACCTTCTTTAAAGAACTCCCCTTCCTTACATATGTGTCAAAATTTTATTGCTCATAGTTTTTTACCAATAAACCTTGTACATTTTCAACTCTTCATCTTATGTGAAATATGCACCTTCTTTAAAGAACTCCCCTTCCTTACATATGTGTCAAAATTTTATTGCTCATAGTTTTTTACCAATAAACCTTGTACATTTTCAACTCTTCATCTTATGTGAAATATGCACCTTCTTTAAAGAACTCCCCTTCCTTACATATGTGTCAAAATTTTATTGCTCATAGTTTTTTACTAATAAACCTTGTACATTTTCAACTCTTCATCTTATGTGAGCATTTACTCATTCTTGGGTATCTTCTTTTACAAATTGGATTTATCTCCTCCCTACACATGGATTGATGCTATTGGCCCATAGGAACTCTAATTGGACCATAATCCAAATTTTTTTGAAAATCTAGACCCTTAGACTAAGGTTCTTTATACCTATTTCCAATTAATTCCAATTGCACATTGGAAAAATTCTTTCTGAACTTCTGCTTCAGGGGAACTTATTTTAATAAGATGAGTTATTTTTCTATCCAAAAATATTCATAATCTGAATATTCTCTCTCTAGAATAATTTTCTCTCTCTAGGCTAAAATAGCCACAAACAAGATCTCTTATATTTCAGAAAAGGAATTGATTACAGGGGAGTATGCTAGACATCAAAAAGGGGTTGGGGGAGGAATCTTACATTTGATCCCACTTAAAAAATGCGAGATGTCCTCATCTCGCAAACTGGGATAATTTCGCAAGATGCACGAATATGAGATTTAGAGAAAAATTTTAATCAAGATTAACCACCAAGAAAAGTCTTAAAGAAAGCAAGATAAGAACAAGATTTAAACTTTATTCATTCTCGAAACTTATACAGTAAAGATAGAAGAACTCTTTACACTTCCATAAGCCCGTCCATCATATGGTCACAAAAGCAGCACTCACAAGCTGCACAAGTATAGGGTAACTCATCTATGGGAATGATTCTGCTGGTTATTGCCGCACCTATCTCAGTGGTATGAGGTGATCTAACAAAAGGACCTCTGAGAGGCAAGCCAAAAACGGGATAAAGGCATATCTTCTCATGAGGAAGAAAACACGCCAGTAAGAAGACCCGCTCAGAAAACCCAAGATGCCTTGATCTCATGACGCAGTAGTATCGGGGACCCAAACCCAAAGCTTCAATAACCATGGCCAAGCAGACATTGTTACGAAAGTGCTGTTGTCCCCCAGGGTGTTATGTGTAAGCCATATACAAGGTAGTATATAGGATTAAAAAAACCTCATGTGGGTGTGGGGAAGGGGGCGCAGGGCGGTGGGATAAAGGAGGGGTGGAGGGGGCATTCCTATGGAGAAGGGGAAAGAGAAATCGACATGTCAACTCAAAGATATAGGGTCTTCCCTGAGTATCAGCTCTTATAATGTCCTTTTAAGTTTCAATTATTGGGGTATTTTGAGATGCTTGTTATCTAAGACTCTAGTTAGGGCTTAACATTTGGGGATGGCTTAGTAGGAAAAGCTTGTGCCCATAGTCCTTTGGCCCTAGTATTGAGAGATTAACTTTTGTGTAGCGCATATAGCACACACTACTCAAACCATAGGCAATCAATGCACACATACCTCTAATCCTATCAACAAACACATGTGCTTGGAAATGGAATGACATACATATGCATATGAAATAAACAAGCAAGCTCAAGCATTCCCAATTCAAACATTGCACACACACATTGCAATTAGGGAGTAGGAGAGAAATTAGAGAAAATAAGTCCTTGCATTTGGATGTTAGCCCTAAAGCTATGGAAAGCTTAAGGAACTCCATTATCCTCTTCACTTAGCACTCTCAAGGATGCACTCAAAGAATAACCCTAAAGAGTGAGGTTCACACTTTACAAGTTATCTTTTATACCTAGGGTTTAATGCCCTTTACCATTCACAAGTAGGGCTCCCATTACTCTAAAATACACATGCTCACTAGTCACCGTGGCAGCATTGTGAATTACAACTTGGAACTCTCATAGAGCCCAAGTCAAAAGTATTATATGACGGGACATTCGATGACTGCCTTGACAATGCTAGCCACTTGTAGAACATGTTCTGACTCTCATTCCAGCAATTTGGCTCCTATTCCGATAATCCCTAAATAATCCCCCCTTTCTAAATCATGCACGTCCTCACGTGCGATTTTTAAGAAAGTTAGCACCATGTTGCACACTAGATGTAGAGCTCTATGGATGAGGAAGTTGTCGCAAATTGGAGGTTGTTAGCAATTAACTCTGCTTGGGGATAAAAATCTACACATGACAGGCAAGGTACTGGTAGACAACATTAATCATGAAAAAGCTTTTCATAAGTGGTTGTTGACAAGTGTTAGTAAGGTTAGAAGAGATGTGCATAGAGATATTGTTGGAAGTTAGTTACATATGGCTCTCTGGTTGTATTGTGAATAAAATGGCAATAAGCCTGCGAGAGAAGTGATCCTTAATGATATTTCAATGAAGTACTTTTGTGTACCAACTATAGGTCTGGCATGGATTCATCCTTTTGTGATTGTTTTGTATAAGCTTGGTCTTAATTGCATTTGCATTTATTGTAGAGTAAGGATTATTTTCAAAAAGAACTACTTATTGGAAAATCCTAAAGCTATGGTCCTTAGAACCTAGATGACGAAAGGGGAAGAACACAATGGGAAAAAAGTGCCTTTGGTATAAGCGCAATAGTTTCTCATATGTACTGTCAAGTTTATGTAGCATGATCATAGATGAATTAGAGCACATGTAGATAGATGTTTTATGCCTCATATGCTAATGATGTAGAAAGATGTAAGAAGCATGATTGATGTACTAAGCTAAAGTCTATTATTGTTCGCTTTCCTGCTGAGTGCTTGGGTGGAAGCAAAAAGAGTGTCTAATGCATATGTCCAAGGGTGGGACACCCTATTATGCATACACAGAGTTTGCAGGTAAAACAATATGATGTGTAAGAGAAGAGTTACAATGGGTTATTTTAGAAGTAAATGTAGCACATAGAGCAGTTAGAAATGCTCCAATAGTTGCCATCACTCATAAAAGGGTTTTTGACGTTGAGGTTTCTCCACTCTCCTTACTGTGCACTTGTGCATGAGTGTAGGACTCTCCGCCACTCCACCAACACACTTAATTCTCATCTCATCTAGCATGAGCAACACACTTAATTAGTTCAACTCTCCATCTTGAGCAATAACCTAGTATTAGATACCACCCTTAGCACAAAGTTTAGTAGGACTTAAAACACTGGGATTGATACTTCGCTCATTTAGTGGCTTAGCTGCCCAACTCTTGACTATGTCAAAGGGTTGTCTTTCGCACCCTGGTGATTTGACTTCAATTCAAATAGATTTTAGGCCCATTACACATTGCCACCTACCTGCCCATGCTAATGTGGTGGGGGTATCCACCGCCCATAATTCATGGGCAGGCAATCTCCCTCGCCCATACATGGGCGGTGGGGTATGTGTAACGGGCCTTACTGTGAAGTAAGCATTGTAGCATTCTAGCTCTTTCCTTGATGGTTATTAGTAGGCATGTTTGACTACTTGCTTTGACGTAGAGGGAAAATCTTTGATTAGCTTTTCCTCCCTCGGGGTTGATAAATCATCTATTCTTGCCTCCACTTTGTTGACAATTTTCCTCTTTGGTACCCATAGCTGTCTTTATGGACACATTTGTTGTGATAGTTTACTACTTTGGTAACCACAAATCTGTATTCCTTTGATAGAACTACACACTTAGGAGATCTTGTGGAACAATCCACTTTCTAGAGTCCTTGGTCTTGTTGCATTTTTCTTGGATCCAAACTAAGGGGCTTGTGGTATGTGTTGAAATTTGAGCTAATGCCACATTGGGGATCCACTTTTGCACAATTGTGCCATTTGAATTAAATTGGTATAAGGATGAAACATTGTAATTTGCTCAGCTACTTTTCTTGGTCTGTTTTTTCTTCTGCCTTGATTTTTGAGAGGTTGTTTTGTTCTTGCTTCTCGGGTTGCTTCATAGCAGCATTAGGCAAAATATGAACTCTCATTTTGGCCCCTTAACGATTTCCACAACTCATCTCTCTAGAAAAATGGGCTCATGGTGAAATTTTTACAAATCAACTCAAAAGTGAGTGGATTTTGGACATTTGGAATCTACTCTTCAAGACCTTTCTAATGATATATAGCATGATGAGAAATTTTGAATATTGAAGAAGTCCTCAAATTGGTGATGACATGGCATCACCAATTTGGGGACTTCTTGAATAATCAAAATTTTTCATCATACTATATATCATTGGAAAGGTCTTGATAAGTAGATTCCAAATGTGCAATCTCTGCCAACTTTTGGTTTGATTTGCAAAAATTTCACCATGAGCCCATTTCTCTAGAGAGAGGAGGTATGGAAATCCTTAAGGGGCAAAAATGAGAGTCTATATTTCACTTAATGATTATTGGTCTTTGACTGCACTTTGTAAGCTGTGAATTTCGGTTTTGGCAACCAGAGTTCTCGATGACCTTGGTGGTATCCCTATGCTTCCAAAGACATCTTAGTAGAAAGACACCCAGTTGATTTGTTGCTTTTCATTTTTTGGCGCGCTCTACCCAACTCTGTTCAATCACCCTCACATAGTCCTCTTGCTTGCACCAATTGTTTTGGCACTAAAACTTGTCATGATTTCCATTTTTGTGTTCTTGGTGATGGATATTTTGGCTAATAAACTTTGTTGCATTGGTTGATCCTTTGTTGAGTCTGATTTGATCTTTTTGTTGATGTTGATGAAGAGGGTTTTTGCTCCTCGGTGGTGAGCTAATTAGTGAAGTAGCCTTGGGGGGTTTGTCGAGGTTGAGGCTTCTTGGTTCACTCGTGGGGCAGTGAGGCTAGTTCCTCTTTGGCTTTTCCTTTATGAAGATACTTGCTTTGAAGGCTTTTCTCTGGTAGAGATTTAATGTGCTCCAAAATCTCTTGGGACATTTTTGTTATAGCTTTCACTAGTGGTACTAGCATCAAATCTTGTTTGTCACTTGGGGTGGACAATAGGAGTATGGACCTTCCTCTATAGTAGCAACTGCATTGAGCCATCGAGTGCCGGGGCTAAGGACTACTTCTTCATGCAAATGCCCTGGAGCCATGAAAAAAAACTTTCCATCTTCGAAGTGAGAGTTTATGCTCATAGAAATGTTTACTTCTTCATGCAAATGCCCTGGAGCCATGACAAAAACTTTCCATCTTCGGAGTGAGAGTTTATGCTTATAGAAATATTTAAGACTCCGATACATTCACCCAGAGAATTGGTTGTCTTTTGTACAAACTTGGTAGTTAAACTGAGATTAGGCTTACTGAGAAAACTCCAAGTTTGATGGGACATGATCTTCTTGCTAGCTAGCACCTCTCTGAAGTAGAGCTATGCATTGAAGTTTAGCTCGTCTCACCTTGGATGTCGATAATGATTCTTGTTGGTGGGACAAAGGCTGTGCAATGCTCATCTGCGAGGATTGCATCTTGTTGTTAGGGTGATTGTGCTTGCTCTTGACACATCAAGGATTCCACATCGAGCTAGCACTTGAGTCCTTATGTGGATTGATCTCTATTGTTGTACTCTGTTGTGCAGGTTGTAGTTTGGTTGGAGATCCTTTTGCACTTAATAGGTTGCGTTATCTTCCTTCCTTTGTGTTGTACCTGTTTCAATCATCACACAAGGTTGTGCAGGTCCTTATTAATAGATACATATGATGAGATTGACTCTTTTTTAAGGCCTACTTCGACTTGAAGATCTAGGGCCTTGTTTGTTGCCACTACTGGGGTTTTATTTCTCTTAGCTAAGTCATTCTCTGCATTCTTTTGCTGAGACTCCATGATTGTTGTCCATATGAGTTATGTGGCCTTCAGGGGTAAGACTTGTCTTTTGGACGAGTTGTGAACCGTACCCGTGCTAGCCTCTCATGCTTTTTCTTTCAAATGCTAAGCTTTCACAGGATAATCTCTAAGCAACTAGGTGACTCCACAATTCGCACATGACCTATTCCTCTCAAAATCATGAGAGCCACAAGCATCATATGGTATATGATGCTTAGGGTCACGCTCTGCTTGTGAATCTTCCTGCACGTCAAAGCTCGTTGACTCTGCTCAACATTCGACTCTCACAGGTCCACTTTGTCCTTTGTTTTTTTTAATGGCTTCCTTAGATCAAAGAGGCTTTGCTAACCCAACTCTCCCCATATCCTTTAGAATCCATCCCAATGAAGAAGCTAACCTCTTAATGGAAGTGATGAGCTCAATTTAAAACCCTATAATGTGGAAGTCATGCTTAGTACTCTTAAAGATGCCTTGACCTCCAACCCTAACATCAAAGGGGATAAAGTGGTAGAACTTGACCCTAGTATTGTTTGGAATCATATGAGAATCTTCCAATCCAAAGGGGTGGACTTTTTGTATATTGGTAGGCTTCTAGCTTTCATGAAATAGCTATGAATATAGACCATGGATTTGAGCACAATGTGACAAAATTTACTATGCTGGGTAGGGTCTGTTTGAAGTTCTACTTAAAATGGAAGAAGATAAAAACATTTTTAGCAGTACTCCTTCTATTATCCTCAACCAGGAAGTTGTGTATGTCTTTCCCTGGAAGCATGTTAGACTCATCAAAGAAGAATTTCTTTCTAATTGTCCTATCTGGGTGGACTTAATTATTCTCCCCTCTTTTCTATGGCCTAGTAATAAAGACATAGCTAATATAATTAGACACATCCCTTTTCACTCCTAACCTCAATTCTCCTACTACACTACTACATTAACCCCCCTTAGTGACAGATGGGGGGAATTTCAAACTTCTCTATGGTCAGTCGCTTAAGCGACCGACTTAGCACAACGACTAAATTGTCACTTAAGCGACTTCGTCATTGCCTCTTAAAAGACATATGTCAAAGTTGCACATAAGTGATGATTGTCTTGTCTCGCTAACAGTGTCGCTTAAGCAACAATTGGTAGAATATTTTATCCAATAGCCCATTGCTTTTCATTGTATTTTTTTATGTTACTATCTCAACACTCCCTACCTCTCTGCACCCTATTCTATACTACTTTCCTATCACTCCCCTCCCCTACTCCACTCTCCTTTCACTCCGCAGAATCAAAGAGATAAACATGCTTTTGCTATTACATCAGTCAAAAGTTGGGGTCGATTACATTCGTGGCAACCATCATACGTGCACGCAGCATTTGCACAAGTAAGAGCACTTCTTTTATCATTGAATATTTCACAATGATTAAAAATGCAAACACATTGCTCTAAAGACATTAATGAACCGATATAGGATTGATAGATTAAAAAAGTTGAATATGTGTGTGTGTGTGTGTGTGTGTGTGTGTGTGTGTGTGTGTGTGTGTGTGTGTGTGTGTGTGTGTGTCAATGTATACAAAAATGTTTGGCACGAAAGTCAATACATACATGATCGGAGAGGCTTGGCCACATGGCCAACGAAGAAGTACACATAAGAAAAAAGATCGAATCTCCAATGAGGAGCTAGCATGTGTGGAACTAGGTTGCATCCTCATCGGTGTCATCATCATCATCCTTCTCCTCGTCCTTTTCTACTCTGTCTCGGCCCTCTGATGCCTCTCCAGCCATGCCCTTCTCTGCCTCTCCTTAGCCTCGCAGTGCTCCTATGATCGGCATACCTCCTCCCCATGTAGCTCCTGCATATAGAATCGACGTTACATGGATATATACACAACTGATTTTAAACTTAAGTACATTGAGGATGTTAGATGCATATACCACTAGTGCCAGAGTGCCCAAGTGTCTCTTGAGCTCTGAATAGCCATGGAACTTGGCTATTTCAAGCTCATTGGGCTGTGATCTCACGGCCATAGTCCTTCCTTTATTAATAAAAAACAATCAATATGTACATCAAGTTAAACTCCTAAATTGCACTTATACAAAACAAATTACAAAAATGAGCCAAGTTTGGTGATCCTAAAGCTTACGAATAGAGGCCCGCATCCGTGCTCTCCCATCCTCCTGAGATGTGACGTCCTCTGAGATGTCACCCTAGCCGACGTTGTTGCCCTCTACTACTCCTAAACTTTCTTTTCCCTACATTCACGGACATGCCTATAAGTCTCATGTTCTCTCAAACATGAACAAACTGCCTGCAAGTTGACAACAAAAGAGCATATCAATAAAAAAGCATAAACAACACTGAAATAAATAGGACCATGATAAACAAAAAGAACAACTTCCAATCCACGTGTAAGCAACAAACGAGCAAATTAATGTTCTCATCAAAGAGGCTTAATTAAAACAATATCACCAAATGTTTGAAGTAGTGTACTAAATCATAGAGGCATCAGTAACAAACTAGAAAAATGAAACCACTAGGATCATGGGGAGACACACCGTCCAACCAAATACCAACTGGTTCATCTCTTCAATTAAATTACCATAACCGAAAAATTAATAAATATCATAAAAACATAACATAGCATAAAAACACAAGAGAGAATCATTGGGTGCAATCTATCCCCCCTCAAGAAGTGTACGCTATCGGTTACAACCACAAAGAAAGGACGTGAAAAATCAGGTAATTGAAACATAGGTGCATATTTTAATGCAAGAAAAGATCTGCATGAGTAAGTGCATATTTTAATGGAAGAAAAGATTTCTCTTGAAGTTCAGTCCACTCATAAGGTTTGGTTTTCTTGAAAAGTTCAATGAGATAGTGTGCCTTATATGCAAAATTACGAACAAACTTGTGATAATAGCTACACAACCCTAGAAAAGAGTTCTTGGGACGTGGCCATGTCGTAATAGTTTCTATTTTATTGGGATCAACATGTATGTCTTTAGCAAAAATTGTCGCAAATACTCAATCTCACTCTGGAAGAAACTACTCTTTTCTAGATTAATGTAAAGTTCATTTTCTTTGAGCAAATTAAATACAATTTCCAAGTGTTTTTCGTGCTCTTCTTCAGTTTTACTAAAAACTAAGATATCATCGAAAAAGACAACCACAATGTTTTGATGTTCAAGAAAGATTCTATTTATCATACGACTAAAAGTTGGAGGAGCATTAGTAAGACCGAATGGCATTACTAAAAACTCAAAGTGACCAGTCTGAGTTCTAAAAGCAGTTTTATAGATATCTTGCTCGGTCATTCTTACTTGATGATATCCATATTTTAGGTCAATTTTGCTAAAGACGTTGGCTCCTACAAAAAAGGTAGAGTCTATAAAGTCACCTAGAGACCCTTATTGACGGCCTTATGAGTCTCAAGACCAAAAAATCAAAAAATAAAAATAAAAAAAATGCCATGTGCGCTACGGTGCATAAATCGCCAGTTTGACCAAGTCAAAATGCTGATTTTCGTGCCGTAGCGCACATGGTATTTTTTTTATTTTTTTTATTTTTGATTTTTTTGGTCTTGTGAGGCTCATAAGGCCCTTTAGGTGCCCTAATAGCCCCAAAATCTTATATATTTATATAAGATATTATATATATATATATATCTTATAATAGTCCCAAAATCTTATAATATCTTATGTCTTTTATATATATATATATATATATCTTTCAATAGCCCCAAAATCTTATATATATATATATAGGTACACACACACACACACACACACACACATATATATATGTATATATATATACATATATGTACATATATATACATATATGTGAGTGTGTATACATCTATAAATACAACATTTTTTTGTACCACTCTAACCCAATCTCGAATACTTTTTTTAATCACGATCACATTTAAAATGAATCCTAAACAATATTTTCTATGAACACATGAACAAAATCTTGAAATTGCGAGGCTTGAAATGGTATATCACAAGTACGCCAGGAAAAATCACAACTTACAATGCACAACAAAAAATTTTTATTAAACTTGGAAGAGAAGTTTGCATTACATCTTTTTAATAAGCTCTTGGAAGAGCTCAGGAGAGAGAGTTCTAGCGACTGGTTTCTGGCCTAAGCTTTGGAATATATCACTCGGCTCATTGATTCCTTGAGCCTGAGAAAGGGCACAATGGCTTAAAACTGAGCCGGGATGCTTGCCCGTAAAGTAATACAAGGTAGCTTTCCTAGCAAAATACATTTATTTATGTTTGAGACTAAGGGGTTCTCCGACAAGACTGCACTAAGTGCTTTACATTTTAGGAGCTCGACATAGGCGATCTCTGAATAGTCTAAATGAAAAACCCGCACTATGTCGGCTCTGAGGGCAGGTATGTAGTGCCAAAGAGATGCATCTCGACCCTCTGACTTTGGCCGCGTTCCTCCTACGCGCATAGCAAACTTGTCCACTTCAAAAGCAATCTGTCAACATGTCAATATAGAAGTTAGGAAGCGTGAAATGATACAACTAAAAATAATTTGCTTTACAACTAAGAAGTTAGGACATACCGAGGACATACCTCAGTTGCATCGTCACTTGCAACTAGTTGCTCATTTGTCAAGTTTATGCTTCCTTGGTCTTGAGCATCGCCAGCAACCAAGGGCATGTGTGGTTCAAAGGCAGCTATGCTCTCATAGAATTGCACATCTTGCTTTATTTCAACGAGTGCTTTGGCCACTACATCTTCCAAGGAACTGCTACCAATATCGTATGCAAGCGTTTTTGTGAGGTTGTCATCTTCAAAAGAGATTTTCACTTTCCCTTTGTCTTGACCCCCAGCATTCACGGCAATAATAGACAGTGCCTCATCCTCACGAAACCCGAGTGTCTTGGCAATGTCATCCAGAAACAAAAACTCTTTCCCATCAATAATGATTGGATGCAAAGACATGGACAACAAGGTCTGGGACCTCCTCAAGTACTTCATCACCCTCTAGAACTAGGTCCGGAACCTCCTCGGGGACATTCTCTTGTAGAGCCACCAATGCCATTGTTCTTTAACATTCTCTTCCTCAGCATGGGCCTCTTGGACTTGCTCCATTAGCTTTGTTTTGTCCTTTTCTTTTTCCTTGCCACTTTCTTTCGCCACATCCTCTTGTAAAACAGAAGGACCAAAACGCCCATTTGTAGATCCAAGAGTAAGTCTTCCTCCTCATTCCTGTAGTCCTTTTCTGTGAGGGATTTTAAAAACCTTGATAGGCAAAATCTAAAATTCTTATCTTCCCTGAATATGTACTTGATGAGGTCAACCGGAACCCATAGGCCCTCATCACCCTCAAACATGATGGAGTACGTGCTGATGTGTTGATCCATATACTGAATGACATCTGTAAAAGCATCCGCGTGTAGATGCATTGTTGCATGCACATAAATTGCTCCCTCAAACATAGGGATGATCTCGTCAACCCTATGAAGTAGCTCAAGCTTTCCTAGCTGTGCAATAAGTGCGTCAAGTAGAGGTGCCATGACTATGAGTGATTGCAAGAAATAGAGAGTGTGTGATACAGAAAGGTGTGCGAAATTGAGAGCAAGTGTTAGGAGAGAACGATAATTGTCAATTGATGAAAATGAGTAAAGTATCGTTTATAAATGGGCGACCTTGTTATAAAATTTTTAAAAACTTTTAAAATTTTTAAGTACGAAAAAATTTTAAAAAAATGGTATGCGAAAGCAAGAACGTATCCTTCCATCACAAGGTCATTTCTAATTTACTAGTGGCTCAAGCCACAGGTGCTTGTGTGACCAACCTTACACTATCACAAAAAAATAAAACTTACACAAGACAATTGAAAAACCTTAATAAGACAGTGAGGCAACAAAATTGAAATTGTATTTACTTCAATCCAAGATTACATATCCAGTGGTTATTTGATAGCTACACAGCCAGGGAAAGTAATTTCTCTACAAAGAAAAGATCGTTCCTGCCTTTTGGGCACTACTCTACCATTGATTATCAAAGCAAAATCACCACTCAGTGAGAATCGAAGAACTAAGTAGTCACGTAAGTTGGCAAGGGACCAGTCCATCATTCACAGCAACATCTTCTACATCCCCACCTTGCATGGATATATGTAGCACTACTCTACCATTGATTATCAAAGCAAAATCACCACTCAGTGAGAATCGAAGAACTAAGTAGTCACGTAAGTTGGCAAGGGACCAATCCATCATTCACAGCAACATCTTCTACATCCCCACCTTGCATGGATATATGTAGCACACCCTGTTCTGTAGAGGTTGTGTCGGAGTCTAACGCCTCCCATTCTCCATTTGTAAGCTTCCATCGCCTGTAAGGAAACGCAATGGATAACTATTGCTTGGCAATATGGTAGCGCATCACAACCTTCTCAACTATTACTCCGCATCTGATGGTGTCTCCATTGTGTTGAATAACTTTTTTATCCCATGCAGGTGATAAGAAACAAGTCAGAGCTCTCTCCCCCTTTGCAATCCATAAAGTTGGGGTGTGATGTGTGTCACTTGTACAAAACAGGTACACAAAGAGGTGTAGAGGTATGAAGCAGGTTATGGTTGCTTTGTGAGATCCATATGTGCACTTCATAGCATTTTGCACCTTGCTTTTGATCTGCAAACAAGCCATGGCCAACACACTGAAGCATTGTCTGGAATTGGCCATTCAATAGATATGAGAGTTGGTGTAGGTTCTGGAACAAATTTTCCAGTACCATTTGCTGTCGTGGGAACCACATATGTATCCTCATAGAAGAAGATGTTTCGTGCAAGAAGTTGTGCAGCTAGACACCCTCCAAAGATTAAACTACCAAGCTCCACATGGTATGCTTCAAAGGTTCCTGAAATTGCCTCCATAGGCTCCCACTCACTATAGTTTGAGGGAAAAATATCTACGCAGAGGAACCCAAGAACAATCAAAGTAGTGCTCAGTATACCATTATTAGCACACAATTGATTTAAAAACAAGAATATAAAGTGGTGAAATAACTTACAATTTGCAGGAAATCGTTGACGTTGGTCATGGTCTGCTAGTGTCAGCTCTGTTGCCTTGTAAACATGTTGGACCTTGGCTAGCTTTTTTCCATCTCACGATCTTGTTTGAGCTCCAATATCCGCCCTTTCCAATGGTGACTTTGTATATCAACGTATCGCTTTGACACCTTGTGGGTTCCTCTTGTACTAGGCTGCATCGTAATCCAATTCCACTTCTCGTACTGTTTGATGTTCCAGTGCCCATCCTCATCCTGACCACCACTGCTACAAGAGAGAGATTGAATACTGATTAGAGGCCTTCGAGCTCTAGAAGAAGACATCAGATGTATATATTAGGGAGATTATAAACCTTGATGGCAAAGGAAAATAGAATGGTGAGAAAAAAACTTAGACTAGGGAGTTGTACAAAAGAGAAGGAGTTGTAGAGCAAGTTCCAAGGGCTTGGCTATGCTATTACTACACTTTGAAAGAGGATATTAGAGGAGGTGAGAGGAGACAATGAGTAAGATTATGAGAGCCAAAGCATTTGCAACTCAAGCTTCCATAGCTTGGCTCTGCTGTTACACTCTGTAAAAGGAGGTTGGACAAGGTAGAAGGATGAAGTAAGGAAATGTAAGTGAGGATCAAACTTCCATAGCTTCTGAGAGGAGGTTGCAGATCAAGCTTCCATAGCTAAGCTCTGCTGCTGTTACACTCTGTAAAAGGAGGTTGGATAAGGAAGAAGGATGAAGTAAGGAAATGTAAGTGAGGATCAAACTTCCATAGCTTCTGAGAGGAGGTTGCAGATCAAGCTTCCATAGCTATAGATCTAGGTTTCTGAGTGAAGAGAGAGGTATATCAAGAGGTAGATAGCTAAAAGAAGTAGTCTAGAGAGTGAAAAACGCCCTGCTATGAGAAAAGGGAAAGAGAGAGCGTTTTGGAGGGAACGTGGGAGAGACGGATAGTGGAAAGTGAAGGGGAATGTGCATTGAATGCAAGATAATGATGGGAACTCGTTTTTGGGCCTCTATCACTTTAGAGACCTTACTTAATGATGGCTGCAGGCTGCAACTATCCTTTTCTATAAAAAATAGGGAAAAAATTCATATACGTATAAATTTTTTGAGTTTTAGTTGATTTTAAAAATTAAAAAAGAGCTTATTTAGCCTATTATTCTAAGGTTGACCATTACCTTCTAGGCTCTTACAAACCATTGGTTTCAGTCCACATGTAATCTCCCTATTTGTCTATTTCTTAATCACCTCCATTAGGCAATGGCAAATTAAAGGGCCCAAAAAGACTCAATGCATAAAAACACAAGAGAGAATCATTGGGTGAAATCTATCCCCTCTCAAGAAGTGTCGACTTCCTTTCTCACTTTTTAAGTATTTATGTTTTATTAATAAAAAATAGCCCATAAGCCAAAAATAAATGCACGCTTATGCATGGGCTTATCCTTTACAAAAATGGGGGTTGCTTTTAATACAAGCTTAGCTAAAGTGTTCCTATCTAAACAAAGATATTTAGAAAAGAATCCCAAGGGCTAATTCACGTGCAAATAAATAAATCCATGCCCAATATAACAAAA
Source organism: Cibotium barometz (assembly GCF_041138505.1). Classification (NCBI taxonomy): domain Eukaryota; kingdom Viridiplantae; phylum Streptophyta; class Polypodiopsida; order Cyatheales; family Cibotiaceae; genus Cibotium; species Cibotium barometz. The sequence goes on from NC_141079.1 coordinate 176,346, forward strand.
GTGGGCGGCTCAATAAGTCCACACCCGAATACATCAAAATGGGTGGCCAAATACAAAATCTCGTAGTAAACACTACAGTAAAGATATCAAAATGAGAACCATCCCGGTAATAGCTCGCACTATATCATCGCCATCATATCAATCTCACCAACCTACACGGTTGTCCATTCAAACACACTACCAGTTAGCAACACATGCCACAAGTCCACGACAGCACATAAGTAATAAATCTACACTTAGTACCAGCTATCCCTAATTCATATGTCCTACACATGGAATATTTAGAATCACCCAGGTGCCATGCTTTGAACATAGTTGTAATTAGACGTCCCCAATTAACCATGGAAGGATGGACGGACAAACCATGACAAAAAAACTAGAAAATATTGCACTAGATCATAGAGGCATTAGCAACAAAACATGAAACTCGATACTCAAAACTCAAAAATTGAAACATGGACCCAAACCATATTATAAACAGTTTCAGAAAGCTGTATCCAGAGTTCTATCTCTAATTTTATAAATCATGGTAATCTCTAAGTAATCTACAAAATACAAATGCTACTGTTGTTTATCCATGTTGTGACAATTAATAACTCTTGTTTTTTTAAAATGGTTTGTAGGTATGGTATGAGATCATTCCAGTGACTCATCTTGGACTCCTTCACCCCCTGCACGACAGCCACACAGAGAGAGATGACCAACAGATCCAGCTCCATCTATGTCGTATGTCGATCATTCTAGGGATACGTAGGCATATTGGGAGATGAAGCGTACTGTGTTTCTACCCTACTTGTAGGGGCACTATATGATGCGCTCGACGTGTAGCGGAGGCGCACATGGTGGGTCATGGCAGGATCCCTGATGCTCCACCCCTTGGGGGTATGCATCATCCATCGGTAAGGCTAAGATTGATTGTTTTTTACGTAAAGCATTGATTGAACCTTTGAAATGTTACAGCTTTGTGTAATTCCTAAGTGTCTTAACCATGTGCACTACTTGCACGTGACTGTTCCTGCACCTCCTCCGCCACCTCAACCTTCTTGTGTTTCTAGTAGCGATGAGGAGGAAGAGTTGGTCAAGGAAGCTTTACCTAGAGGCTCTCGCACTCATCATGGGAGAGCCATAAGGGTTTCACACCAGGGTCACGGCCTCCCCCCTTGCAGCGTGGAGATGTAGGCAACTGGAGACCATTCTCTTCCCTCACGTTTTCTTTCTAGGGTCCATAGCTGTGATTGTCGTCGATATGGAGGTTGGCCAGCTGGAACAAATCTTCCTCTTGATAGTGAGGTCTTTGGATTCTGGGGGCGATGATTCATGATTGCTCAGTCACGTCGCCCTGGGGGAGGACAAGGACTCTTTATTTTTTGTGATGTGCAAGTCTCCTCGGATGACAAAGTTATTCTTATGACCTTCTGTGGACCAGAGTATACATGGGGCGATTGGCATGCCCTTACCCATTATTGTCACAGCATGACTACATATGGCTTGTGTGCAAATGCTTGCGCACTTGAGGAGTGACGTGAGTGGTGAGCTAGGTATTAACCTTGGGCTTAGGGTCTTCATACTTATGATAATCAGAGTTTCATGGCTATGGCTAGGAATCCTGTATTTCATTCTTGCACAAAGCACATTGAGATTTTCCCCACTGGGGAGAACCATGCCAACATCTTCACCAAGGCTCTTGGGAAGGACCAGGCCAAAATCAACATAGTTTATCTTCTGGTGAACATTGAGGGGGGGGTGTTAGTATACACTCAATGCCCACCTGTCATCATCGCCCTACTATTGTAATGTGTTGCTTATGAGGAGAATCCAATTGTGCATGTGACTTTGGTAGGAACCCCATCTTAAATGCTAGAAGGGATATTGTTTGTGATCATTGATGGTTAGGAGATGGCTTAGCACATTGCCAAGTGGGATATGGGTAGATATGGTATGCTAGGCAAGTTGAAGCACCTTGCTTTAACTTAAGGGGCCCGCTTTGGGGCCTAAATAATCTCGTATCATAAATCTAGCCTTGATGGTGGGTGACTGCCAAGTTCATACGTAGTAGTAGTGACTCTCTATGTCTAAGTAACTCTAGTTAAAAGAGTCCCAAACATCTCTATTCAAAGTACGAACACACACTTCTACACTCATGGCATACTTTCAAGCTTTGTACTCTTGGTGAAGAAGAGAATTACCAGGTGATATGGTATTGGTACGAGAGCTTTCAAAAATAGACTACAATATGTCTCATCTTTCCAGTTTAAATAATTTATTCATCACACACACATATTAATCACGCAACACGTGCTTGAAATTAATTGACAGAGTGAAGCATGTCCACATTGATGCCTCAACATATGTAATGGCTGCATCCTAGCATAACCTGTTGCAAACAACATGAACTTTCTAGTATCTTATGATGCAAGCTTATGATGCAAGCCGTCAATTAAAGTTATTGTGCTATGGAGGATATGATTGAAACGCTCAGAGCTCGCTCGAAAATTTGACAGCATTCCCTCACTCTACTCAAATTCACGCTTGCAAATGACCCCTCATTCTTCTTTCTATCGACAGTCCCAAATTCCCACATTTACACGCAAATTGGGGGTTTACGCGCAGTGTGCCCAAATGGCCTCTTTTCACCATGCCCACTGCCATGGTGAAAAGAGGAAATTTGGGCACACCCCCATACACGTTAAAAACCTAATGTCCATGAAAATTTGTAGGGGGTCCTATGGTGATGGGTTAGACCCCAGTGCACATTCTCATGGCCATGGGGCACCAAACATGTATGGTGGTGCACCCAAATGGCCTCTTTTCACCATGCCCAACACATATTTGAACACATATGTGGGATGGTGAAAAGAGGCCATTTGGGTGCACTGCCATACATTTGCATAGCCATTGACCAAATTAACAAGGAAGGATGCATATTTTTAATGGATAGAAAAGAGGCAACAAAGTTTTGACAAGTTAAAGGCCATTCTTGCTTCATACCCTAATTTCCCATTGCCAAATTTCTCTCAACCTTTTGAGGTAGTGGTGGATGCCTTTGGGCAAGGAGTAGGAGGTATCCTAAAATAAGGACACCCAATGAATCTCATAAGTTCAAACCTCATGAATTAAATTACCCTCCTTGTGACTTGGAATTGCTAAAAATGATGCATGCTATGAAGAAATGGAGGCACTACTTGTTAAGTCAGAAATTTCAGTTGGTCATTGACCATAAGAGTCTAAAGTGGATCTTCACTCAACCTAAGCTAAACATGCAACAAAAAAGATGGGAAAAGTATCCCAAAAGTATTTGCAAGAGTTTCACTTTGAAATTAAGTTCAGATCAAGTAAGGAAAATGCAACAGTTGATGCCCTAAGCACGAGGGTGGAAATAATAGCTATCACTCTGATAAGCTCATCCTTGCCTGATGAAATTTGACAAGAATTAATCAATGATGAGTATTTTGGGCCAATTCTCAAAGAGATACAAGATGGATTAGCTAGGAAACACCTAGAAGGATACTCCATTGAAGACAACATTCGACAAATAGAATCTTATATGTACCGTTCAATTTGAGGAGAAAGATTCCAAAAGAGGCTCAAGAGCGCTCCTCATACAGGATATCACAAGATGCACGCATCCTTGAAGAGAAGTTTCTTTTGGCCAAGAATGAAGAAAGATGCTCTAGAGTTTGTGTGTCAATGCCTTATCTATCCAAAAGTCAAGGTAGAAAGAGTTAAGATGTTGGGGTTACTACAACCTATGGATATTCCTGAGATGAAGTGGGAATGTGACAGCATGGATTTTGTGATGATATTGCACACAGTCCAAGGGGGACATGATTCTATTTTTGAGGTAGTGGACAAGCTAACTAAGGTTTCTCATCTTATGAGAGTTTTTGTCAGAGGTAGTAAGATTGCATGGATTACTCAAGCAGCTCAACCAATCATCACTAACCGTGATGCAAAGTTTACATCCAAGTTCTAGGCAAGCTTTGTTTGAATTAGTTGATGGGATCATGTTGAGTATGTGTTTAGCTTATCTTCCAAAGACTGATGAAAGACTAAGAGAGTTAATCAAGTGATATAAGATATGTCGATGACTTACTATCACCGCATCATCAAAGTTTGGAGATTTCTATCATCCCAGAGGATGCTCCATTTAGAGTTTAATTTCACATGCATCAGCATTCCATGGAAGGGAAAGGGGGATGGGTAACAGTGAGTTAAAATGTCCCCAATTAAGTGCATCTAGGGGTTTCTGCACTATATGAGCATTGCCTTGTCAGGATCCCATTGGTTTATCCTAGATTGAATAAATAGGAGATCCTCTCTGTTAATTCTATATAGCAACCTTAGTTTTTCTACTTCATACCACATTTGAGTTGTGAAATCCCAAATATCCTCCCAGATTGAACTCCCTTTTTTGAAAGTTTGTGGGCTTTCTTCAAATTGTCAGTGTCCATACTATTCTGTAGGCAGATGGAGAACTAGATAGAGTCTTTACAAAAGAAACTAGCTACTTTCCTAGTGTTCTTTCAAAGGCAAAGCAGTCCTTTTACTCTGTTCCATGAGGACTAAAAGCTCCAATCCAGATGGTTTGATCATAATGCTACTGTGAAGAATAGAGGCACAAATGGAATGTTTCTCCATTGTGGTCTCTTTGTCATCCTGTGAGCACTCAAATTCATATAAATAAGTATTAACCAGTCTGAATTTGGTTGGGACAAGCTTCTTATAATCCATTTAGTTGTGCCAATCAAGTGGCAAGGTATTCTATATTTGGGAGCCCAAGTCCTCCTTTCTGTTTAGGTTGTGTATAGTAATTCCAAGCCATCTTAGGGATTTTATACATGTCCGCATCTCCTGACCAAAGGAAGTTCCTGCATAATGACTATAGCTCTTTGATATTGCTCTTGGATGGCGTCCAACATGATAGGAAGTAGATGGTTCCTTGTCATAAGTGCTATAATTTTGCTCTGCAGGCTTAAGCTTTCTACTTTGATAAGCAATAGGATGGTTGTCTTGCATAAGAACAGCTCCAAATCCTTTGCCACTAGCATCAGTCACTACTATAAAGAATGGTCTTTGGAAATCAGGTAGTGTAAGAACTGGTGCTTGTGTTAAAGCATTCTTGAGTGTTGCAAAAGATTTATCTTGCTTATCAATCCAATTGAAATTTGTAGCTTTCTTAAGGAGTTCAGTCAAAGGATGAGCAATACAAGCAAAATTCTTGACGAACTTCCTATAATAACTACATAAGCCAAGAAAAGATCTAAGATCATGTATGTTTCTAGGCGTAGGCCAAGAAGCAATACACTCAATTTTCTTAGGATCTACACGAATCCCTTCGGCCGACACTATATGACCTAAGTATTCAATCTCTTCTTGAAAGAAAGAACTCTTTTCAGGATTGACATACAATTCATTTTCTCTCAAAAGATTGAACACTTGTTCCAAGTGTTGTTCATGCTCTTGTCGATCCTTGCTGAAAACAAGAATGTCATCAAAGAACACTATAACAAAACTTTGAAACTTAAGGAATATACGATTCATCATACGGCTGAAAGTAGCTGGAGCATTGGTCAAACCAAATGGCATAACCAAAAACTCATAATGTCCAGTTTGGGTTCTAAAAGCTGTCTTGAAAATGTCAGATTGAGTCATACGAACTTGATGATACCCAGACTTTAGGTCAATCTTGCTAAAGACCTTTGATCCTCTAAGCTTATCAAGAAGATCATCTACCCTAGGAATAGGATATCTGTTCTTGACAGTAATCTTATTCAATGCACGATAGTCTACACACATTCGGTAAGTTCCGTTTTTCTTCTTAACAAGAAGTACTGGAGCTCCAAAAGGTGAACTACTAGGTCGAATAAGGCCTCTCTCTAGCAAGTCTTCTATTTGGCTTTGGATTTCTCTTTGCTCTAAATTGTTGACTCTATAGGGAGCTTTACAAGGTGGGGAATTTCCAGGCAATAAGTCAATGCTATGATCCTCAGGCCTAGACTTAGGTAATCCTGGAGGCAGATCTTCCATGAAACAGTCACTAAATTTGGAGATATTTAATCAAACTTTGGTCTTTTGGATGTATCCAACTCAGCATCAAGCTGGTTAACCCATACCATATAAGTCTTGTCTCTTTTTCTTAGAGCTCTCTTTGCTTGAGTGTGACTCAACAAAGGACTCATTTCTCCTTTGACTTGACACTGGAGGATAATATTTTCATTGTCCTTCCTTAGAGAAATGCTATGAGTGTCATAGTCTATAATAGGATTGTATTTGTGTCTCCAAGGCATACCCAAAATTATATCTACCCCTTGTAAAGGTGCAACTAAGAAATCCCTCTTTTCTGTTAAAGGTTTGATGCATAAATCCAAATCTTTCACCTCTTGCATCCAATTATACTTTGTTCCAGTAAATGCTGCTTTGACTTTATAATGCGTAGGTAAAGAATGAAGATTTAATGCTCTAAGTACCTTTTCAGAAATGAAATCATGTGTACTACCATCATCATGCAAAATAAGAACTTCATGTCCATTTATCATTCCTTTTATTTTAAGCAAAGAATGAACATGAGGTTTACCTTCTTGTTCTAAGTAATCTGGATCGGAATTACCCTCTTGCTTGAATAATTCTTCTTCATTGTCGTCTTCTTCAATCATGTTGACTCGAGCTGCTACTGCTGGTGTTGAATTCTTGGTACGCTCCGGACAATTCGGTGCTATGTGACCTTCTTTGTGGCACTTGAAACATTTGATAGGAGATGTCTTCGGTTTGCCACCATTAACTTTCTTATTGGTACTCATGTTGCCTTTAGCTTCGTCCTTGCCTTTGTCATAACCTGGTTTATACATCTTCTTTGAAGCATAAAAAGATTTAGTAAATGGTTTAGAAGAAGTACCCTCATGTGCTTTAATCTCTTTAGGAAAACCATTTTTACGTTCTGAATTAGTTGCCAAAGATATTGCAAAAGATAGTGAATGAGGTCGAAACATATTCACATCGGCCCTAATGGTAGATCTAAGGCCCGATATGAACTTCCTTTTTTGATCCTTCTCACTAACTCTATCCACAACCTGCATCTGTAATAAAGTATTCCAGAACTTTTCTACATACTGTGACATAGTTTCCTTTTCTAATTGATACAAAGTGTCCCATTGGTGCCTAACTTTGGACTTGAATTGTGAGGGTAAAAAGTGCTTTTTAACCAACCGTTGAAATCTTTTCCAAGAGTCTGGCTTGTCACGACCTTGCTTTACTACACTCCACCATAAAGCTGCACTGTCTACCAAATGATTGACTGCACATTTAATCTTATCATTCTCTGAAAATTTTTCTCCAGAAAAATAGTCATCTAGTTGACTAACCCAAGCTAACATGACCCTAGCATCCTTCTTTCCATCATAATTTTGAAATGTGAAAGCTTTCCGACTAATCTTGGATTCTTTTTGTGACCTTTGTGCTTGCAATGTAGCATTTACAGTCCTTTGAATAGTGTCATCTTCGTCATCAAAAGATAGCGAAGAGTCACGCTTACGTCTACGATTCGAGAGCTGTCTCTCCAATTCAATATGCTTCTCTCTTTCTTCTACAATTTGATGTTGTAAAGAAAGGAGTTGCTCTTGAATTGATGGCGAGATAGGCAAATCTGCCATAGTGCTTGTGCAAATGATATAGATAAATAAAATTTTACTTTATTTGATGTAAATAAATAAAGCAAGAATGAGTACTTATCTTATTTTTCTCCCGTAATTTGATCGTAGTTGAAGCTAAACAAGACGTTGTTCAATGGCTGAATTGAATTCTCGTCGCCTCAAACAAATCCCGAACGATTTCGCGTGATTCAAGAGTCTTGGGCTAGTCAAATTGTTGATGAAATAATTTTTCTGCACTTTGAAACCTGCTGAAACAGTCCTGTAAACCTTGCCCAATCTCTGTAATATTTTTTTGAAATTTTCAAAAATTTTCAGAAGCGATTTCGGAATTTTCTGGCCTTTTCTAGGCAATTTTGAAGCTTTTTAAAACCTGTAAATCACTTTTCTGCACCCAGAAATTTTCAGAATTGGAAACCTTTGAATTTCTCCTCAAATTTGAAAATAGGGAAAAGTAGAGGTTCAAAAAGTGATGTGACTTGCATAGGGATTGGGAAAAGTAAGCTTGATTAGGATTAGAGAGAGATTAGCTTATGGAGTGATTAAACACTTTGAACTTTTTTTCTTAATTCTTCTCTCCACGCAGTTTTGCGCCGGCAGGCTACCCGCCGTGCGCCTCCTTGTCCAAAAGCTTTTTGAGATTTATTTAATAGCTTTTTACATGCTTAATCTGCTCCATCCATTATAGGTTTGCTCAACCTTGAAGCTTTCTGATTTCTAAGAGATACCCGTGAGGTTTTTGGCTATGAGGATTTCATCCATACGGTCAGATTTTGATTTCACTGAGTATTTGGAAAAACCGCTTTTTGATAGAGAGGGATGGTTTTGCAGGGTGGTGAGTGGGTTTAAGAGTAGATCTAGTTTTGAATCTTTGACCTTTGGGTAAAGACCTGCAAAACACCCTTGTGTCCACTGGATAAATTCTTGCACTTTCTTGATTTTTTGAGAAGTTGAAGCCCTTTCCTACCTTCTCCACAAATCTCCTAGCCCAAGCTCTGATACCACTGCAACCGGAATCTTATTCTAGGAATTGATTGTGGAAAAGTAGAGAATTAATTCAATCTTAAAAACCATTGCTTGTAAGCTTCAACTAAATCAAATCAATTGAAAAATTAAACACTTAAACAAAAATACTTAGCTCCAAAAAGACCATATTGGGTGCAATCTTCCCCCCTCTTGTGCGTGGCCTCTTCCCACACAAGAGTATTTCTTTATTAGCTTTCTTTTTCACCAAAATTAGGCCATAGTCCCCAAAATACAAGATGTGCTTTTTAGAGAGCACGGCTCTCTTCTTTAACAAAAATAGAGTGTCAAATTGGGACTAGGGTAAAGCCATAGGCTTTAATAAATTCCACATAAATAAATGTATCTTTCCTAAAGTTCAAAATGGAAAAATCATTTGATAAGGTTACAAGCTACTATGCTTGCCAAAAATGAAATGTGATGATCCAAGACATTTCTTCCAAAGTAAACTCTTCAATTCCCATAGTCTTCATCACCTGAAAATATAAGCCCAATTAATTATTAAATTAATCCCACAAATATTAAACAGACACAAATCATCACCAACTCATGACTACCAGGCGTAAGTACCCCAGGAATCACCCTGCCATACAAACCTAACTGAAATAATCATAGGTGGCCTCAAACATACGTCATATACCGCACGTATTAATATTTATAGTGGTATCACCCACGATATTAACCTAGCCGGCATGACGCAAGAGTAATCTAGGCATCCCCAAATTACTCAAGAGGGGATAAATAATATTTTTCTAGAGGACTTAAAATATATTCTCATGACACTCTCACCCTTTCTCGTTTTGCAAACACTCTCACGACCACTAGGCGACAACCTTTCTCATTTTTGTAAACCCTTTCTCGTAGGCTTGGCCACACGACCAACATGCGATAGCCAGTGGTGACCACAACAACCGTAGCAGCTTGGCCGACAAATGGAACAAATGAAGACAAAGCAGTGATGAGTAGCATACTATTTAATTAATAATTCTCATATTCTTTCTAAACTTAAATTTTTTTTAATAATGTTTTCTATTTATGATTGATTATCTCAATAGGTAGGGTATAATTAATGGATTAACATCTACTTTAGATAGAGGTTTACGCATTACCTAACTGTAGCAAAAAATAGTGTTTAAACTTAGTTCAAACTTGGCACCCACTTTGTAGAGCACAGACACTCCATTGAACCATCTTCTACGACCTGCCTAATACTCTCGCTTGGTCCCTCGAGTCTGTAAACTACCTATAGTGCACATATCTCCTATGCGAGCAGCTATAGTAGTTTGACTCTTAACCTTTACCTATAACATGAGGCCGCCCTCATTACCCCCTTAATGCTCATAGCTAGCTATGTAGCCCTCATATTATATAATCTTGATCTTTTTTAATGACCATGGCCTTGAACACACACATACATATTTACATACGTAGTTTCAAGATAGTCTCGAGATAGATCAAAATATGAAGTTACCCTCTCCCCTAGCCAAAAAATACATGCGTCACATTTCTTGATGCTTAGAAGAGAGAGAGAGAGAGAGAGAGAGAGAGAGAGAGAGAGAGAGAGAGAGAGAGAGAGAGAGAGAGAGAGAGAGAGGAATTTTGTGGATGCTACAAGGTGGTGTAGTACCTTTCCTTGTGTGGGGTGCAGTGAATCCGAACCACCTCACCAAAGCTATGAGTCTAGTTTCACTTTTGAAGAGTCAACCTACGACCTCACATGCTCACAAGCTCAATGTTCAAACACCACCTGGTCCGTTTGATGTAACAAATCTTGTATGGGAAACCTCTTTGAATCCTCAATCAAAGTTTAACATCCAGCAAATAGCATACATTCCTTGGGATTGCATGGCTGACTTCAAGCATGGTGAGTCTATTAGATCAGATGCCCCCACCAATTTCCGAATACATTGGAAGAAAAGCAATGAGGCAGGCACATTAAAATTTTCGACCAAAGATAGTTTCTTGTCATTGATTGGGTAAGTTTCAACATAATGCATAACTACGCAATTGTGACTTTCTTCATCTTAAAAGTATAGAATCCAACTTCGTTTTGAAATAGCAACTACATCATGTGTGTTTCTATTAGATATTGGTGTGTCTTCGGTCCCGTGGTGGATGTGCGTGATGACGAACCGTCAAGAGCCCGAAAGCGAAGAGTGGAATCACAATCCTATGCAGTTGGTTGCCAATGTCATTTTATTGTTTCACAATTGTACTTATGGCCATGGGTTTGTCGCTTAAATTACATACAATACCAACATGTCGAAATGTATGCCATGGCTCGCAATACACGGGACCTGCCGCCTCAACAATGTTGTGTTTCACTCCATGGCTATCCGCAACAATGCAATCATGGATTTGTGACATGCTACATAAAGGATTCACCCCCAACAAGTGTTGCAACATCATATACATTTGGTGCAAAGCAGTGCAAAGGAAGGGAACCTTCGGGCAACTCGGATACTTTCCTTACACTGCAAGACATCCTTAATGTTGCAAGCAAGTTGGAATGTATCATACTCCAAACTGATCAAGATGATGCACGTACACAACTAGGTATTGGAAAATAAGAGTCAAACTTTTTGCTATCAATTATTTGATGAATCCAAGGGACAACCATTTGTTTTGGGAGTCCAAACTAGTTGGCAACTTCACATGATGATGAACACCCATGGTCATGACGGTTTATTGGCCATGGACGCTACTTTCAGAATGAATAAGTACAAGGTGTCTACTCATCGTTGGGATTCCAATAATGCATTTCATAATACTTCAAATCTTGGTATTAATATTGACAAATTGGTGTTTGCTATAGTTCCATTTATATACCTTGTTGGTATTCGATGCTCATCGAAATGGTGTTCCAGTTGCGTGGGCCATCACGTCGTCTTGCTCCATGGTTGATATCAAAATTTTGTTAACTGCTTTGAGAAACTGGATTTTTGATGCCAATAAGTCTTGGCAACCCAATGCTTTTATAGTGGATGATGCACAAGCGAAAATCCAAGCTATCAAGTGAGTTTTGGACATGTGTTTTTTCACTGTTGCAACATCTATCTTTAACATGTGATTACACACGTTTTGAGTATTACAACTTGCTCTTGGTATGACATATTTGGTTCAGGGAGTGTTTGGGACACCAATCTACCTATGTCTTTGGCATGTTCGAGGATCGTGGTTGAAAAACCTGATCAAGAAAGTGTCAGATGTTTCCACTCGAGCTTAAATGTTCAGATCATTGGGCGTAATCATGAACATGCAAAGCAAAACATGTGGCACACAAGCAAGTAGTGAGGAGGCCATGGGACTTCTGGAGATATTTTTGGTAACATACAAGGACCAAGAATCATCAAATACTTCAAAGAGCAGTGGATGAATTCCATAGGTAATATATCATGCTTCAAGTTGTTCTAATGAAATGTTCCACATTAAATATTCATGTCCCACTGTGTTTGTGTTTTTTTTATAGGGATGTGGATCCAAGCAAGTAGGAATTTACCTCATTCTAACCAAGAGACGAATGGGAGCATTGAGTCATATCATAGAATTCTTAAAACTCAATTCTTAACTGGCCGTAAAACAATACATGGTCAACGAGTTGACTGGCTTTTACAAAACTATTGGTATCATGACATGCTAAAAAAGGCAGGGTTCAAGAAGAATTTCAACATTATTGATGTTATATCTAATTCAATGCAACGTGCAAAAGCCATTCCCGATGAAGATGTTAAGTTTATAGATGAAGAGCGCAAGCATGCCCTCATTAGGAGCCAAAGCAGGTGAGAAATATGGTACAAGGTAGACAACGCTGATTTATTGGGCATGTTGCTCTTGTGAGTGGGCGATGAGAGGAAACCTTTGCAAGCACCAAGCAAAGGTGTTGATGGCAAATGGACTACAATCGACACATGTGATTGCTAGATCTATAGGATTGTATCGCAGCAGTCATGGGAATACTTCACGTGAGTGTTTTTTTTAATTTATTTTTCAATGTCTTACATTGGTGTGCGATCATTAAACTGTTATATTTTTCCACTAGGCCATGTTTTGTCATTGGGATTGATAGTGCTACTGACATGAGTAATTCCAATTCGCCTCCTAGCCTTGGCAATGACGAAACCAATGGTACGTTATCCAACTTTTGTATGTGGAACCATGGGATTAAACTTTTGTGCACCTAATGTTATCTTTTTCTATAGGCACACAATCATATCATGAGGTTTTATCTCAAAAAATACAACAAATTATCAGTGAAACCCTCTTGATTTGCGGTATGTGTGGATGCTTTATTTGATCGATCATCTCCATACATAACATATGAATGAACTAAACCTATGTGTGTTGTTTCAGATGGTGATAATGATCTTCTAGCATTAACTAAGCGCTTGGCTCTCCAAATGCAAGCGTCTGTGCAACAAGTCAAAGCATCAAGTGCCTTGTTCTGGTGACATACCCACCCCATGAGTTGCAGGCTCGAGATGACGAGTTTGGGAATTCACTTGCCCGTGCAAAGCCATTCTTTGAGGCTGGCCATCGCAAAAAGAAGATTCGGAGAAGGAAAGAAGAGGTTAGAGCCTTGCCCAAATTCCCAAAGGGGGCAAAGAAAAAGAGGGTGACGATGCAAGCGAAGCTTGACCATGCTTGTGCCAATGAGAACTCCGCTGCAAGCGAAGGGTGACCATACTTTGTATTATTTTTTGACGATTAAAATTCTTCTTAGAAACACGCATTTTGAGTTATGAGAAATTAATATGTGTGCAAAGAAAAAACGATGTCTTTCACAAATATGTTGAATACTTATAATCTTTATGTTAACATAACTCAAACATATCTTCATAACATCATGTATATTCACATGTTTGTACCAATGAGAACTCCGATGCAAGCGAAGGGTGACCATGCTTTGTATTATTTTTGGACGATTAAAATTCTTCTTGGAAACATGCATTTTGAGTTATGAGAAATTAATGTGTGTGCAAAGAAAAAACGATGTCTTTCACAAATATGTTGAATACTTATAATCTTTATGTTAACATAGCTCCAACATATCTTCATAACATCATGTATATTCACATGTGATCAAAGCTTTCTTTTTAGGTATCCTTGATCAAAGCTATTCTCTTTCACACCTCAGGTTATTCTCGCACTCCTTTGATCGCACATGATGCAAGAAAGAATACACTTGCTAAAATTGATCAAACTTACCCATGTGATCTCACACACCCATACGTGTTGTGTGTCATGCCTCAACACTTTATGCTACTAAAAATTATAAATCTTCACAGGATGTACCCGAAGTCAATAAAATTGATCACTCTTATGATGAGATCAGAACTAATTTAATCTTATCAAAAAGGGTTAACAATGGTCCATGCCTTAGGCCCTACAATCATAGTAATTTTCTTTGAAAATATATAGTGGAAGCTCCTTGAAAGCCTCTCGTGCATGCCCTAGATGTGTATGCCTAACAATGGAGTTCCATGGGTAGATACAAGGGCATTACCATTTTGAAAAATCATTAATGACTACGAAGGGCACATTCTTCAAGCTCTGCTTCACGACTTGGGCCTCCACGCTATAAAGCTGTCCCGGAGTCTCTGTGCATACGGTGCAGCTAAGCTCCGAGCCAATGGAGTGAGGCAAATGCAGCTCAGCTCCGACAGCCAATAGAGCTGCGCTGGAGTCTGAGGTCTGCGCTGCTTTTTATGGATCTGTGTAGATGGTGCAGTTGCAGACGGTGCTTTCGCTAGACGGTGCAGTTGAACCCGTTGAATCCGCATTTGTTGATTCAACCGGTGGGGGTAGGCGACGTGGATATTAGCTGGTGGGGTAGGCGACGTGGCAAGTGGGGTAGGCGACGTGAAACCAACTGGTAACGTGGAACCGTTTCGCAGGATGAAGTTAGACGACAAGCCTTGCAGCTTGATATCTATCCCGAGCCGGCCACGTTGAGCCTCTCTGTGCTACTCGAACTCATTTGGACCTCTCTGTGCTACTCGAACTCATTTGGATGTGTCCTATACCGGCGCTGGGCCTTCGTCTAATCGCCCAAATCACACCACCCTCGTTTCTTCAAGCCGCCTTTCTTCATGGCTTCACGCAGATATAAGCGTCGAGTCCAAATCATCTTACCCATGTGCCCGCCAGCGACCTTGTCATTGAAGCGCAGGATTTAGGTACCTTTAAGAAGAACACAAAGCTATAAACATAATGAAATACAAAACCATCTATTAAAACTCAAATTCCAAGAGGAGTACGAATGTACCGTGCATGAATTATGTCGACTACAACTTGCTTATCCTTCCCGGGGACCCTCGTGGCGCAGTCTCTCCCGCTGGAAATGGTTACTTACCGAGGCCGTTGTCCGTGTATCATCATCCACAGGACAATTTTGCAGCGGCAAAACAATGACGCCTCAACGTTGCGCGTCGGTCAAAACCTCATTGTCGGAGTGTCTCAAAATACGAGACTTGGTGGAGCCGCTAGAGGACGAGCTCCCACGAGAATCCGAGCATACGAGACATCTACATTGAGATGCATAACAAAGGGAAAAAAAAAACTTAAAACATGGTCATTTTCTAGGGCTCTTGAACCAAGAGAGGGTAGAAGACCAAAAGAAACTCACCTTCACAAGGGAGAGAAGTTCAACAACGCCCGAGTAACGCTTGCAACCTCACAAGGTACAAGCCACCACAACACACACCTACATTGCATCCACAAGGCCTCTAGAGTGAGGTGCATGCACATTAAAGAGAGAGTCAAACACATTAAAGAGAGAGTCAAACACATGTTAGATTAGGGCACTAACCGTAGATGATATGGCTCAAATCTAGGAGCACCATGAGCACCAAGAGAGAGAGCGATGTGAGGGGGGTCCAAATCTATGTTCTGACATCGGGGAGGACCAAGATTGGGGTGGGAAAGCAAGGTGAAGGTAAAAGAGGGTAGGGTTGAAGAGCTTGCAGGTTTTAGAAATTTGAAAACTAAAACTTGCAAGCCATATTTTTGTGTTCGAGAATAGTCATAGCACTGGTAATACTAGCACTCTTAAAAGCAGTCAATGGCCAAACGTCGGTAGTACCAAGGTTTGGATAGCAGGTATTACCAGCGCTTACATAGTCGCTCGAGGGTGTACTACTAAGAAACCCTAGGTATCACGTTGTGAGATAGGAACCCTATGTATCACGTTGTGGAATCCTGAGCCCACTCAAAATGACATGTAGAGATAGATGAAGTGTACATATGATAATGTGGGATGAATCTAAGGTGGAAAAACAGCATGGCAGCTAGGTGTATTTGCGCAGGTGCGTAAAATGAGAATAGAAACTGTATTGCAAACAAAAGAAAACAGGTGGCGCAATCTTCTGGAAGGAGAGCAGAGGCGGCGACGAGGTTCAAGAAGGAGAATTGAGATCATTTGAGGTGACTCTCCAAGTCGCGGTGGCTAGAGATGACTAGAGAGAGAGGAGAGCACTGACTGCAGTTGAGTGGTCTCTTGCAGGTCTGTTTTCATTGTAGAGTATGCAAGCTAGAGTTCATGCAGCTTTTTACAGTTTGGAATGAAGAACGGCGCAGAGTGAGAGAGTTTGCTTGGATGAGAGCAAAGGAAGAGCTGGAGAGTAGAGTTAGCAAGGAGGTGTGTGCCTTTGGACTTTTGAGCTGCTCCTCTGTTAGAGACTTGGCCCAATCCAGATCTTGCTCATTTGTACCTGCTACCAGAAAGTTGTAGAATTCGAAAAAATCCCAATTTCCATTTTGTAAGATTGTAAAAAAGGGGCCATGGTGAACCTTTCTAAGATTTTGTCAAAACCCCCTCATGTAACATATCATTGGAAAGAGCTTAAAGAGTAGGTTCTAAATACACATTCGCTGACAACTTTTGAGTTTGTATAATCAAGACACACCAAAAAGTAAATTCTTGGGATTTTTCCAAATTCTCCAATAGTTGGTTTGTTGTGGATGAAGGTTAATCTTTGAAGAGTTCATGCGGTGGTCTATCAGGAAAAGAGAGTTACGAAAAAGAGTTGCAGCAAATAAGGTATGAAAACATGAATGTTTTTATCCAGGGGGGTTGGGCTATATGTGAGGGGAATCCCAAGCCCACTCAAAACGACATGTAGAGATAGATGAAGTGTACATATGATAGTGTGGGATGAATCCAAAAGGTGGCCAAAATAGCATGACAACCGGGTGTATTTGTGCAGGTGCGCAAAATGAGAATAGAAACTACATGGTGAACAAAAGAAGACGAGCGACACAATCTTATGGAAGGAGAGCAGAGGCAGTGACGAGGTTTAAGAAGGAGAATTGAGATCATTTGAGATGACTCTCCAAGTCGTGGTGGCTAAAGATCACCAGAGCGAGAGAAGACTGTAGTTGAGTGGTCTCCTGCAGGTCTATTTTAATTGTAGAGTATGCTGGCTAGAGTTCTTGTAGCTTTTTTAGTTTACATTGAAGAACGGCGTAGAGTGAGAGAGTTTGGTTGGATCAGAGCAGAGGAAGAGTTGGAGACCAGAGTCAGCAAGGAGGTGTGAGCCCTTAGACTTCTGAGCTGCTCCTCTATTAGAGACTTGGCCCAATCTAGTTCTTGCTCAGTTGTACTTTGTGAGGACAAGTTTGTAGTCTGCTGTGTCAGTTAGTCAGTGAGTCAGAACTGAGTCAATCAGAATCATATGAGAGGCGAGAGTCAAATTGAGTCAAATAAGCATCAGATCTTGTCAGCTGAATGTGTAGAGGGTAAGAACTAGTCTATTTGAGTTGAAAGAAACCTATTTGGAGTTTGGTGTGACAGTCTGCACTGTCTCAGCAGAGCAGTCAAGAGTCAGAAAGACTAGAGGGCTGAAGGTGTTTCGAAGGCAGTTGTGTGTCAACTGCAGTCAACTGAGAACCTATAGTGTGATATCTTGTTGGGATTAGTGTAGCTTGAGGGCCTGTGGGAGCTAAACGACATATGAGAGGAGGTTTATGTGTCAGTTGAGGATTCTGAGACAGTTTTGTGTCAGATTGTTGGGACAAAAATCAATCTACTTCAATCAAAGGAGAGTCAGAAGAGGGTCAAGAGAATGTCCAGGGAGGCCCTGGGGATGTGGAACTGAAGTCAGCTGATGATAGAGGACAACAGAGGAGCCTGGAGGATAGGTTTCTGACTAGGGGATTAGAGGTGGATTTTGAAAGCAGTTTCCAGTCAGTTCTGTGTCAGCAGCTAGAGTTGTTTTGGTCAGGTGGATGTCAACTTAGGTTAGTAATTGGAAGGTGAGAGATTTTGGTGGTCTGTGTTGACCTAGGAGGACAGCTAGAGGAGGCAAGTGGGCTAGACGGTGAGGTTGGGAGTGTGTTAAGGTGTCCCCTTGAGTTAGCTAAAGGGCATTGGGACATCAGCCAGGTTGATTGGTGCCCTTGGAGCTGGGATTTGCATATTTCCAAGTTTTGATCCCACTCTGTCTTCTTCTTGTGTGGTTGTTGGTAGTGCAGTATAGGCCATCACCTAGCCACCACCACACAACGTGCGCATTCAAGGGGTATTTAAAAAACCCCTTAGTTGTGAATTTTTCATGAATGAAATGACCCCTTTCTTTTAATGGACTTACAGCTTTTTTTTTCAAAATCAATTAAAAAAACCCTTATGTAAATTTACCTTAAAATTTTGAGTTAAGAAACCCCTTCATTTGAACTCACATGCTATACTTATATATTTGTAGGTGAACCCCCTGAGCATAGTCGATTTTACCCACGATTATTCCGGTATTGTGTATATGCCAAAAATATTGGTACGGTTATACGTTGATAATATTGGCATTATGTATTTTCTAAATTAATTAAATTATCAAGCCTTGTAATTTTTAATGAAGTGTGGGATTCCATGGAGGGGGGAGATCCTCTAGAAGGGCTAGATGATATCATTGTGTGCCCTTGCAAATCAATGCAAGCACCAAACAAGATAAGGATGATGCGTTACTATCAAGGATTTCACTGACGTAAACAAAAACATGTGAACATGTTAATAACACAAAAAATCTTGTGATCACATGTTATATTCACAAAGCTTTCACAAGGGCCTAAAAAATTTATATTTTTCGGGCATAAAAAATCTTCTTAGGTAGCCACTGACCTGCTATTATGTGAAGATGGTAACATGAGAACATGTGAATAGCTTATTCCCATGTGTAGCCAAGCTTTTAAGGGGTTCCCAAATGGCAAGTGACCTGTTATTTTGTGAATGGTAACATGAGAACATGTGAATAACTTGTTCACATGTGTTATTATCACAAAAAATCTTGTGATCATGTGAATATTAAATCCCTGGTTACTATTCAACACATGATTACGTACGGGGAGTTGGACATAGCTCCTTACATGGATTGGTTGGAGAGCTATAGATTGGGTGGAGAGGTAACTTGTAAATTGGCAATCAATTGCTAGGACTTGGTACAAATTTGTACTAGTTTCTTATTATTGAACTCGCATTTTTTTTTCAGAGGATTCCAATTGGATTTGACATCAAACAAGACCCTCGTGTATCTAGCATTCACCATCTCAGCACTCAATGAGATGGGTGGGTCCCAAATTGAGCCAGTTCATTAGGCAGCGCCAGTCCATGAGGATAACAATGAGGCCATGGACACAAATAATGGCCTAGAGGAGGGGTTGCAGGACATGTTGGAGGAGGGGAGAAGGATCTAGTGAAGAAGACAACGAGGGCGATACACACACACATAGGCATTATGCATAACTTAAGGGGTGCATAATGTTCTTTTCTTTGTGTAGTATAGCAAGTACATTGCTATTTGGTCTCAAGGCTGACACTTTTCAGTAGCACACATTGACAATAACTGCACTACATATGATAGTGGGGTTTCAGCTTCCTTTGCTCATGAGGTCGCAACTGGGATTGGTCAAATGGAGCGATACACATACTATGGGATCATCCATGAGATATTGGGTGTGTGCTATAGATCATTTGATTTATATATATTCGATGTGAGATGGTTTCAAGCAATCAAGGGAGGTCCTCGACCTTCCTTAAAGAAGGCCCAAAATGGTTTTGTGGTCAGACTCTCGTCGCATGTGGACAAGCCATGATGACACATTTGTTTTTCCACACCAATGTGAGCAGGTATGTAACCTGAAGAACCATGTAGTATTTTGAGCTTATGTAAATAGAGAATCATAAATTCTAATCTTTATTATATTATTGTGTAGATTTTCTACCACCCTATCCATGTAGATCCCCATTGGCTTTATGCAATGAATGTTACACCTCACGCACCATAGATTTCTCAGGAGAGAGACACATTTTAGGAGATGATAGAGGTGGATGCAATTGTCGATGTTGCAGAATAGCATTCTGATGGGGGGGGGTATTTCCACAGAGGAGGAGTTTGATTATGAGTCTTCATCATATGGCAATTCTTCCTCTCCCACATTAGATGATGGCTCTTCAAACAGAGATCATATATTGATGATGACCATATGTCCTATAGTACCTTGGGGTTGAATCTAACGATTGTTTTGGACATAGATCCATTTGATATGAGAGCTGATGTGTTAGCTCAAGCATAGATTTATATGTATAAACACTAGTTCGTTTGAGGTTTAATGTTGGGACCATCTGCTTTTGCTTTCAATTTTATTAAACGTTGCTTTTTTTCATCTATCGTCACCCTCTCCAAAACCCTTCCATCCATCCTTTTCCTCCACCCCCTCCCCACCTCTTCCCCACCCTTCCTTCTCCCACATTAGATGTGGATGGCCCTTCAACTGGAGATCTACCATATATTGATGATGACCATATGTCCTATAGTACCTTGGGGTTGAATCTAGAGACTATTTTGGACATAGATCCATCTGATATGAGAGCCAATATGTTGGCTTTGGCATAAATTTATATGTATAAACACTAGTTTATTTGAGGTTTAATGTTGAGACCGTCTGCTTTTGTTTTAATTTTATTGCAAAGTGCTTTTTCTTGATCTATCATCACCCCCTCCATGCCCCTTCCTCCACCAAACATCACATGTGATAATGAAGAGATGGTCTAGCCAAACAGGGAGATTCAAAGTCAAGAGTTTGAAATTACAGACTTGGGACACATGCATTTTTGTTTGGGTATTGAAATCTGGTAGGAGTCAGCTAAAATCTTTATTTCAAAACAGAAGTATGCCTTAGAAATTTTGAAGGCATTCAGAATGGTTGATTGTAAGCCAGCTTCTAGCCTATGGAGGTCAACATGAAGCTTTGTGCAGAGGATTCTTCACCACTAGTTGACATCAAGAAGTAGAGGAAGTTAGCGAGACCAACTTAATTTTTCTAACAAACACTAGACTTGATATAAGTTTTACAGCTGGTGTGTTGAGTAGGTTTTCTAACAAGCCTCAAGAAAGTCATCGCAGAAGGAAGGAATGCGAGTGTTTAAGTACATACAAGGCACTCTAGAGTATGGTATTGCTGCGTACACTACAAGTAACACTCTAGAGTATGGTATTGCTGCGTACACTACAAGTAACACTCTTACAAGTTATTGTTATTCAAATTGGGCACGAGATTGTTATTCCATGAAATCAGTTTTTGGATATTGCTTCTCTCTTAGTTCAGGTGTTTTTTCTTGGACAAGCAAAAAGCAACCAATGGTGGCACTTTCTTCACAGGAGATGAGTTCAAAGCAACTTGTTTTGCTTGTTACATTCTATGCTTGCTTAAGCTTGTGGGTTAGTAGATACACGCTTATGGGTTTGCTGGCATTAGGGAAAGCTAAGATTTAATCAATGTTTGAATGGGATTAAGAGATTGTCATGCATTGCTTGTTCTCTTGATTAGTGTAGTGGGTTTAAGGGATTGAGAGATTGATTGAGGTGTTGAATGGTTGAATCGTCAAGTGGTGGTTCGTGTATGTGAGCTTTCCCGCATGGGATAAGCCTTCATGCACTAATCGGGTCGAGTCCTCAGATTGACATTGTGTTTCTCAACACATTTGTTGATCGGTAGTACTCTATGAGCACTATATTGCACGGTAGAGAGAACCGCTCTTCATCAATGGCGCCGCTGCCGGGGAACGAGTGCCTACATTAGTTGAGCAGCATACACATACTAGCAAATCGGTTGCAAAACCGTTGGATAGGAGAGCAGGCTTTGGGACTAACTTTGGTATTTATGTAAGACTAATCTTTTGTTAAATTCTCTTTATTGTCTTGCAATTTGAGTGCGATTGGCTAGCTACGCCTCTCCCTTGAGGTCAGGACAAGGATTCAACACACGGGAAGGATTGGAGATAGGCGCTAAACCTACCAAGTTCAATTTGTGTGCGGCGAAAGGGAGAGGCCTGATTTGCATTTCTGTCATTCTGTTTGAGGATAATTTTTGCTGTCTGAGGTTAATTTTTACAGTTTCAATTTTCTGCATGTTCGTTTTATTTTCTGTTCTTAGCTTAGTTTTCTGCATCTTTAATTTTGTGCATTTTAGTTCTCTATTAAACCTGCACCTGTAGAGAGAAACTAAAATCTATACACACCTGTAGAGAAACTAAAATTTGTGCATTTCGAATTCCCTGCAAATCTCACAGCTACACACTCATTGAGTTCCCTGCCACATGCATTGAATTCGCTGCAAATCTCACAGCTGCACACGCATTGAGTTCACTGCACACGTATTGAGCACGCACTTCAAAAAAAGAAAAAAATAATAATAAAAGAAGGTGGCTGTGCGTGAACAGCGCACCGTGTGGAGAGACCCACACACCGCACCATAAAGACCGCCACCGCACCGGATAAAGGGGTGCAAAAAAAAAAAGAGTCTGAAAAATTTTTCATTCTCGCGTAAAAAATTGGGAGGTTTTCTAACTTTTCGAGAGGAGTTAGAAAACACCCATCGTCGAAATTTTGGTCCCGGAACCATTTTCCCATAGTGAGTTCATTATGGAAAACTGGTAAATTTTAAGCGATTTTTGATTCTGAAAAATACGCTATTTTTTTGGCCGAATGTGTTCGAGGGGGTTCAAAATGGGTTCTGGCAAATTTTGAGCCAGCTTGAAAATTTTTGGATTCTTTTGGATAAAAAATAAAAAATAAAAAATAAAAAATAAATTAAAAAAACAATCTTAAAATTTGACCTTATGCACTTGCGGTCGGGACGTCATATAGACACTGCCATAGGGTCTAAGGCACCTTCTAGAGTGCCTACGCAAGAAAGTGGGACCCAATCGATAGGAAATTTGACAGATATTGCTGAAACCTTTTCTAAATCCCAATCTGATACCCTTTCCAGGACAACTAGCTCATTGTCTATGGACAATCTAGGGCCGTCAAATAGTCATCCCTTAGCCCCAAATAGGACACCCACAAGATCTTTTAATCCATTTGAAGCTGACATCATGGGGTTACCACTCAATGTGAGACTTCAATATGTCTACACGAATGCTCAAGGAGCTGAGATCTTTAGGGATTCACAACAACGGTATCTCGTTAAGATTGCAGACTTTTTCTCAGAGCTTGATAGAGCACCTCTAGTCAATGACTAGGGTAACATGTACATGGGCGGAGATGGTGTTCGCTACTACGAAGTCACCTATCATCCAGAGAATGTAGACAAATTAGGAGGACTCTCTAAGAGTGAGCTCCTAGACTTATCGAAGCCTTCCAAAGCAAGGGAGTCTAGAGATGATTGGCTCATTGAGCCGGACATGCCTGGACCATCCAATACCCAGTCCTCAAAGCCATCCATAGAGCCATCGATAGATGATTTACTTTTTGTAGATCTAAATTTGGAAAGGGACAGGAAAGGCAAGAGCAAAATGGATCAGGGGGCTGAGAACCAATGGGAGTTTGTACGACAAATTTCAGTGACAAAGGTCTTTCAGGATGACCCACTTCAAGAGGTCTATAAGGACTCTTTAGAAGGATATTATGCCACAACGCGATTGCCAGAGCTAGATCTTCTCTAGCACTTGTGGTGGTAGTCGAGAAGCTTGCAGGATACAAGAACCGAATCGTTGATAAATGGGCCAATGAATACCGAACCTTAGATTGGAAGGAGATTCGTGAGCTCACGTGGAGAGGACAACCATTATTCATGGAAGTGTTCTCAACTAATACAGCTCTTTAGAAGGATATTATGCCACAACGCGATTGCCAGAGCTAGATCTTCTCTAGCACTTGTGGTGGTAGTCGAGAAGCTTGCAGGATACAAGAACCAAATCGTTGATAAATGGGCCAATGAATACCGAACCTTAGATTGGAAGGAGATTCGTGAGCTCATGTGGAGAGGACAACCATTATTCATGGAAGTGTTCTCAACTAATACAGCTAAACCAGGAGAGAACCTTTCTTGGAGAAACTGTTGCTCCTCCCCTACGAGAGTTCACTAGAGAGGGACCCTCAACATCAAAGTGGACCACTACAAGTAGCCCAACTCTAGCACCAAGATATTATCCTACACCAAAAGTGCGACCACAGATCACACCACAACGACGTTTCTCTTACTATGACAATCGGAGGGTAGGGGAGCCAACTTGGCCTCCCATAAATGCACCTCCTGAAATGCGGGTAACAAGATCTTTGGAGGGGGTTGGTGAGGCAGGTAATAGGGGATCCACACCAATTTGGGATGCATATGGACCACCTTACCAAAGAGAGGAACCACTGAGAGTGAGAGGCCGTAGGCCTGATGATGAGTATTCAAGACGAGTAAGGCCATCAGCTCTTCAGAAACTGGTAAAGAAGTACGAAGGGTCGGGAGATCCATATGACCATGTAGCAGCATTTAGGTAAGCAGTTTGAGCTGAGCAAGACAAGCATACGCAAATTGAAGGATTTGGGCTCGAAAGGCCCTTGCTTGGTTTCAGGCACTAGAGGCTTCAGGCACTTGCTTGGTTTCAAGCACTAGAGGCTTCAGACAAATCTTCTTTACGAGTTTTGGAAGAGAGATTCATTGCTGCTTTTTCCTTGATGGAGATTTAGCATGACATAGTAGCAAACATCTACTCTTTCAAGCAAGGCGAGACTGAGAGTGTTAGAGACTGTGTAAATAGGATGAAGCAGTACATTAATCGTTGCCCAGAAGATGAGAAGTCCACCCAGAGTCGATTAATTTCTCTCTTCTTAAAAGGACTCAAAAATTCAACACTGCACACACATCTCTACGCAAAGAAGCATACAAATTTCAATGAGTGTTGCCATGATGCTATGGATTTCACAGATAAATTCAAATTCCAAGATGGTACTGGCCCTGAGGTGCAACCTAGAGATCAGTGGGGTGATGACCAAAGTTCAGGGTCTGGCGCACTAGTAAATCCAGACCAGATAGCTAACCTAGTGCTAAAGAGATTGGGACAAACCTATCACCCACCCATGCAGCCACAACAGCACAGCAGGAGTGTACTACCTACAGGTCCTCATCTTTGTGGAGCATGTGGCGGTAACCATAAAACCGAAGAATGTAATACCTTTTCTCCTCTAGTCACAAACCAACCCACAAAGAAGTGGTGCCAGGCCTGTGCTTGGAATTATACCCACACCACACAGGAATGTACTCGCATTGCAAGAATGAGACAAGAGCGTGAGCAGCAAAGGGGTGCAGTGGCTCCACAAATGCATCAACAGTATACTAATTTTGAACGTAAGCCACCGATGACCTAGTGCCATTCTACCATGCACAATCTTGAAATTCTATGCATGCACGGGTAAATAATGGCCCTATGGCCACTCTAACATGCACCAATAGTTAACACAAGGGGTATAGAATGGCCTTTGGTCCATTCTATCATCGATGATGTGCTTCGAAATGCCTTATGGCCATTCTTTCATGCAAATTGTGCATGGTATAATGGCTCTAGGGCCATTTTAAAACACATTAATCTTGCTGCTATAATGACCCTTATGGCCATTCTACCATGCATAATCTGATATTTTATGCAAGCACATGTATGATCATTCTAATATTTACCTAGAACGTGTCTCTATTTTAATAAACATGTTGTGCACTAAAGAGAGAGTGAGAGAGTTATGTAGTAGAGTGTGGCAGAGTGAGAGCAGAGTGAGGGTGTGTGAAATTCTAAAGTGGAGAGGTGTTCTAAGTGTCCCCATGACCACTCTAGAGATGGTGTTCGAATCTAGAAGCTTTGACGGGTGGCTACACGCCTCCCACGACATTACCTAACTGGTCTGTTACTTTAGACCGCTATCTTGCCATTCCACCAAGAGGGAAATCCACGAGAAACACCTCCCACGGCATTGCCTAACTGGTCTGTTACTTTAGACCGCTATCTTGCCATTCCACCAAGAGGGAAATCCACGAGAAACACCTAGCGAGCCTACTGGGGAAACTCTGCCGCAACTCCACTGGAAAACTTCCTAATGTTGAGAGAAACCTCTACCGCAACTAGGCCAAAAATCTTTCCTTTTTAGGAAATTGCGACGGAGCAGAAAATTCCCCGTCTGAACCTTCAGGCAAAGGAAACTCTGAAAGAGAAAGTTTTGGTTCTACTTAAACTGATCTTGCTAGAATTAGATCCCTAAAACAAGTCTACAGAGAAGCCATAGCATGGAGGGGCTTTTCTAGGCAAGCCATTGCACCAAAGAACCTTCCACCACACAACCTAACCAGCAAAAATGGAGTCAAGCATGCCTTCCGCATGATTGTGAACTTGAGGATGGAGAAAAGTAATGCCTTCCAAGAAACCCTCTAGGAAGCTCACAGTTGGGAGTGTCTCGCACCGTTCCAATCAGGAAGATAGTGTGGAAACTTCTATAACCCCACACTATCTTCCAATCAGGAAGATAGTGTGGAAACTTCTATAACCCCACACGAGCAAGTGGGAGCGTTAGATTTCCAATACAATTTGAACCAAGAAAAGCAGTGCCAAGAGCTAGAAGTTATGCATAGTCCAGGTCCAGAAAGCCCAAGAAGGGTGGAGCAACAAAACCAAGAATACCAACCATGATAATAAAACCCCTAGAAAAGGTTCAATGGAGCCATGGCATCATTAGCCAAAAATTTCCCGGTATTCTCAGGAGAGAAAGGAGAAGATGCAGATCTACATGTAAGGAGGTTTGAGCAATACTAGAAAGTGCCCAGACCTTGGATGTGGAAGAACCAAAGCTAAGTGAAATCCGTAGAGATGCTTTCATGAACACCTTCAAAGACAGCCATGGAGTGGGTGTCAAGATACCAAGACAGCCATTTCTAGACTTATGAAGAGGTCATGACTGATTTTTTGGGAAGATTCCGTAAGATAAAGTCTGCAACTCAACTTTGTGATCAAATGAGAGAACTCTGACAAGAAGACATGGATGTAGAGGCCTATGTAACAAAACTGCTGAGCTTGAGGCAGAGAGTGGCGGAACAAACCCGACGCTCAATGCAAATAGTTGCAGATTGGTTCGTCCAAGGTCTTAAGCCAGACATCCATGTAACAGTCAGCACAAAGCAAGCAAAAACTAAAGAGAAGTTCAAGGAATTGGTCGAGCTGACCAAAATTACAAAAAAAAAAAAGAAGTCAAGAAAGAAGACAAAAGAGAAAGCCCAAGAAAAGTTTCACAACTCAGGAGGATGATTCAAGCGACACCTCACGTGGTAGTAAAAGAAAAGGAAGGACAAAAAGAAGAAAACTGCAAGGGCACAAATGAGCCCTGAAGAACTTGTGCTGCTACAGGTGAAGTAGCTAATGCAAGAGATGAAAAAGGGCAAAAACTCAGAAGTTCGCAAAAATGTGTTCTGCTCTTAATGCAAATGGAAAGGCCACCTCAAGAAGGAATGCACAGTGCCACCAACGTGTACCATTTGTAAGATGTACAATCATAGTACATGGAACTGCAGTTATAACTTGAAAAATAGAGCTCCCATGGTGAACAGTATGGAAGGACTGGAAAGAAGACCCCCAGGGGTGGGAGCAAAGGCCGCATAAATTACTCAAGAAGAAGAAGACAAGGATATACTGATGGTTCTACAACCTCCACATGCTACTACTGTCAACAGTCTGGGCACACCAAGGCGGAATGTGCCATGAAGAAAAAAAATGATGAAGAAAGATAGGCAGAATTAATGGAACTCAAAGAAAACCCACCAAGTGCCCATACAGATGGAGGTTCAAGATATCTTGGCAATCACAAGGGCAAAAGCAAGTGTAGTAATCACTCCGCTAGATAATCAGGACTCAAGTGTAGTAATCACTCCGCTAGATAATCAGGACTCAACAAACAAAACAATTTGTTAGCCTGAATGCATATTACAAGTGGTGTTAGTGGACCTATCCACATGTTACAGATTTCACCCTATCTTCGCCGCAAGATAAAAACAAAAAAGCCTAACCAAGCTAAATTATGTAAGTCCAAGTAGCACTTAACACTGCATGTACTGATACATCCAATTGTTATGTCAGTCACCATAAAATTTATGTTAAAAGAACCTCCATTTAGCGAGTTCATTAATATCTTATGAATTTTTATGAGCTAGCCTACGTCTCTATCAATCTTGAAATCCTACTCTACAAACATAGAAGGAGGACCTAATCAGAACCAGATCAAATAGGTGAAAGGGGAGTGTACTTCCTCTTAATAAAAGTAGACCAAGTGAGCTGAAGATAGCAAAGCATTCATTACTATGTAACTAGCAAACCTGCATACAATTTCTAAGGAGCATCACCCCTAGAGATAAACCCTGTAGGTTTCAATAAGATGTTACTTTTTGAAACAGACTCTCAAAACTTAGTAAGACTGTAATAATCTCAATAAGACGGTAAAAACACTTGTGAGTGAAGATCTAAAGTATGTTGAGTCAAGTTTGAGTTAGATAACAATTTGAGTTAGATAGCAGTTTTGAGAGTCATCAATGTCCAACAAGGTCAGGTGAGTGTCAAAACACGTCAACTGAGGATGTGGAAGAATAGAGTCAGTCTTTTGGGTTGAGAGGAAGCTATTTTGGATCTAGTTTGACAGTCAAAAGTCAGTCTAAGTCAGTCAAAGAGTTTGTGGGTTGAAGGATATCTAACAAAGTCAGCTGGAAGATAGCTGACGCTGGTTTAGGGGTTATAGGCTAGATCTTTGTGAGATTTAAGGTTTTGGAAGGTTTTTAAGCCTTAGAGGATACAAAAGTGGAAAGATCTAAGTCAGATCAATCAGTTGAACCAGAAGGCAGTCATCATAACTATAGGTTAGCTAAAGTGAGGTAAGAGACTGTAGTGTTCAATCTTTGTAGGATTTGAAGTGTTTGAAGGTATGTGAGAGTCAAAGGACACAGAGGTAAGGAGATCTGAATTAGCTAAGTCAACTGAATCAGTTTAGTCAGACCTGAGTTAAATAAGAGTCAGTAGAGGATAACTAACATATTCAGTAGGGTCCTAGAGCTAGAGATTTGAGGATTGAAGATTGGTGGTTGTTCTGGAGGAAAAGCTGGGAGTATGGAGGACAAGAATCTGAAAGAGGTTGGCAGAGCAGCAGTTAGCTGAATCAGATTACAGTCAAGTAGTGGTCAGCTGAGAGTCAGCTGGGGTCAATTTAGGTAGCAGGTTATCAAAGAAGTTCAGCTGGGGAGATAGGGTTGAAGATCAGGGTTGTTCAGAGTGATATTTGACCTAAGAATACATTTTAGAGGTTCAATTGATTCAAGTTGAGGAGGGTAAGGTGTCAGACTGTATCACTAGAGATTAAGAGGTCTTTCTCATTGAATTCCCTCTCGATAGAATGGCAAGACAATGGTCTAAAGTAACAGACCAGTCAAGCAATGACGTGGGAGGCGTGTAGCCAGTTGCTAGAGCTTTTGGATTCGAACACCATCTCTAGAGTGGTCATGGGGACACTCAGAACACCGCTCTAATGTAGAATTCCACACACCCTCACTCAGAACACCGCTCTAATGTAGAATTCCACACACCCTCACTCTGTTGTCACTCTACTACATAACTCACTCACTCTCTCTCTCTAGTGCACAACATGTTTATAAAATGAAAGATACAACACTCTTATTCAACACATTACAGAGAGTAATACAAAGACATAATGAATGGCAACATTTCTCTTTGTTTGCTAGATTACTTCCAGAATCATTGCAGGATCATTACTACAGAGACACAAGGACTACTACTTCCTAAGGACTATGACCATGTTTTACTTCTCTTTATTGGCTATCAAAACCAATAGCTAAGAGCCATTAGTAGCATGCAACCTCTTTGCAGTAGTGATTAGCCATCCTTTTAAGCTTCGTCTTCTTGATCTTGGCAACAACTATTCTAGTGGTTACAACCCGCCACTTTTGCACGTGTAGTATCGAGATGGTGATCATGATGTGGGAAGTGGTCCGACTGTGCACTCTATTGCCACCACTCAGCGGGCGCAACACCTGGTATGCTTAGTGCTGGAGCATCTACTCTAGAACCTATTCCCTTGACAAATTTATCTTTAAACCTTATGAACATTTTTGGAGGAGTACAGTCCGAAATGTATGAGTAAGTAGCATGCTTCTGCATCCTCTTCAACCTTGTTTCTTGCTCTTCTGAGCACCCAAGACCTCTGTTTTGTCGATGATCTGCAAGTCAAAAACTCTCACCACCACTGGTCAAAGTGTGGTATGCCTATAGATTTCCTTTTACCTCTGCAACTCTTTCACATTAGACCTATGGGTTATTGCGACTCTGTCGTGCCTCTATACACGAATGTTCATCATAACCCTACAAGGGATGGTAGTGGGAGATTATGTTTTTCTGGCACCTGCTGCCTATGGGTTGCTGCAACTCTGCTACGCCTCTCTACATGATTGTTCATCATAATCTTATAAGGGATGACGGGGGGAAGTAACATTCTTGTGGCACCTGCTGCTATGATGAAGATGGAAGACTCCCCCGCTCTACTTCAGTCATGACCCATATATTAAAATGGAGGTGGTTCTTAAACTTACTTTGCTTGTTTGCCTTTTTATTGAGCATTATACGATGTCTCTGCAGGGGATCCTTCTGCCCCAGATACACAAGTACTTAAGAAAAACACTATTTTTTCATACTTGAATAAGCTTGGATTTTACAAGTAATTAAACTAATCTATAGACCTATATTCATGGGCATCATTATGTGTTCCAGCTCTGAATATTGTTGGATCAAATCTTTGTTTTAATTGTTCTACATGGTAAGTATTTGAGAAAAATGAAAGAGTGTTGCTTTGAACTATGAATACACATGGTTATGAATATGGGTTCATTTTGGTGATGATCATCACTCTGTTTAGACTACATCTACTCATACTAAGTATACGCTACGTATGGTTATGAGTTGCCCAGCCTAGGGCACATAGCAAATTTACAACTATCCTCTAAATCTCCGCTTATACAGTCTGACACCTTATACAGTCTGACACCTTACCCTCCTTAACTTGAATCAGCTGATCCTCTAAAATGTCTTCTTAGGTCAGATATGACTCTAAACAACCTTATCTTCAACCCTATCTCCTCATCAGCTGACCTTCTTGACAACTTGCTGACCAAAATTGACCCCAACTGACCACTACTGACTGTAATCTAATTCAGCGCTCTACTGGCCTCTATTAGATTCTTGTCTTCCATACCCTCAGGTTTTCCTTCGAATCTAGTAATCTTCAATCCTCAAATCTCTAGCTCTAGGACCCCGCTGAATATGTCGGTTATCCTTTGTTGACTCTTATTTGACTCAGGACTGACTAAACTGATTAAGTTGACTCAGCTAATTCAGATCTCCTTACCTCTGTGTCCTTTGACACTCATAGAACTTTAAACACTTCAGATCCTACAAAGATTGAACACTACAGTCTCTTACCTCACTTTAGTTGACCTTCAGCTATGATGATTGCCTTCTGGTTCAGTTGATTGATCTAACTCAGATCTTTGCACTTATGTATCTTCTAAGGCTTAAAAACCTCCCAAAACCTTAAATCTCGCAAAGATTCAACCTTATAACCCCTAAACCGACATTAGCTATCTTCCAACTGACTCTATTAGACATCCTTCAGCCCACAAACTATTTGACTGACTTAGACTGACTTTTGAGTGTCAAACTAGACCCAAAATAGCTTTCTCTCAACCCAAAAGGACTGACTCTATTCTTCCACACCCTCAGCTCATGGATTCTGGCCTTTACTTGACCATGTCGGACACTAATGACTCTCAGCTGATGCTATATGACTCAACATACTTTAGATCTTCACTCACAAGTGTTTTTATAGTCTTAATGGGATTATTACAGTCTCACTGAGTTTTGAGAGTCAGCTTCAAATAGTAATATCTTATTGAAACCTACAGGGTTTAGCTCAAGGGGTGCTACTCCTTAGAAATTATACGTGGGTTTGCTAGTTACATAGCAATGAATACTTCGCTATCTTCAACTCACTTGGTCTACTCTTATTGAGAAAAAGTACACTCCCCTTTCACCTATTTGATCTAGTTCTGTTTAGGTCCTCCTTCTATGTCTATAGAGAGCAGGATTTCAAGATTGATAGACATAGGCTGGCTCATAAAATATTCATAAGATTTGTAAGATATCAATGAACTTGCTAAATGGAGGTTCTTTCATCATAAATTTAATGGTAACTGACATAACAACCGGATTTATCAATACATGCGGTGTCAAGTGCTACTTGGACTTACATAATTTAGCCAAGTCAGGCTTTTTTGTTTTTAACTTGCAGAGATAGGGTGACATCTATAACATGTGGATAGGTCCACTAACACCTGTATTACGCATTTAGGCTGCTAACAAATCATTTTGTCTGTTTGTATGGATGCAGGTAACAGGACCTACCTTCTCTTCTCTTGCGTTCAAACAAGCTTCCCTTGCTATTTTAATTTTATACATATACATGTAGAACAAGATCACTTGGGTGGAGAAGACCTTAGTATAGTAGAAAGAGCTGAGTGAAGGGATAATCAGCACCCTCACCTGTGAGAAGAATATGCTCAAAGCTTAGGTGGACAGGCGTAGAGCAGAGTTAGGTGAAGCCCAAAATCCAGCCAAGGTTTGGGGTGGCACCATCCAAAGGGCTAAAAGAAGAAGTGCTAGAGAGCACAACAACATTGGAGATCACACAGATAGAGGTCCAAGCCCTGAAGAGCTGAGAAGAAGAGGAGATCTTGTGCCTTGCGCTTGATGCTAAAGCGGCAACCATAAAAACAACGAAGGCCAAAATCAGCAAGAGAGCGCTTAGAAAAGACATAGATCGAGCCTTTGTATGTGTACTATGTAGGGGTCCTTTAAAAGTGTAATTACAAAAATATGATACTAGAAAGGGTGACTTAAAAGAAATAAAGATGGATATTAGGAAAATGAAGAGGCTAGAAAAAAGGAATAAAAACAAACCTAAGGCTATAGCCCAATAATAATGCCCATGCCTCCAAAGTAAGAGGTATTGTCTTTAAAAAACCCTAAATTTACCATTATATTGAAAAGATATTTTTGTACTTTTTTAAATGTAAGGAAAAAACTAGAATGCCGCTAGGGTCTTTTTATTTGGAAGGCAAGTAAAAAATGAAGTGAATACAATGTCTACTTTTACAAACTTTACAAACACCTAAAAAAAATTCTACTTGACTAATTAATCGTTTTCATTTTCACTCATTTTATGGGTCCTCACGAAGTTCGAAAATTTATGTGGAATAGAGCTCGAAAAAAACGGCATTCTAGTGTATTTGTACCGACTAGAATTAAGAAAATCGAGATTTTAAGTAACCCATATTTTAAGAAATGATTTTTCATATATTTTACATATAAAACCGACATATAGTAGAGATTTTAAAACAAAAAACCTAATAATTTAAGATTTGTCCTAGCGGACAGCAGTGGATAGAGGTGTTGTTTGAGCCTTGCCGCACGCGTGTTGCGTTGTTCTTTTTAATTTCAGCCAATTCCAAAAAAGAAGATTTGTCCTTATTTTGATTGGTTGAAAAATATGTTTTTTTTTCGAGCTCTGATGTGGCCGGCGCTCAACGTATTCACGACGGTTTGGAACAAGCGAGCGAGCGAGCGAGAGATGGTGGAGACGCACGTGCCGCAGCAGCACCCATCTCCGCTGTCGGCGCGCACATCCCCTCCCTTTGTGTCGATCCGGGCGCTGCCCGCCTTCTACTTCCGCCCCACCCTGGTGGAGCTCTGCGTACCCATCCTCGCCAGGCAGCCGGACGTGCTGCCCCTTCTCGCCTCCGTCCCGCCTGTCATACGCTCTCACGTCATCTCCAAATTGCCCCTTGACCTCCCTTTGGATCTCTGCGCAAAGGTCCACTTCCTTAATCCTGCTACTAATCATCCTCACTAATCCAACCTCTGATCACGCTTACCTTATCGTTTATGCAACCCTTAATCATACTGTTTGTGCAGTTCATTACAGACGATGAGTATTGGAAACGGAGGGCGGTTCTCGAGTGGAAGACTTGCGATCCTTCGTGCCACGGGCGCTCTTGGAAACGACTCTTTTTTGAGCGCAACCTTGCAAATGCCCTAGAAAGGTAAGCTTCACCATCCCACTTCATTTCTCCCTTGAATAAGGAATTTGGCGGCAATTTTTGGATTCATAAAAGTGGTTAGGAAAAAAGTAAATAAAATAATTCTCCAAAAAATAAGTGGGCACACGTGGGATTATGTTTTTAAACCTACATTTTTTATTTTTTTGGTTAACATCAAGCTTTGATCCCACTCTGGAAGATGGCATTGAGTTGAAGAAGCTTCTGGAGACAAGCAAGCCCTTTGTGCATAATCTGGCAATTCGCCAGTTGCCTTCGCACCTCAGTGCATCAGTCATATTCCATGCATTGGGCAGGTATATTATAGCATACTCTTGGTCTTTTTTTTTTTTTTGGAAAAATGAATGGAGGAGTATTTTGGGTAGTACTGACGCAATAGTATATACACAAAAGACTGAATTATTCATGTGCAATACCCAATAACCGAATATCTTTGTGCAATGAAGTCCTCATGAACTCTGAGAAAGGGGGGCTGGGACGGAGAGAACTAAGCAAACCATGTAAACTAATGAATCCGAGAGTGCAAAATTGAAGGATAGGTGGTTGATGGTTGATGTGGGCAGCTTGCTATGAGAGCACATCGGCTTCATGTTGCCTCTGCTCATGGTCAGCCTCACATTCCAATCTCATGCACAATCTGCAGAGTCCTTTCTCATTCTTGCGCCATTTGTTCTTCTATAGGTCCGATGGGTTTGTTCGTTTGCATGAACATCTACAGCATTTGCATGTCACATGCGGAAGCTCTGGGAGTCTTCTTCCATCCCTAAACACCTTTCCAGTAACATGTAGATGCAAAACGCAAACAAAAGATGGAGAGGAGAGAGAGAGAGCTGAGTTTTCAGTATATTAATATTGTACAAAAAGGGTACAACTCTTGGCAAGCACTAGGCTGCCCCATAAAAGGTTATAACTCTTGGCAAGCACTAGGCTGCCCCATAAAAGGTTATCTAACTCCATGAAGTCCTAATCTAGTGATCCAGCCCATAAAGGACTGAATGATCTAAGAATTCGGAACTGAGCCCTTTTATAGGGCCAAGAACGCCTCCATCTGCTGGCCGCTGTCGGCCAGATCCTGATCAAAGAGAATCCAATCTGGTGTCTTCCTCTGCCTTGCTTGAGTCCTAAATGCTCTGTTTTTCTACTGCCCTTCGGGGATTAACCCAAGAATGAGCATGTCCATGTGCATGCCCATGACATTGCATCATCATGGGGTCCATTTGAAGGGTAGCTGCTAATGTGGCGCTAGGGTGATGGATGTATGTTCCACCGGAAATGAAGAAGTCTCCTTTGATACAATTGTCTCTTCATCATTACTCATAGTGCGTGGGTTAACAATGTTATCGGAGCACATACAAACCATCCACTGGAACTTGAGTGAGCCGTATTAGAGCTTAGGCTTTGATGAGGCTGTGCAAGACAAGTGAAGGAATTTGGATGGTTTGTGAGAGCTTCGGGGACAACTTGTGCTCATTGAGGGAGTTGCACACATAAATTAGAGAAACGTACTTGGATCAAAGGCACATACCAAGATAAGGCTCCAATATGTTGACATGGCATGTGTCCACACTCTCCTGATGTCTTCACTATATTCCAAGGATAGTATCCATGATAAGGATTGACCAAATATCCCAAGAGTTAGCGCAGAGACTTGTGGCTAATATATATTCCCAAAAGTTAGCTTAGAGGGTTTTACTAGTGCTGCTCGACCAATACTTGATCATTAAGGACTTGCTTTGATCGTATTTTTGGCATGGTATATCTGGGAGATTATTGTTAGTATCACGATGTGGCATATCTGGAAGACCAAATGCTTAGAGGCCTCCGAGGGTATTCATGTTTATGACACCCAGTGTGTTTTTGCAGTATATGGAGTGACATCATTCGCACGCTTCTGACCACCTGGGCCAGCATACAAAGATCTTCTAGAGCTACACGAACAAATTGCAACAGATTTATGAGAGTGTGGAACCATGGCATTTTTTTCTCCTCCACCTGTACGGGGCTTTTATGGCAGCATAGTGCCCCTAATTGGTTGAGACCTCCCTTACCTTTTGATTTGAGATCTCCACTAGATGCTCCTGATTGGTTGAGATCTCCCTACCTTTTGATTTGAGATCTCCATTTGTATGATTTTAATTTACTTAATAGAAGTCTCTTTTCTGAACAAAAGCACAAATGCCCGAAGTGTGGTTCTTCCGCCCATGTAGTCCCTCTCCCATATAGAGGGAGCGCCCTCCAAATCCCCTTGCGCCCTAAGCTACCCTGATGCTCATCTCACAATCTTATCCTTAGTGACTGATGAATCTTTAAGTTTTATATGATCTATTCACTTTTTACTGATAGAAGGATCTTTTTCGGGTTAGATCAATTAGGAAAAACCATGCTTTCATTCTCTCAGCTCACCTTCACTTACAGCGCATAGAAGCAATGCGGCCTTTCAAAAACAACTGTGCTCATCTCTGATCCATCAATCTCATTTGTGTAGACGGCTGTAGTGATAACCTGATCAAATAATCATAATAACAGCACTATTTTTTTTTTTTTTTTGGGCAATATGCGGACATCTGGGTTATTAAGTTTGCATATTTTTTGGAATGTATGGTTTCTAGAATTTGATCTTTTTATCATCTTCGCTAATTCAGGCAGCTGACTGCATTAAAGTTGGAGTATGGATGGAGAAATGCCGGGATACTTTATGAGCGTGCTAAATTTGGAATGAAGATTTCTGATTGCCTTGCATTTTCTGCTTCTCTTTGTATTGCTACAGCTTTGACTGATCTCGATCTATCATGCAATTTTCTTGATGATGAGAAGGTGACATTTTATTTGAGCCTTTTCTTTCACTAATAGAGCTGAAGTTGCCAAGGAAGCGTAGTGCTATAGCCACGTGGGAATCCGTTTTGCAGATTAAAATATTGCTGAAGGGGATGTTAATGAATCCGATTCTAATACAACTGAATCTTTCTCACAACCAAATAGGAGATGTGGGTGTTGCTGAGATCTCAAAATACTTAGTTTCTGAAAAATGTGTTCTCGGTGGAATTAACCTTGGAGACAACTACTTCTCGACTCAGGGTCAGTTTTGATGCCCTTAAGTGATCAATGTGGTGCAAGGATTGTTGTTATTTCTAAACAGAGGTCCTCGGTTTAAAATAAATAAATAAATCTAAATATTAGTTACCTTCTTCTTCATGTACTCCCTGGCTACTCTATCCTGTAGAACTACCACTGCAGGCTCTCCCTGTGCCTTCCCATTTGGACTGCTCTATGGGGCAAAATTGGCCTGTTGTGGGCCAAGCCTTGGGATGCGCCTAGGGGATGCCTGACCGGGGCTGAAACTGCTCAACTACCCTTCCAAAAGCCCCTTTTCCTTCTACATGCTGTCCATGCTGAAAACTCCCTTTTCTCTGTTGTCCTCACAAGCATGCATCTGATTTGGCTACTTCACCAACCCAGGCAACACTCACCAGCAACGCTCACAATGCAAATATCAAAATCCTAGA
Organism: Cibotium barometz; assembly: GCF_041138505.1. Taxonomy (NCBI): domain Eukaryota; kingdom Viridiplantae; phylum Streptophyta; class Polypodiopsida; order Cyatheales; family Cibotiaceae; genus Cibotium; species Cibotium barometz. The sequence continues at coordinate 213,970 of NC_141079.1, forward strand.
AAGTAAAGGAGTATTCGTCAACCTCTTCTGTAGCAAAAACCCAAAAGAGCCCGACAATATTTTCTTTTAACTCATCAGCTATGGGTTCCCAGGAAATTATTGAAGGTAATGAAAATTTATGGATTCCAAAGAAATCCACAAGATCCCCTCACTTGCACAAAGGAAACAACCTTGACAATGAAGGCATCCCTAAACCTTGATGTCACCCAGGTCCTCTGTACGAATAGAGATCCTTGTCTGGGATGATGCATGTGGCATTGGCATCTCCTCCTTAACTCGGAACAATGGGAGAATAGTCATTCCCAGTGCTCCACATGCATTCATCGTCTTTAGTTTGGGTATGGGACATGAGCTTTAAATGCTAGAATTGGCTGGTGTTGGAGCATTTGCCACAAGCAGCTTCTCAAGACTTTTTTTTCCCCCTACTATTTCTCCCAAAATCTATTTCTAAAAGTAGAAGTCTCTTAAAAGAAAAAATCTGCTTCTGTTCTTGCTCTCTATAATGTTGTTAGGGAAACCATATGAACAAATATGGAGCATATATGAGAGGTTGATGTGATCTCCAAGTTTGAAGAGTGTGGGCAGCAACTCGAGGGCATAGTGGATCCAATAGAAGCAAGCGCGTGGCTTCCTTTTAGGCTTATAATGAGTTCACATAGTTGTGGTAAAGGGGTTATTCAAGCCAGAGTACCTTGTGCATGGACCTTGTATAGCATCTGCAGGACAGCTAGGTACTTGCGTTTTTGCGTGTACAGGCTGAGATCACCCGTGTACAGGCTGAGATCACCCGTGTTTTTCTTCAACACTGATTTGGGACTGCTTTATGACCTTGTATATGTATGTGTTTGGTGATGAGGGCTGCCTTCTAGCATTGGTATTGTGTGTAAAAATTGCTAAGATCTTTTAGGTTCTGGAGAGAGTCTGGTAATGTTGTGGTTGTGTACATAGCATCCTAGTAGCCACGTCTTGAGTGTCCTGGGATAGCTGGTTTCAAGTCTGGGATATTAGTATGTGTGTGAATCTGTGTTCTGGGAGTCCGTATGTGTGTGTCTTTTGTTTTGGGAAGTACAGTCGAAGTGTGTATGGTTTCAGGGATCGTCAATTATGGCACATATGTTGGTTTTGTGTCCAAAGGTCATATGTGTGGATCCTTGATACATGGACTTATGAAGTTCTTAGGTATGGTTAACAAACATAAGACAATGTTGTATCCTAAGGTAGAGACCATAGAAGATAGGGATAAGTATTGAGGGTGGGTAAGATAGCGGCTTGAGGGCTTATATGTAAAATAGTTGCTATGAGGAGGTGGCCACTTATGGACATTCACAACCCTTGAGCATCAGGGCAAGATGGACCACCTTCATACAACTCATTGTGGAGAGGAGTGCAAGCAAAGGACCCCTAAAGAAGAATGCCTATGATTAAGGAGACCCATCAAAGAGCATCGCATCTGCTGCTCAGCCACATAGAAAGGAGGCAAGAACCACCAGTAAAGGCACAGCCCACACAAGGAGATGTATTATGCATGGCCATAACGTCTATATATATACAACTAACGGTTTTTGTAAAACAAAACATCCTCCTAAAGCTAAAGCATGTGAGATGCTTTTACACTAAAAACCTTATAATTTCTTCTAGCAGGTGTGGGGAGGCTGTGCCTGGCCAGCCCACATAAGAGACAGGGGCTTTGGAGCCTGTTGTTGCAAGGAAGTTGGCCGCATGCCACTAAAAAAGCAAGAAGAAAAGACAGGCCCTGCCTAGCCGCCCAGAGAAAAGCCAAGAAGCTGAAAGGGGCCATCGCTATTGAGAACATGGGAGAGACGTCTTGATGGTCTTTGTCATCGAGCAAAGCCAAAGGAGGAGGCTGCCTGTGTGTAACATGCAATTGGTATGATTGAGTAATGCACAACAAGACCTTCTTTATACTTTTTTGTTAGTGAGCATGAAGCAATCCACTTTGGGGGAGGGGGGGGGGGGCGAGGGCGGGGTGGGGGGGTGCTCTATCATAGTCTAGCGAAAGCAAGGAGGGAATACCTTGTTGCTACCCGTCGTGAAGATAGAAGAGAGCCGGGCCTGTAGCTGCTTATGCCATCGCTATTGAGAACATGGGAGAGACGTCTTGATGGTCTTTGTCATCGAGCAAAGCCAAAGGAGGAGGCTGCCTGTGTGTAACATGCAATTGGTATGATTGTGTAATGCACAACAAGACCTTCTTTATACCTTTTTGTTAGGGAGCATGAAGCAATCCACTTTGATCTTTTATTCACAGAAGATAGAGCTGAAGAGAGAGAGAGAGAATAGAGATGACACCAAATTGGGTCCTAATCTACGCACTTACAGCCCCCCTTTTAGAAGTAGGAGTATTTGCTTTATTACTTCGGAGAGTTTCTATTACAATGCAAAAAACTTACTGAAGATGATTGACGGCGGATTGCTAACGCAAGGACGATGTAGATCAAACATGTGGTGAACCATCAAATGGGTTGAAGACAACTCTGAATTTTGGAGAGCCGTATGCACACCCAGATGTGCTGAGGGAGATGCAATACTGAAGGCTGAATGCTGAAGATAGCCTTGGGCTGCCTTGGGAGTGTAGCACAAGAGTGCTTGGCTGGGATAGATGTATGCACCAGACCAAGGTCTCCGGCCTTTTGCACTGTTCTATTGCTGAATTCTAGAAAGAATGAGATGATATATGCAAGGGAATGAGGGGATGCTTATATATGCCTCTTTGCTGCTGGTCGGTTAGATGCTACTGCTGTTGGCATGTTACAGTATGCCCACGGCTGATGAAATAAGTATTAAATGCTATTTGTCCCATCAGTGCTTCACATGTGTGGGTCAGGCTGCTGAACTTGACTGTATTGATGCTAGCCGACTGGTTTCAAGGCCTTGATAAGGCTATCGACTGGGTCTTAAGGCTCTTGTTGAAAGAATGCATAGAGCGGAAGCAAATAAGCACTAGAGAGTGCTGAGCAGAGTGTGCGAGAGAGCGAGAGAGCGAGAGAGAGAGAGAGAGAGAGAGAGAGATGGAGCACTATGCTGAATATACTGAAATGATAACAGTCCCATGCAAGAGACAGAAAGTGTCTCATAAGTGAGGGAGCAAGAAAAGGGACCAAAAGGGACACCAAATATGGGTAGAAACTAGGGATGAATGTGCTAACAACCCCTCTTAGCACCAGATGCTGAACATACTCCGAGAAGCTGAAGATGAGCAACCAAGGAAACTTGAGAAACCGGCTTGGTGAACAAATCTGCTGCATTCTCCGCTGAAGGACAATACTCCAAACGCAAATCTCCAGCAAGAACCGGTTCACGAACATAGCGATACTGTACCTCAATGTGTTTCGTACGAGCATGAAACACAGGGTTCTTGGCGATGGCGATGCAACTCTGATTGTCACACCAAAGAAGAGTAGATCGGGTAGGAGGACCGCCAGGCTCCTCCAATAATCTCTGAAACCAAATCGCCTCACATGCAGCATAACAAACCGCACGATACTTCACCTTTGTAGAGGAAAGCGTCATAGTAGGCTGCTTTTTATTGCTCTATGAAATGGCTCTAGACCCAAGTGAAAAAACACAACCAGTGGTCGAACGCTGAGTATCTGGATCTCCAGCCCAATTTGAATCAGACCATCCAAGAAGAGTGCATCCTTGGCCATAGAAGATGCCAAAGTCCAGAGTGCCACGCAAGTACCGAGAACTCTGAGAGCACACTGCCAATGCTGTTGACGGGGTTTGGATGAGAAGGAACTCAATAAGCTGACTGCGAAATACACGTCCAATCAGGAGCAGGTCAACCAAACCAAACAACCGACGAGAACCCAATAGTGTCCCTGATCAATCCTTGGAGAAGCATCAAGAAGAGAAAGCTTCTCACTAGTATCTATAGGAGAAGATACTGGTTTGCATCCAGTCATTTGAAATCTGTCAAGAATCTCCCGTGTGTACTTCTGCTGAGAGAAGAAAATGCCCTTCGGGGTCTGCCAAATCTCAAAGCCAAGAAAATAATGTGGAAGGCCAAGATCCGTCATCTCAAACTCTGTCTCCAAAGCATCCATGACTGAACGGATCCTCACAGAATAAGAACTTGTGAAGATGAGGTCATCAACATAGACCACAATGATAACAATCAACCCCCTCTCAAGGAGGATATAAAGGTTCGAATTTGCATGAGAATGGCGCAGGCCGAGCTTTTTAAAGAACTCATCAATCCGCTGGTAACAAGCCCGCGGAGCCTGCTTCAGACCATATAAAGCTTTTTTCAGTCGGTAAACTTGATCCTGTTTGCCTGGAACAACAAATCCCGGCGGTTGATCAACATAAACCTCCTGTGTAAGCTCTCCATTCAGGAAAGCCAACTTGATGTCCATCTGGAATACGGGCCATCTATGATGTCCTGCAAGAGCAAGAACGGTGCGAATGGTAGTCATCCGGGCCGTTGGAGCGAAGGTCTCATCGAAGTCAACTCCAGGGCGCTGAGCATAGCCCTTGGCAACCAACCTCGCCTTGTTCTTATCCAAGCTACCATCAGCTCGGAACTTCGATTTGAAGGTCCAGCGCACACCAATCACCTTACACTGCAGTGGCCTAGGCACCAAAATCCAAGTGCCATTCCGTTCAATAGCATCCAGCTCTGCCTGCATAGCACACGCCGCTGTCCTGAAAATACAAGCCGACTGGTTCCAGAATCCAAGTAGAGAAAAACGCTGATAAGAAAGTACCTTCAGGCTGTAAGCGATGAAGCCAAAGTGAAGGGAAAGCAATCAGCAGCAACTGTCCAGAAAACGCAGCATCCAAAGGGCTGCAAATCTGAGAAAAACGCAGAGGTGAAGGGGCTGTAGATAGGGCACAATCTGGGGCAGGAGAGAGAATTGCTGAACCGGGAGTGATGATACTATGAAAGAGTGCATAGAGTGAAAGCAAATAAGCACTAGAGTGTGGTGAGCAGAGAGTGCAAGAGAGAGAGATATGGAGCAACTATGCTGAATATACTGAAATGATACAGTCCCAAGCAAGAGACAGAAAGTGTCTCGTAAGTGAGGGATCAAAAGAAAGACTAGGCAAGATGAAAAAGTGAGAGGCCAGCCCACCTATTTACAGGTAAGAGGGGCTGGCCGACTGGACATGGTGAACTGGCCGACTGGGAAAAGTGCAGCTGGCCGACTTGGGAAAAATACATCCAGCCTGGGAAAAATCTTAGAAAAATATACAAAAAAGGGGTGGCCAGCCCACAATCAAGGGCCATGAAAAGGGACCAAAAGGGACACCAAATATGGGCAGAAATTGGGGATGAATGTGCTAACACTTGTATGCCCTATTTAGTGTGGTCCACTAGCAAAGCCTCATAGGATGTCCCCGAGGGCTGGCCTAGAGCCTTAATCCCTTTGCTCAACATGCTCCTAAATGCTACTATGCTAGGGTAACCTATATGCTTGACTGTTCTCCAAGTGGGTTAAGTGAAAGACTGATGCCTAAGGCTTGGAAATCCCATGTAGCTTGTGCATGACATGTCCGTAGATTGGGGCTCACAATAGGGTCAGTTCCATGGACGTGAAATATTATATATGCTGCTGATTGGAAGTATGTCACCTCCTATAAGTCCACGGATAAGCCTTCACATGTCTATTACAGTTCCTAATGCTCAAATCCTAATATTTAGCTGCTGCCTTATCAGGGATTAGCACTGGAAAACATCCGTGTCCATGTGTGCACATACAACATCATGCATAGTCCAACTGTTCGGTAGCTTCAACTTCATGGAGACATCACCGAGCTTCTTCACAATTGAAAACGGGCTAACGCTTTGGAAAGAGAACTTGGGACAACGCTTGCTCACTTGCTTTAATTGTTGCTTCATGATTCGGAGAAATACCCAATCTCCCTCCTTGTAGTTGACGTCTTGTCTAGACTTGTTGGCTTGCCTGGTGTACGCTTCCTATGCTTTGGTTAGGCGCCCCTTCACGGACTCAATAATCTCTAAGAATGTTTTTGTGGTTGGCCTCCAAGGATGGCGACACCATCCTCGTAAAAAGCACTTGCAAGTGATTTAAGCACTTGAAAGTGCTCATACATTTACACCACTTGCAAGTGCTTAGAGGTCATCGAGTTCATAGAACACTCATAAGTATTGAGACCACTTGCAAGTGCTGTGACCGCTTGCAAGTGTTATACCACTGTAAGTGCTTACATCACTAGCAAGTGCATAGATATCATGCAAGTTCTTAGAAGTTTAACAAGTGCTTAGACAACTTGAAGGTGCTAAGACCACTTGCAAGTGGTCATACCTTTTGCAAGTGGTCATACCACTTGCAAGTGCTAAGGCCACTTGTAAGTGTTCATGCCTTTTGCAAGTTCTAAGACCACTTGCAAGTGTTCATACCGCTTTCAAGTTCTCATACCACTTGCAAGTGCTTAGACCACTTGAAGGTGCTAAGACCACTTGCAAGTGCTAAGGCCACTTGTAAGTGTTCATGCCTTTTGCAAGTTCTAAGACCACTTGCAAGTGTTCACACCACTTGCAAGTGCCTAGGCCACTAGCGAAGTTCAAGACCAGACAAGACACGATGACCAAATGCTCTCTCATATGGAATCTTGCTAACGCTAGATGAATGAGTGTCATTGGGGATAGCTTGCATTAGAGGAAGATACTATTCTTCTTGTCATGGCGATATGATTTGAGAACATTGAAGGCTAGTAGATTGGATATTTTTGCCTGACCATCTGTTTGTGGATGAAATACACGAGACAATTGCAACTTAGTCCCAGAGTTATAAAATAATTCCCTCCAAAAATGTGAAGTAAACTTGGGATCTCTATGTGAAGTAATTGTCTGTGCTAAACCACAAACGGGATACCAAACTCGAATAAACAAGCAAACAATATCTTATGGTGTGGCCCTTTGCTTGCACAGAATGACCATGCAAAACTTACTGGACTAGTCAACACTGGTCACAGTGTGTATTTGTGGTTCCCATAGTTGCTAGAAGAGGGCCTATGAAGTTCCAACTTATATCTTGAAAAGGTCCCTCTAGGCAAAGGCTATAGAAACCCAGCATGCTCTGAGTGTGGAACCTTTACTTTTTGGCAAATTTGCATGCCTCGACGTATTGGTAGACATCTCTTCTCATCTTTGCCCAATAGAATAACCGATCCAACTTCTCCAAGGTAATAGTGATACCTCGATATCCCCCAACAAGAGAATCATGGACATCATGAAGAAGTGCTTGTCTTTTTCTCCTTTAGTACACATAGCCGGTTCTTATAGAATAACAAGTCATCTAGGATTGTATAATGACCCGGTTGTGAACTTGAGGGCCAATATGTCTAGAGTTGAGGACTGTATAATGACCCGGTTCTGTGCCTTCATACTATCCAAATCTTTGCCTTGAATTTCTAGCAGAATCAACCCTTGTAATGTGTGAATGGTGGACTTTCGTCTAAGCGCATTAGTAATAAGGTTATTCTTACCAAGGACATATTCAATCATACCTCCAAACTATTGGAAGATTTGACTCCACCTGGCTTGCCTATCACTCCATTGGCACTAAGTAATAAGGTTATTCTTACCAGGGATATATTCAATCATAGCTCTAAACTGCTGGAAGATTTGACTCCACCTGGCTTGCCTATCACTCCATTGGCACTAGGCATGGTTCGCAACCATTTAAGTGATTGATGATCAGTCTTCACTGTGAATTTCCTCCTGTAAAGGAATGGTTTCCAAATTATTTAGAGCTGTGTTCACCCCTAAAAGCTCTTTGTCATGCACCGAATGATTCGTCTCGGTGTGATTCAGCTTGCATCAGCCATTGGCTTGTCCTCTTGCTGTAAAACAATGCCGATGGCAAGGGTGCTAGTGGTGATGATAACCTTGAATGGGTCGTGCCATGATGCCAGCTTGAGAACTCATGCTTCTAAGGCTATTTTTTGTAATGCATGGAAGGCCACAAGAGCCTTTTCCATTAACAGACACTTTTTGATGATGCTTCTTTACTTCCTTGAGGAGATCTGTAAGAGGTGCTGCAAAGTCTGAAAATTTGTCTACATGGGTGCGATAGGCCTTGCAAAGAGTCACAAAGGATTTGATATATATATATACCTAGATGAATCTAGGAAAATGCCCAAACTAATCACATAGAAAAGTGCAGTTTATAACTTCATGGCGGTCATCCACTAGCTTTGATCTCTTGAGCAATCTTGGGTACATTCCAATCCGATATAGCTTGCACCTTTTTGGGGTCAAGATGAATACCGGACTTACTGATCACGTATCCCAGATAATTGACCTCTAATAGGCCAAATGCGCTCTTTTCTCGTTAATGTAGAGCTCATTGTCTTGCAGACCTTCTCCACATCTCGCTCATGCTGCTCTGTAGTGGTAGAAAAGATTAGTATATCATTTAAGAAGATGAATGCACACTTTTCAATTAGCTCTATGAATACCCGAGACATTATTTTATTGAACGTTGTTGATGCATTGATGAGATCAAACGACATCATTGCGAATAATGGCCATGCTTGGTTTGGAAAGACGTCTTTGGAATGTCTGTTGTAGAAAAAATCTGAACCTAGTGATAGCCACTCTTGAGGTCTATTTTTAAAAAAGCTTAGTATCATTAAAACACTCCAGAATGTACTCAATTTCGGACATGGGAAACTTATTTTTGATGGTGAGCGTATTTAGTGCCATGTAGTCCACACATAAACGTGTGGCCTCGTCTTTCTTTTGCACGAATAAGATGGGTGCAGGGAATGACAAGAATGATTGTAACTACACCAACTAGGTGTGAATGTCCTTGGGCATCGTCTCGTGAACAATACGCACGTCAACACTTGTAAAAGCCATATTGCACAAAACAACTGAATGATACATCACTGCACAAGATAATTTGCAAAAGAGATCGGCACTCCACAGTACAAGATAATACAAATGATGTATCACTGCACAAAACAACTGAATGATACATCACTGCACAAGATAATTTGCAAAAGAGAGGCACTGCACAATACACCACCAATGGGGCTGCGAATGGGCCAACCCCTGTCAATACTGAAGTATATTATTGGAGTATTTAATCTGTACAAAGTTCCAGGTAATCCAATGCAATGCAAATATGAAGACAAGTTACCCAAACAAAAGTGTGTCGGAGTAGCCTGATGCTGGACTCATCGAATGAGTCAAAGTAACTTGGCCACTAGTCTCATACACTTGAGGGGAGTGAACGCAAAACTGTCGTTCTGAGACCACGCACAAACAGGCACTCTCGTACTAGCCTCGCTCACACCCTTGCAGAGACCGTGGCTCAAACCTCGCTGGACTATTGCCAGTATTACAGCATGGCAGATCTGGAGAGCTAGATGCACGTAGGCTATTGAGGGTGTCCAGATTTTTGGGTCTCAGTGCATTAGTACTATATGGGGGATATCATCCACACTCTTATAGCTACTTGGGCTCGCATTCAGGGGCCCTCTTGTTCTGCGCAGGCGAAGCATTTTGTCCGCCGTAGAAATGTACTGGAGTCGGATGGTACCAAGCTCAACTTGTTCCCTGTTAAAGTGAATGAACACCCACATGCTTGGTACGATTAGAAAAAATAGGATATTTATGCGGGAATGGGACCATGGTATCTTCTTTTCCTCTTCCTCTAGTACCAGAGGTCTTACATTGCATCATGATGCTCCTGAGTGGTTGAAATCACCTTACATATTGGGGTGAATCTATTCTTTTCCAGCTTATAGATGTGATTGTTGTATGTTTTTCTCATACTTAAAAGAAGTCTCTTTCTGAAAAAAAAAAGAAAAATAAAAAAAGAATGCATTCTTGCATGGTGATTTGCAAGAAGATGTGGGTTACCTTGATTTTGTATGCAAGTTGAGTAAAGCCTTATATGGATTGAAATAGGTGTTGGAGATAAGTGCACACTAGGTGTACTATTTCCCTAGTCTACATTTGTCTAGTCTCAGTTGAGTCTTTGTGTCTTGAGTGTGTGCCATGTGGCACCTCTACAATTATCCCATAAGCTCTCTTGCTCTATGTCTTGTACTTTGGCCCATACATTCATGGGTCATATCATTGCAATCTATCTAGCTTGTGTCTTGTCTACACTCATCTCAAGGTAACTCTTTGTCCTTCAATCTTGTTCTTATTTCACTTCTAGTCTTCTAGTTTCTAGTTCTTGTTTCCATATTTCTACATGGTATCAGAGCCATGCTCTAGCAGCTGCCCTTGTCTTCCTCTAGATCTGGCCGCACCTCTTCTAGCCATCTTCTCCCCACCATACCTTGCTGTAGTGCGCCATTCTTTTGTCCATGAAAACCCAAGGCTGCTGCCCGCCATATTTCTGGAAAGGGCTGCTCCTGTTTGCCCCTGATGCTGGTCGCCATTATTCTGCCCGCCACAAAATTCTGACCGCTCATGTTTTCCATCAGTTCTGCCTCGCCATACTCCAGTTGAAGGGTTCATGTTTCTTCCTGACGATGTTCTTCATCTACTCCATCAGCATAAGGCTCTTCATTATGGTGCGAATCTTTTCCTTCAGCTGGGCGATTCTCTCTCTCGATGGCATCTCTCTAGGTGCAGCCCGTGCTGCCCCTACCCTCATCGCTGCCCTGATCTTCCCCTTCGTTTTTTTCACATAGCGGCAACCTCTACAGCAGCAGCTCAAGGCACAATTTCAGATCTGCCTGCCCATGTCAGGCCCATGCATCTCTACCTTCTCTCTCTCTACTGCCGGTGGCCTGTCCTCTAGTATTGCACATGCAGCAGCTACCCCCGCACTCTCTTCTTCATCAACATGTCTTCTCAAGTCGTGGACCTCCTGGACATTCAACTCATGCAACAACTCGTCATTTTTGGATCTCTGGTCTTCTCGACATCAGCTCGACACCTCCTTTTGTGAAGGCAAACTCCAATGCTGATTTTGGACCTGATTTGCAACATCTGTGCAAAGGGCATGTCCCCCTTTGTTATTTCCCATTTCCTCTTCATCTTCACATGTGGGTTAGCTGTCCATTGGACCAGCCAGACCTGCAGCAGCAAATTTAAAGCAGAAATCAAGTGTATGTTGTGTTCTATTTTCAATTTACTTTCTATCTCTTGAAAAATTAAAAATCTCAGTTCTGAAATTTTTTTAATCTCCTCTCGAAAATATAAAACTACAAAGATCTCTCTACCTTCTTAGGGATTAGAAACTGCCCTTGCCTCACATCCTCAGCAAGTGGTAAGATCTTCCCTTCTCCCTCATTTACTTCTCTATCTTGTACGGGATTAGACACTGCCAAATATGGTAAGACCTTCCCATCTCTCTCATATTTGTCTATGCTTTCATGCTATCTACCACCATTGATCACCAATGATGTAGATCATGGAGTAATGTCATGTCTATTTGTCTACATGGACTTATCTTTGTCCCTATCCAAGAGGCACCCCTGCATTATCCACTCTAGCAGGAGGATTGCCCTTGAGGAGGGATTATCTATCAAGGTCCATCTCTTTGTCTATCTACAATCAGTCAGTCTCTCTGTCTATGTGTCTATCTTGTGTGATCTTACAGTCACATGTCTCTGACAATCTGTCTATCAGTCTATATGCCTCTCTTTTGTGGATTAGCTACCCACATTCTCTTGGCATTTTCTGTCTATGTCCCCATTTATCTTCTATCTGTCAGACTCTCTCATGTCTATCTGACAATCTCTCTCTCTGTGGGACCACTCTACTGGCTGATTGCCTCTCTCTGTGTCTGTCTATGATCCACTCTTGTCCCTACCCTTGTGGACCCATATGAGGATATCACTTGAGGAGGGGTGTCTCAAGATCTTTGTCTGTCATGTCTTCTGTCTTGTCTCTCGGTCTATCGGTCTTTATGTCTGTCTTCTAGTCTTGTCTTTCTGTCTTCCTCCTAGTGTCCACTTAGGAGGGTGTGGAGATAAGTGCACACTAGGTGTACTATTTCCCTAGTCTACATTTGTCTAGTCTCAGTTGAGTCTTTGTGTCTTGAGTGTGTGCCATGTGGCACCTTTACAATTATCCCATAAGCTCTCTTGCTCTATGTCTTGTACTTTGGCCCATATATTCATGGGTCATATCATTGCAATCTATCTAGCTTGTGTCTTGTCTACACTCATCTCAAGGTAACTCTTTGTCCTTCAATCTTGTTCTTATTTCACTTCTAGTCTTCTAGTTTCTAGTTCTTGTTTCCATATTTCTACAATAGGCACTGAGAGTATGGCATGATAAGATAGCACAATATTTTATCACCATTGGTTTTTATGTGGCAGATGCTGATCATTCACTCTATGTGCGGAAGAGTGATAGGGGCCTTGTGATCATCACAATCTATGTGGATGATTTGATTGTTGGGGGTGACAGTGAAGAGAAAGTTGAGTGTGAAATGTCTGCTCAAGCAGAAATTTGACATGAAGGATCTGGGTGAGCTGAGGTACTTTCTTGGCATTGAGGTTTGTTAGAAGTCATCTCCTGTCCAGTTTTATACACCAGGGCCTTTGTTGTGGGTGTGCCCGCCCTTATGAGGTGTTTTATCATTTTTTCCCACACTCTATATTTTTTCCCATTTTTCTGTGGCTTGGGAGGCAGCCCATGTGCTGGCCAACTCCTGAACTGGTCCACGATTGCATCTGGGAGGTGGCCAACTGTTGTTGATCTGGCCGACTGGAGATGTGTCTGGTCGTGGAGTTCTCAGGGCCAGTTGGCCTGCTGTAGGCAGCCGACTGCACATGTGGGGGCATATAAATAGGCCCCCAGCCCCCATACTACACTTGTATCATATTGGGATCTTCTTGTGTATATCAGAGCAGAGTTACACGCCTACATCTCTTTCTCTCTTGTGCTGTTTTTCAGCCTGCGTTTTTTGCTCTTGTGTTCCCAGATCTGGTCATCATCTCCGTTGCGTATTCTGACATGGTATCAGAGCCCTAGGCTCTAGATAGGTCTTGGGATTTGTAAGAGGGGCTGTTTTGTGGCTGATTGGTGGACTGTTTTGGACTGTTTGGGAAGAGGAGAAGCAAGAGGAAGGCGGGCTGATTTGCTGGACAGCCACTTGTAGGTTTTATTTCTTCTTTGTTCGCACCCACCCACCCTATTCAGAGTACATCCCCGCAATGGCAGATCTGTTTGAGATGGCCGAGAGACATGTGAAGATCCCGACACTCCCCACGTTCCCGATGGACCGTCAGTTGGACGGGAGTAACTACGGCATATGGAAGGTTATGATGGAATCCGATTTCGTCGTTGTTGGTATTCCACGGCCGGAAGTAGAGGAAGGGGAGTTACCGTCAACCCAAAAGAACCGGGAGGCCCAGACACAGATGTGGGATCGTGTCAACGCCAGGGTCCGTTCGTTTATTTTCCTCAACTGCACACGGCAGGTAATCAATCATGTAAAGCATATGACGCTGGCCAGAGATATATGGCAGCATTTGGCCTCACTTTACAACAGGGTATCGCCCATGAAGAGGATTTCCTTGGAAGTACAGATGCGGGTTATGAACCCTGCAGAGTCGTCGACGATGCGGGAGCATATTAACAAGCTGCAGGCTCTTCAGCAGGAAGTTCTTCAAGCTGGGAAGGAGATATCGTCAGAGGACATGGCCAGGAAGTTCTTCAGGCTGGGAAGGAGATATCATCAGAGGACATGGCCATCACGTTGCTATCACATTTTTCCTCTTCGTACTCAGCATTTTACTCCTCTTTGATTACCAGTGGCAGGCTCAACACCATCACGTAGGAGGAGCTTGTGCCGATGGTCCTGGACCAGGAGGAACGATTCTCGAACCCTCCTTAGGGTGGAGGTTCGGAGGCCTTTACTGGCCAACGGTCGAAAGGCCGTAACTCGGGCAAAGGGAAGGCTTCATCAGAGAAGTCTTCTGAGAAGAAGTCCGACGCTGACTGGCGAGAAACTGAAGGCAGAGAGGACTTGTAATGATTGTGGCGAGAAAGGCCACTATTGGAGGCAGTGTCCCAAGCAGAAGACCGAGAAGGGTGAAGATTCCTCAGCAGCAATCATGAAGACTCCGGCTTTTGTGCACCTGGAGGTGATGGACACCGATGCTTCATTTTCTTCAGGCAGGGAGGAGATTGCCGCAACGGATACTCGGGAGTGGATTCTCGATAGTGGTGCTTCCATGCACATGACTCCTTCCCGTTCCGGTGTACAGGATCTCTGCAGGCTTTCTGGTCATATTCTTACTGGGGATACATCCACTATCCCAGTTCACAGTGAGGGCATGATGGAGATAGTTCCCGATGGCAGAGGAGGGAAGCATTCCTCCCAGGTGTTGTATGTTCCGGCACTTGGTTTTTATCTGTTGTCAGTGCATCAGGTTTGCAAGACTGGCGTACGGGTGGAGTTTGATGAGCATTTTGTTGCTCTTCGGGACAAAGCAACAGGCCAAGTGGTTTGGGAAGGCAGAGTGGAGAATGGAGTTTACAGGCTTTCAGCACTCTCTCTCCCAGGTCCTCAGGTTTGTGATGAGTGGCAGTCTGGTGATAGCCTCTTGTGTGTGGATACGCTGCAGGTGCGAGCTTTCTGAGACCAGGTGGTGGATAGCTTACCAGTAGATGGCAGCAGTTGGCAGGAACTTTCCAGTACTGATGTTGGTAGTTCTTGTGTTCGTCAGTCAGAGGAAGCTGAACAGGTCACTTATGCTCTGATGTCTCGTCGTGTTCGGGACATAGAACCTCCAGTAGATGAGGATGTTCTTTCCACGGGGACCTTTCGGAAAGCTAGGCAGGTGGCAGGTGCTTACCTGCAGAAGGAGGTGGTTTCTCCAGGCTTTGTGGTTCCGGATTCAGAGGGGGTGGTTGACAGGTTTCATCAGGTTTCCAGGACTTGTTTGTGCACCATAACAGGTGTTGATCCTTGTGAGCAGTGTGATGTCTCTGTGACTCAGAAGCTGTATGGTTCATTGATATGGTTGATGGACACCAGATTGGACGGGAGCTTCGTGATGAGGCGGTTGAGCTCATGGTTGCGGATGACTCTTTGGGAGGCACGATTGCGTTTCCTGTGGTTTTTGCGGCATACGAAGGATCATGGACTCTTGTACACAGGAGGGGGATTGTTGGATGGAGCCTGACTCCACGGTTGGAGTGACTCAATTTGGGGAGGAGATCCGGACACGAGGGGATCTACTTCAGGCCCAGGAGCAGTTTTACGGAGCAGTTGGAGACAGTTATCTTTTGCCTTGTCGAGAACAGAGGCAGAGTATCGGGCTGTTTGTGATGCTGTTTGTGAGGTGGTGAAGATGCAGAGGTTGCATGGCAGGTTTGGGCTTCCACTTGAGGAACCCATGGTCATCCAGAGGCACTTTGTTCGTGAACAGATCATTGCCGATGACATCTTGTTGGAGTTCTGTTCGTCGACGGAGGACAGTACAATGGACCTCTTCACGAAGTCGCTCTCTCAGGATTTGCTCAGGCGGCACCCCAGCTCCCAGTGGTTGGTTTCACAACCAAGAGCTGAGAGAGGGTGTTAGAAGTCATCTCCTGTCCAGTTTTATACACCAGGGCCTTTGTTGTGGGTGTGCCCGCCCTTATGAGGTGTTTTATCATTTTTCCCCACTCTCCGTATTTTCCCTATTTTTTCCCATTTTTCTGTGGCTTGGGAGGCAGCTCATGTGCTGGCCGACTGCTGAACTGGTCCACGACTGCATCTGGGAGGTGGCCGACTGCTGTTGATCTGGCCGACTAGAGATGTGTCTGGTCGTGGAGATCTCAGGTCCAGTCGGCCTGCTGTAGGCAGCCGACTGCACATGTGGGGGCACATAAATAGGTCCCTAGCCCCCATACTACACTTGTATCGTATCGGGATCTTCTTGTGTATATCAGAGCAGAGTTACACGCCTACATCTCTTTCTCTCTTGTGCTGTTTTTCTGCCTACGTTTTTTGCTCTTGTGTTCCCAGATCTGGTCATCATCTCCGTTGCGTATTCTGACAGTTATTGGGACGGCCAAGGACATATGGCTGTCACAGAGACAGTATGCATTGGACATGCTGTCCAACTATGGTATGGCTGATTGTAAGCCAATTTCTATGCCATTAGATTCAAATGGCAAGTTGAGTGCAGTTGCGGGTGAGATTTTGGAGAACCCCACTATGTATAGGAAGATAGTGGGTAGCTTGATCTACATGATGATCACCAGGCCAGATTTGAACTATACAGTTGGATTGTAGAGTCAGTTTATGCAGGTTCCTCAAAAACCACATTTGGATGGTGTGAGGCGCACATTGCGTTATGTGAAGTCTATAGTAGACTATGGTCTCTTTTACGAGCTTGGTATGTACAGAGTTGTAGGTGTGGATACACCGATTCAGATTGGGCTGGTAGTATCGTAGATACGAGATCTACCAGTGGATTTATGTTTTCCTTTGGGAGTGTTGTGACATGGAGCAACAAGAAGCAGTCAACAGTTGTCTTGTCGAGTACGGAGGCAGAGTATAGGGGTGCTGCAATGGCAGCATGTGAGGTAGCTTGGTTGTGCAAGCTACTTGGTGATTTGGAGCTGCAGGTTAATAGACAGATTGTCATCTATTGTGACAACCTTAGCAGTATACAGTTGGCGAGGAACCCGATTTTTCATGTGTAGACCAAACACGTAGAGGTCTAGTATCACTTCATCAGAGAGAGGGTCTTTGCAGGAGACATTGATCTTATGTATGTTAGCACAGAGCAGCAGCTAGCTGACATTGTCACAAAAGCCCTAGGAGCAGAGAAGCTTCGTAGATTCCGGACTATGCTTGGAGTCCTAGAGATGGAGTTGAGCTTAAGGGGGAGTGTTGAGATGTCAAGCTCAACACGAGCTGACACTTACGATATGCCTGGGTGACCGTTTTCGCCACTTACATCACTGGCGTGTTTGGTAGGATGCTGATATGATAGATATTCGCCAGTGATTCTACAGTTGGACTACACTAGCTACTAGTCCACCACTGAGTTATGGCATACTTATCTTGCCAGCTCTCCACATTATGGACTGCATGTACATAGTACTTTAGTACTTATGTTATATTTCTCTTATCGTTTGGTAGAAGCCTTTTGTTGTGAAGAAGAAGAACAATTTTCAGCCTCTCATCTTGTGTTCTTTTCTAGGGTTTTTGTGAGTGTGTGCGCTCTTGCAACAGCTCAAGCTCTCTTTCTCCCTGCATCTTTTTAGAGACTTGTCTTGGCCTTGGAGAGGACTAGCCAGCTCTATCACTTTGTTGCTTCGGCCAAGAAAGGAGAGGCTCTGGACAAGGAGCGAGCTATTAGATGTAGGTTGGCTGCGCTTCAGAGGGAACACGAGAAGCATCATGAGTCCCTTTGGATCGTAGAACTCTTGTCCATTTGAATTACAGGTGGATGGATAGGCGAGCTGAGTTCGCATTTCATGCTAATCCGGACATAGATGGGTGGTAGATGCAATAAATTGTTTTTCTCAACACATGGACTTATGCATAGTAGAGATAATTTAAGATATTTGCAGGATTCTCAGGGAGAATCTCGCACTAAGCCAGTAGAGGAGAAGTATTGTCTCAGGCTTTAATCAGATCTTGCTCTCTATAGAGGTCCAGTCTTTGGATAGAGATGTTGCACGACATAAAGTTTGGGAGTGCATATCCACGCTTATTACAGATGATATGTGCGTCTCTTTGAATGCCCCCTTTTCAAAGGATGAGTTAAGACATGCTTTGTAGGGCCTCTCGAAAGGCAAATACCCAAGGGATGATGGTTTCTCTCCGTTCTTATTTTTGTAGTTCTCGGATCACATTGGTGATGAGGTTATTACTCCTTTGCAGGAGATGTGGTGTACAAGTATGATGCCTCATTTTCTCACGGAGGGTCTTATCCACCCTTTCTCGAAAGGTGGGGACAAGACCAATATTAGGTAGTGATGGAGGCTCATAACTCTGCTTGGATTTGCTTACAAGATCTTAGTGAAGGTAGTGAGTATGAGGCTTTAGCTTGTTGTTTAGAGGGTTATTCATGATACACATAATGGTTTCCTCCAAGGAAGGAGTACTTTTGGTAATGTCTTTTCATTTTGGGAAGCTATGGAGTGGGCTAAATCTAGCCAATAACACCTTGCCATGCTCTTGCTAGACTTTGAAAAAGCTTATGACAGAGTGGATTGGAACTTCTTGAAAGGCACGATGGCACGCATGGGCTTCTGCTAGGAGTGGATCAGAGGGGTCCGTTGCATATATAGGGAGGCCCATAGCATAGTTTTGGCTTGTGGGGGGGCGTGGTGAACGCTTTTAGATCTCCCGTTCGGTGAGGTATCCGCCTCTTAGCTCCACTACTTTACCTTATAGTAGTGGAGGCTATGAGTAGGTTTCTTCGAATTTACCCTAGGGGTTTCGGGCCTTCACACAGAGTAGGAGTTACTAGACTCAGAGTTAGCAGATGATACTGGTATGTGTTTGGAGGCCTCACTGGCATGCCTTTGTGCTTTTTGCACTGCCTTGGAGATGTTTTGTTTGGTAGTAGCAGGTAGATTGGGGCTTCGATGGCTTACTTGGAGAGAGAATGCATTGCCACATACCTTGGTTGTCAGGTTGGCATTGACATCTCGCTTGCACAACAGTTCGCTCCTGTGCTCATGAGAATTAAATCAAACTTCAGCGTTGGAATAGCCGGAAGCTTGATTTGGCCTCTAGAGGCTTGGTAGCTAAGTGCTACTGGCGATTGCTTGGTTTGTCATGTCTTGTTGGGTTTTTCGTAAGGGATTCATTGTCTAGCTTTGTTGGCTTATTTGGAACTTTATTTGGTTTGGATTAGATGGCACAATACACACCAGGGTGAGAGTAGCGTGGGATAACAATATTATGCCAAAGCAATAGAGAGGATTGAACATCATTGACCGTGAGGTGTAGTGTAGGTTGCTCTTTATCTCTTTTTGCTTCTTTTGCCTGATGTATGCCGTGTGTTCTGCCTAGCGTTGGTCTTCAGCATCCCTGCGTTTGGCCTCCTCTATCTATTGTTCCTTAGCAATATAGTACAAATGCACTGAGTGTCGTATATTTGAGTGCTCTTAATAGCCTCTATGCATCTGGCCCTCCAAAGCTACCAAGCTGTGATACTGGCAATGAGCTCCCAAGTAATATCAATCCTCTACAAAGGTGGTCTTTATTGTGTATGAGGAATATCCTATAGTATACAATGTTGGGCCATACCTCTGCATATCATTATGGTGGTGTCGAGACCTTGCTGTCAAAAAAATATTTGTGGACCAAATTGAGTGAGCCAAGCAATAGCACCCCAAGTAACATAAATGGTCTCTCTTCTCAATCTGCACATAAGTTGTGAGCTATAGAGCCTCAAATTCTTTGAGTAGCTCTACACCCCCATATGCAAGGTTGCACTATCTCAGAAGCTATCAGGCATATGGGGTAGACGGGGTCTAGTCTAATTCGGAGTTGAAGACCCCTTCGGCTTAGCATCCTTGGAGTCCTTAAAGTCCTAAAACCACTTGGCAATGATCAAATTTGGAATTGCTAGATGCTTTGTGTGTGTCCTTCCCTATCAAGAACCCAATCATCAACATAGAAGCGATCTAAGCGTGCATAGATGCAACCTGCATCCCTCCTCCTATTAGACCAAGAAAAGCGGAGAGAGGATGGCCTCCTTTGAATCAAGCCAACAATCTCTGCCATGTATAGAGAGAATAAACCTTTCCCAGGAGGCGCTCTCACCTGGGTGCATCATACTCACTTGTCCTCCTCTTTTGTCTGCAGGTTGCTCAACCATATTAAAGTCACCCCCAATAATCCAATGATCAGCGTAAGGAAGCAAATCAGTGAGGAGAAATCAACTTTAATCTTTTATTCATAGGAGATGAGCTGAAGAGAGAGAAAACAGAGACGTCACCAGATTGGGTCCCAATCTACCCTATTAAGTGCCCCCTCCTGCAAGGAGAAGTATTTGATTTATTACTTTGAAGAACTTCTGTTACAATGTAGAAAACTTACTGAAGATAATTGACGGAGGATTGCCAAACGCAAGGACAATGAAGACCAAACGTCTACTGAACCATCAACGGGTGAAGACAACTCTGAAGCCTGCTGAGGGAGATGAAATACTGAAGGCTGAATACTGAAGATAGCTTCGGGTTGCCTTGGGAGTGCTTGGCTGAGATAGATGTGTGCACAAGACCAAGGCCTCAGGCACACATACTTTTGTACTGTTCTATTGCTGAAGTCTAGAAAGAATGAGATGATTTATGCGAGGTACTGAGGGGATGCTTATACATGCCTCTGTGCTACTGAGGTGGTCTAGATGCCTTGGTTGCTACTGCCCTTGGTCTCGGTTCTCTAGCGCTTGGCCTTGGCTTAGGAACCACTCTATCTGAATGCTCAAGAATGACTTTTGACTTGCCTTTATATAGGGAAGTGATAGTAAGTCAGGTTCAGGTTGGCTAGGGTTTTTATGACCCCAAAAAGTCATCAAAAAGGTCTTTTATTATGCTCATATGGTGCCCAACTTGTGTCCCAACTATTGGTCCAAGCCTTGGGCTCCTCAAAGCACCTACCAAAACTCCCAAAATGGGCCAAACTCTGACTTGCACTTTGCCTATAAGGTAGCTGCAAGTAGGTAGGATTTCCACGTGGCACTCACATAGGTGATACACATGACATGGTTCCCCAATATTAATGGCACATTCAGCATTGTCTAGGAATGGTAAAAATGACAGACCATCTGAAACAAGTTGGGTTATGTTGTATATGTATACATATACATATATAAGTATATATACACATATATATGTACATATTTGTACTTACACACACACATGTATATGTATATGTGTATGCATATGTATATGTATATGTATATGTATATGTATATATTGATGATTCTGTTTTGTAAAGGTTAGCTAGAGGAATGCAGAATGCCCACTTGGTGTTGAAGTGGGAAGATTTTTTTTCAAATTGAGGAGTGGTGTGTTGTTGATGTAGGTGCGAAGTCTTTAGCAGAGGCTCTAAAGAGTAATGGTGTGCTTGCATGCATGAATCTTAGGTACAACAAGCTAGGGGATGATGGAGGTCGAGCTATCTTTGATGCCTTACATACAAACACAGCCTTACAGGTACGAGAGTGTTTCAATGGTGACTCAATGATGTATATTTTCAGACAAATGTTGGGATGAAAACTTAATGTTAGTAGGCATTGGTTCCAGAGTGAAGTCTTTCAGGACCTTATGGTGTCTAATTGCAGAGCCCTTCAAACTACCAACAGTGTTGTGGTTCGTGCACCAAGGAGGCGATTATTAGCCTGCATGATGGTGCTGTTTTTAGCCCTCTCTCTTGCCCTATGCACATCCATGCTCAGTGCTCTTGCTTTTTCTCGTCTCTCTTCCACACATCGATGTGGGGAAAGTTGAAACCAGCCCGCATGAGGGTACTGTTGCGTTCATCCTCCATGCCTCGGGTTCTAGCACTTGTCAGATCTAGGCTTTGATACCAATGTGAAGTCTCTGCAAACCAGGCCTGAGGATTAGCTGACCTAGATCTGAAACTAGCACTCTTAGATAAAAGGTGAACCCTCGAGGTCCTTGCACTCGAGCTAAGATCTTAACCCTAATCTTGGGTTAACCCTAACCATAATCTTGGGTTAGTATACGTCCCTATCCCTAACCTAGGCATGTCGGGACATAACAACTGTGCAACGTGATAGGGCCCTGCCAGGAGGACCTGTTCCGCCAAGGCGGCAGAGTCCAACTCCACGTGAAGTAACCATTCCGTCGTTTCAGCCCTGCTCGTTGATCAAAGCGGCGTGCAAGAGGTTTTGAATCAAGCCCCTAGCTGGTCAGTTACTGATAAGCTTGTAGACTAGGGAGGAGGCTTCCAAAGAAGCAACATTGGTTGATAGGAGCAGGAGATCTTCGTTGAAAAATGGTGATGTGGACCGATCTCGGTAGGGGATGATGGAGTGGTTGTCGAAAGGGGGGGGGGGGGGGGGGGGGGGACTAGGATCAAATGCCCACATTCGAATGAAGACATGCAGTGGGAGGAAGAGGCCAGAAGGGGGGGGGTGGTGGTTAACAGTCGACAGCTGATGGTTTTGGCTAGGATTTTGTAGGTTGTCCCCAAGAGGGTGAGAGGTCTCCACTGGCAAATCTCCAACCTGACACATCCTTGCTTCACGATCAAGTGAATCAAGTCCTTTGTCAGTCTCTCTGGCATAGATCCGGAAATCATGATCTTAGTCGCCATTAGCTCCTAGTGACGAAGACAGGGGAACGGGAAGCCCATCGTGACTTGGGCACTTGCCCCTAGGGAACGTGCAAAGCCTCTGCAATCTACTCGGAAGTAGGGAACTCAAGAAACTAGTGGCTATGGCTTGGGGCGGGTTGGAAAGAATGGTACCATCCGATCCTCTAAGCCTCCAGATGCTATGCCTCTGATGGTGAGGCCCCATCATCTCGAAGAAATCCCTTGTGCCTCAATCACTGGCTTGAGTCCAAAAAGGCGTGCGGGCATGGAATCTGTACTCCACTCTCCTCTCCTCTATGGAAATAATCTCAGTGCGGGTTGTGGCCATCTGAGCCTCAATCCAAGGGGCGGTTGGGCTGTTTGGTATGCGCTCTTGTAGGTGCTAGAGGGAGGCTAGGTTTCGGTGGAGAGTCCTCTCCTTCTCTCTAAACCCTGATAGTCTAGTCTGGGTTGCCTTCTCGAGAATGACGGGATACATACTCTGCCTGCTTGCTAACTGGGATACATACTCTGCCTTGGATTCCAGATGGGACAAAGGCATGTGACCAAAAAGAGTGGCTCTTGCCCTGCAAAATCTTGCTGCATTTGTGGTACAACCAGCTAACAAGTGATGCTCCTAAAGAAAGTGAATGTCGATAGAGCCTCCCACTAAGGCTCTTTGTACCTCCTCACGAAGGACTCCCTGAAAGCAGCACCGCGGGCCGTCCAATCCCTGAGTGTTATAAGAGAACATCCGCATCAAGTGGGTCTAGTGGGATGAGATCTGTCTGAGCTGCCCTCCACCTGCCACCGGTGAGACTTGGGCGATGGTTTGGATGGCGAGTAGTCATAGTCTGTCTTGGAATGATGACAATGAAAAGCTGAAATTCTAATATTATAAAGCATGAAATTTTGAAGATTCTGAATTTTTAAAATTCTGGAAAATCTGAAAATTCTGAAAATATTGGAAACATAACAGTAGGCTGTAGTTAGTAGCAAATACTGAATCATGAGTGACAAGTCATGACTTATGACTCATCCTTGAAAGTCGAGGGCTGAGGCGTGGACCTCAAATTGGATTCCTCATCCCGCTCTTCCTCCACATGCGATGGAGATGAAGCAATCTCATCATCATCTGAGCCATCATCTTCTTCAACTTGCTCTTCAGTAGCAACTTCCACTTGTGCATTTGTGGCTGCTCCATCCTCCTTGGCTCTTGAAGTTCCTGTATAGAAATCAGCCTTTCATCATCCTTTCTCTGTGTTGATCATCTCTGAAGTAACCTTCATCGTCTCTTACCCACCACTAGCCTTGATTTTGGAGATGAGTCCAAGAGTTTGTGTGTATGGAAACCAACAACTCTATGTTTGAATGCTTGAACCAGTTCCTTCTTTTTGTATGTATGATAGAGATAGTGTTGCAATTTCTCACATAGAGAAGCTGTACTCCCTTGAGAAAGCACACGAATTGCCAATGCCTGCAATTTTGGAGTATATGCACCAAATGCCTCCCATCATTTGACTGCCTCATGCATTCTTTTCTCCTCTTTTGTGCAAGTGCACAATGTTCAGCTTTTAGCTTAATTGAATATTCTTAACATAATTAAAGAGGTTGATAGTTAAATACTTGAGTAAACATTGAGGCAAAGAGTGGAAAGCTGTGACATGCTGCATTGAGATACAAGGCCTTCTTAAATAGGGCCTGAATAGGTACAAATGAAGAGGCACATCCCTGATGAAAAGGTGTGACTCTTGAATGAATAGTTGTGTTCTTTGGACTTAGAGATGTGTCCTTTGATCAATAGATGTGTCTCTTTGAAGAGTTGTGTCGTTTGGTGATGACCCATGTAACAGGGTATGACCCTTCACTAGTGTCCTTTCAATGATAAAGGCTAATCAATAGTAATTAGAGAGATTAAGTCACAATTGTGACATTACCTCCCACATTATTACCTCCCACTTAAAATAAGACCCCGGCTAAATAAGAGACTTTTGGGTGCGCAAGACTGCGTCGCTTGCGTCCCCCCCCCCCCTCCCACTGTGCGCCCCACTTCGCCCTCTGCTTGCCGCGCCCCCCCCCCCCCTCCCCCTCATCTTTTCTCATTCCATCCTCCTTTTCGTTCCCCATCCCTCTCCTTTCTCTCCTTTAGTGCAGGTTGGTGCTTTCTTTTTGGGGTTTTCAACTTTTTCGGCAAGTTTTGGTCTTTTCTGGTCTTCACCCTCAGGAGGACTTCATGGTAGCCGCACTGTCATCCTCGACCGAAGCCGCCATTGCTTGCATTGCCTTTTGTGAAGCGGATCTACAGCCTCACTTGAGGCCTCTGCCCTGGTCTGCAAAATTGTTGGTAGCCGCCCTGCGCGCGGACAGCTTAGGGGTCTTTTTCAAGCTAGCCTCATCGGTGAACCTGCAAAGATCACCGATATTCACCCTCTGGGACGCGGATACTACCAGGTGCAGTTTGACTCGCCATTGGCGTCACACTGAGTCATGCAGCTGAGTCCCCTTGCACCACGTACGGCGCATGCCTTCTTTGCACAGTGGCAGCACAGCTTCGATCTAGTGTGTGAACCATTGGCTGGCGTTTCGAGCTTCCCAGTGACAATTTGCTTCCTAGGCCTTAGAAAGGAGTACCTTCCTCTTCTCTCGGTGATTGGTGGTGCCATCGGGAGAGTGATGGAGTCCCCCTCCACCGCTGCCTCGGCCCTCGCAAGGGCAGCGGGGATTCCATCCCGATGTATCTGTGTAGCCTTGTCGGAGTCTGTATTGCTTTGTATATCTATTCCTAGCCTCCGAGGCGACCCCATACAACAGCGCGTGGAGTACTCTGGCCTTCCAAGCCAATGTTTCATTTGTAGAAAGATGGGTCATTTAGTTAGAGCTTGCCCTCGGCGACAGTCTAGGAGACTACCTCCGATGGTTCCTCCCCTCGGTTCTTGTGCTAACCCTCACTAGGGGGTAGAGCGAGAGGCAGGCCCTCAGACAGGAGAGCACTAGGCCCCGACTTCAAGTGACCCAGTAGACAGCGAGTGGTGGATGGTTGGACCGCGCCCAAGCCGCCAGACGACCACCGGAGCCAAGCGTCGCCGCCGTGCGGCAAGGCTGGCAGATCTCAAGAGGATTCGGTTCTGTCAGAGAACCGTCATGAGCATTTATCTTAGCACTCTCCCACTGGTGACGCGCCCCCTCCAGTCCTGGAGCGGGCCCCTCCAGCCCCACCAGTTTGGCGGTCGATTCCTCGTCGAGATTCCCACCCTGACCCCCCATGTTCAGAGAGGTCGGCCGACCTCTTTGAGCCCGGACGGGGCCCTCCCCTTAGCTTTCCTCTCCGATTGCCACCCCCCCCCCCCAAGTCTCGACATCGACTATACCCGCCGTAGCGCAGTCCGCCCCGCCTTTATCATTCGAGCCTTCCAGACAACCTCATTCAAAACCCAGAGATTTGCAGCAGGATAGAGCAGATATGGGCAGGATTGGATTTTCTTTCAGGCTCTGTTGCGTGCACATTGGATAAGGGCTTAGGAGAGATTAGCTGTTTCTTGCACGAGACATCCCAGAGCTCACTAGAGGGTTTTCGAGAGCAGGAGAGGAGTTTGAGGAGTCGCCTTGCCTCTTTACAGCGGCTTTAGGAGAGGTCCTCGGATAGCCAGTGGATCGAGAGTCAGCTTGCCGCTGCTCGAACGGAGATTAGATCCATAGAGGAGAGGAGGGTGGGGTATAGGTATCATGCCAGGGCCTCTTTTTGGACTCAGGCAGGCGATAGAGTCACAGGGGATTTCTTTGAGATAGCCGGCCCCACCAGAAGGAGAGATGGTATTCGCAGGTTGCGTGGACAGGATGATGGAGCTATTATTTTAGATCCCTCCTAGGTCAGAGCCATCGCCATGGACTTTTTTCAATCCCTCCTCACTGGTGCCCTAGCATCTCCACAGGTGGTGGAAGCATGCGAGAGGGTCTCACAGCATACAAGGGAGGTGGTTCCCCTTTCTCTTCGGTCATTCTTATTGACACCATTCACTGCTGATGAGGAGTTGGCGGAGGCATTGCCCAGGGGCGGACAGGCTTCCAGTCTCCTCCTTCATTCGGCATTGGGACCTCATGGAAGGTGGCCTTCGAGTTGCCGTCAATGAGATTATGATCACAGGTGCCATGCCAAAGAGGTTCTTAAGAGGGCTTGATTCACTTGATTCCCAAGGAGGGTGATGACAGATTGGAGATTCGACAGTGGAGACCAAGGACAACCTATAAGATCTTGGCCAAGGCCATCAGCGGGAGACTTTAGCCATTTCTCCCAGACTTAATCCACAACACTCAAACCGGCTTTGTTCAGGATCGGAGCATTCTGGACAACATCTTTACCTTCTGGGAGGCAACAACTTCGGCCAAGATGCGGCAACAGGACCTCATTGTGCTACTCCTAGACTTTGAGAAAGCTTATGATAGGGTGAATTGGAGCTTTCTGGAGGGTACTATGTGCCGAATGGGATTCCCCATGGAGTGGATTCGTGGAGTCTCAGGACTTGACTCAGCCTCACACAACCAAGTTCTCATTTAGGGAGCCCATGGTGACTGATTCCTCCTCTCTCGCTCGGTTAGACAGGGCTGTCCTCTGGCACCTTACCTCTTCCTATTCGTTGCCGAGGCCATGAGTAGTTTTTTCTCCGCAGAGGAGACCGGGCTTTAGGGATTGCGTCTTCCTCTCCGCACGCAAGAGAAGCTACTGAACTCAAAGTTTGTAGACGACACAACAGCTTTCCTAGCAAGAGATGTGGGGAATCTACAGAGATTTGCGGAAGCGATTGAGTTTTTATGCCGCGCATCAGGAGCACAGATCAACTGGCACAAGTCATGTGGTTTTTGGGTAGGCTGAGCACTTGCCCCCGACTTGGCGACCAGTTGAGGATTTCCAGTGGATCTGGAGGGGCACTCGAGTTCGCTATCTCGGCTACCAGGTTGGCATTGATATCTCTCCCGAGCAGCAGCTCATCCCGCTTCTTCTAAGTATTTGGAAGAAGCTTCTTTATCGGAGCTTAGCGAGGCTATCCCTAGCAGGCAAGGTGGTGGTGGTGAACCAGGTACTTTTGGCCACCATGTGGTACATCACTTCGTGTTTGGTCTTTTCTTCGAGCTTGTATTGGCTAGGTACAGTGATTGATCTGGAATTTCTTTAGGGCCGGAAGTGATGGGAGGCCAGCCAGGGCCAAGGTGGCATAGAGAGTGATTATTTTGCCTCATCGCAAAGGGGGGCTAGGCCTCATTGACCCGGCTATTTAGAGTCGCGCCCTGTTGGGCAAGTTGATTGTTAGAGGCCTCCTTCTTGGTGGTGAGCCCTGGAAGGATTTTCTGTTGGGCTGGATTTCAGCCCGCACTCCGAGTATTGGCGGCCCTTGGCCGCAGAGTACCCGATGGATCTTCACAGAGATGTGAGTCCGTGGTTTTAGCCTGGCTTTTGAGGACAGATTTGTAGCCAGTTTACTTTGTGCTTGGGAACACCTTAGGCCCCCGCCATCAGATAGACAGCTCCAGTTGCATCAGAGGAGCAGCTTCTGTGGCCTTTGGTATGTAACCCCTTGATCTATTTACCCAATGGCCACATGCTAGGGGCCCCCGACTGCACGTTTCTTGGGGTGCCTTGAGGATGGGACCAGCTAGGTCTCTTGGAGATTAGATCGCCCACACGCAGTTACCCCCGGAGGTGCAGGTGAGAGTCCTGACAGGGATATGGGGCAGAGGTAGGCTCAGCTTCGACATCGGCTTAGCTATCCTTCAGGAGTGGCTGACTCCCCCATACCCGACTCCCCCAGTGTGGCTAGGCGTGTTTACCCGTCACAATATCCTAGTGGCGGTCCACAGAGCAGATGAGGACAATGGTCTGCTCACTTCTCTATTGGATCCCATGGCAGACTAGAGAGATCAGAGCACCCCTTGGAGGATCTCAGAGGCTGCACCTTGCAGAGGGTGAGGGTGATTGGTTTTCGGGCACGGGAATGGCATATTGGTCCAACAGTGGCAAAGGTGGCTAGGGAGAGATTATGGCGGCTATGGATATGGGAGTGCCGCCCTCTCATGCACTTGCAGTGGGATCCGGGAGAGTGGACTTGGCATGATCCAGCGGATCGGGAGGACACTCTAGATGCCCCCTTATTCGCATATACTGCGTGGCTAGGCCGCAGGATCTAGATGCCTGAGATAGATGGCACACCGGCAGCAGCAGCACATTGGCAGTCTCAAGGCCTCTCACAGCGTTTCCTTTTAGATTTCTGGAAGAGACTGTGGGACAGCTTTCGGCCAAGAAAGATCACCCTCTTTCTTTGGTAATGGCACATAGGAGTTTAGGGATTGGTACTTGGCTCGCAGTTTGTGGTCGACCAGCGGCTTGCCTGTGGTGTGGCCACTCCTAGGAGACTTAGAGACATTGCCTTTGGGATTGCCAGAAGACTCAACAGATTTGGCAAAGGATTCTCCGCATCTTTGCTATGGATAGGGCATTGACCCTGATCATCACATGGGGCACTGTCGCTTGGGCCACAGAGGCTGGAGTGGTCAGGACTTATGAGGAGGATGGGGGAGGGCTAGGCCTTCAGATCGCTCAACATGCAGTGGCATAGCAGCCTAGCACATTTGGCGTGCTAGATGCAGCAAGGCCATCGAGGGTACCCACACTCCGCCGGTGGAGACCATCAGGAGCATATGGCTTGATATCATTCACACCCTCCGCGGTCAGTGGGGGAAGTTACGTGAGGTTCAGACCGCCTGCTGCGGAAGTGGTGGGAAGCTTTCTTGCGACTTTGGAGGCCCGGCCCCTTCCTCACAGATAGAGAAGGAGACTCCATTTGGCACTACAGACCACTTGTGTGGTTGTTCCATCGCCCCCCCTCCCCCCTCCCCCTGTATGAGATAGCCTTCTCCTTACAGAGCGGCTAGCAGGAGGATAAGTGTCTCTTCCCCTCATGATCATTTGACTCCAGCCCTTAAATGAGACGAGTCTGTATGTAGCCCGTGGTGGTTGTATCAAGCCCGTTGTGGCTGTTTTTCTTTAACTAATTGAAGGATCTTTTTCTGGAAAAAAATAAAATAAGCGACTTCTGATGTTGTTGAAGATCTTCGTCATTGCTATTTATGCTTGTGGTGAAGCTCACATTGAGAAATATTGGAAAAGTTTCCTCTATTGTCTTGTTGTCGCGCTTTAAATGCAAAATCCCAGGTTGTAGCATGATTCTTTAATGTCTTCTTCTTTGTCTGCTTCCAAATGTTGTGCTTGAAGTTGACTTGGCTATGTTGCGGTGTAGAAGAATATGAAGGTTTAACCATGAATTCGCTCGATGATACCTGAATAGTATCTGTTGAAGTGTTCGGCTTGAAAGTAGTGAAGTAGTCATCCAATTTGTTAGAATGTGTGAAATTCTCTAAAATTTGAAAACATTATCCTCTTGTTTGATATCAACTGTGTCATCCCATGTGGGTAAGATTGAAACAAGTGGTATATCCGCTTTGGTAGTCTCTGTGTCTTGAAAGACGTCCATCGTTGGTGACTCATCATGTTGAGATAAAAAATCCAAGGACTTTTCAATATCATCTTACTGCTCTTCTGTAGTCATGCTGGAAGAATCTTGGATGTTGTGATCGAGTGACTCGATAAAGTTTGCCATAGATGTGTCAAGGTTAACATGAAGTGCATGAGCTATTGCATGTTTTCCTTTTGAATTATCAGAACAGTCTTCTAAAGATGAAGGTTCCATATCACGATTTTGAGGAGAAATGGGTTGTTTAGGACATTCAAACCATCTATGGTTGCAATTACAAATTGTGCACAATCCCATCTTTTGTTGGTCACGAGAAGATGAAGCTATTGTAGGACGAAGAGTGCGAGATTGGTTAAGTCCACGATTAGATGCATATGGTCGGAAGAACTGTTGATGCTCAGAATGATTAGAAGATGACCCTTCCTGCCGGGGAGGTTTTGCGAATGTGGCCAGGGGGAGTTGGGTCGGAATTGAAAGTTATCTAATGAGGATTATTGATAACCTTCGCAAGCCATACATGAACCATTGCCATAACGACCTTGAGAGGCTAATGTTTGAGAATTTGGATTTAGATCCGCAACACGCTCGGTGTAATGAATGGTGGTAGCAAGGTCAACAGGGTTGTACTTTTACACATGAGTACTAAGTGTGGGGTTTAAACCTTCAATGAATGCATGAAGCTCATCCGCTAGGAACAAAGAATTAATCTCCAGTATAAGATTAGTGAACTGTGAGATATAAGAAGCGAGAGAACTAGTTTGGTCCAAGTGGCGGATACGAGTTCGGGATTGAAAATCCGCATTGGCAAGGGATAAACTGCTTATGAATGAATTTTTTCCATGTCGTACTGTTTTTTCAACATGCTAAATATCCTATTTGACTAGCTTACTATACAAGGTGTAAGTGTGTCATATAAGTATTGCAGGGGTATAAAGGAAATATTTCAAAGCAAATGATGAGCTTCCACTCGGCGTGTAGAAAGAATGAGGGAGGGGATCCCTTTATATAGGTGATGGCTCCTTCATATACATGAAATTCACCTTTTTTGGCATGTATGAGTCCCAGTCACCATGCACTTCATATTAGATGAGTTAACTCAAGGAAAAAGGGGGGCTTACTATAGCGAGATCCCACCATGCACTAATGCAACTAGAGTTGGAGAGCCTATATGAATTTGACCCGTAAGGACGCGGTAAATGCAATCTTCTTGGCATAAGTAAGAACCATCGAGTCAAAATACAGGCGAAGTTTGTAAAGCCATTGTTCAAGCGTACGCTTATTGTGTTGTCCTACATAGGACTTACGGAGTTTAATTTTCAATTTCTTTGTTTTACTAGCTTGTAGAAGATGATAAAGAGTCTTAAGATCATCACCTTCCACCTTAGGGGGAATGTTGTCTTCATTCTCTGATGGTACTGGTGTTGTAATGTCAATTGTTGGTATAGAACTAATATGAGAATGGCGATCCATTTGCAACTGTTGGATCTGAGAAGTCAATGTGGCCATAGACTCTTGAAGTTACTGTTGGAACTGTTGTTGAATCTGCTCCAAAGCATGTTGCCGCATCTTTTGCAAAGCATGTTGCCAATCCACTGGAGCTGGATTGCCGAGCTGGTGGGTTTGGTCCTCCATGGTAGTAGGTTGAGATGAAGACTCTGCAAGTTAAGGCTCTAGGGGTTATGAGTGCTGATCCTAGTGAGAACCATCAAGAGGTGGGTGAAGCAGAGGCATATTGTGAAGTGGAAAGGCTGGGTTGCAAGCTAGAGAGGTTGCTAGAGACCATCCTATATAGGTAGGAAGATTAGCTGGAACCGAGAGCACTAGGATTAGTTGTTGCCGATAAAGAGAGGGAGTAGAGGGGGTTTTAATTCTTTTAACCATAGATCCCGATTTGCACACCTGAAGTGTGTGGTATCCATGTTATGATGAATTGTGATTTTCTTGAACATCAAAGTGCCACATTGTTTTGGCTGTTGTTTTTGTTGTATTTTGTGTGTTTTTTTAAATAACGAAAAGAGGAAGGTGGGCTGATCACACCTGCGAATTGTGTAATTGTGTTTGAAGAAGCTTAGCTGAATGCAGGTACTGCAGGCGTCAGGCGCTAAGCAGAAGCTGCAAATAATGAAGACCTGGGAAGACTTGTGCTGTGTATGTGACAAGCTAGTGGTTTTTTTTGAAGTTCGTGTAGAAGCGCAGGCTAGTTGGCTACATGTGGGAGCCCCAAAATGCGTTGTAGCTGGTCTTTTTCTTCTTCTTCTTTTTTCTCTCTAGGTTGGTCGCGTTTGCATCTGGAGGGTTGCTGGTCGTGTTTTTTTTTGTGTGTTAGCGGCTGGCAGTGAGTGGCTGTCAGGAGATTGGCTGATTCGCTAGTGCTTCTTTTTTTTTGTTGCCTTGGAGGTGCGTTGTTGAAAGTGCTGATGGCGTATTGGTGGGCTGAATCGTCATTTTTTTTCAAGAGTCATCACGCTTCAGTTGATAAGCCACGATTGTTTTTTTAAATCCAGCAATGTTTATTCTCTGAAGCTTTAGCCTTAAATATTAAGGCTTTTACAAAAGCCTTCCCACGGGCCTGCCCCCCCAGAGAGGCTTTCGAAGGGGTGGAGAGGGTGCCAAGAAGGGTTTCACAAGGACCTGAGTAACAATCCAACATTCCATCTTTTTTTTTTGGCTAGAAGAGGTTCTTACAAATTTTTTGGTGAATTCACAAATCAGGCAAAATTGGGCATTTTGGACAAAATTGAAAGGGGCATTATCTCTAGTTCCCTTGCTAAGGCTGATTGGAAGGCTAGGGCTGGGTCATTTTTAGGGTTATGGTTTTCTGAGTTTAGGGTTAGGGTTTGGTTGTGGGCATCCTTAGGTTGGAGTTTGTTTGCTTTGATACCATTGTTAAGCTTTTAGCTTAATTAAATATTCTTAAACATAATTAAAGAGGTTAATAGTTAAATACTTGAGTAAACATGAGGCAAAGAGCGGAAACTGTGTTGCGTTGCATTGAGACACAAGCATAGTCACCAGAAACAAGAAACGGGAACGGAAATGTTTGAGGAATGGAAACGGGGAAATGGTTTTTTAGGAGTGGAAACGGCCGTTTCCTGTGACAACATCACTTGGGAAACCAGAAACGGCCATGGAAACGGATGTGTCCTTTGATCAATAGATATGTCTCTTTGAAGACTTGTGTCCTTTGGAGATGACCCATATGACAGGGTGTGACCCGTTACCCTTCACTGGTGTCCTTTCAATGACTGAAGGCTAATCAATAGTAATTAGAGAGATTAAGTCACAATCGTAACACACGAGAGAAGGAACCCCCCGTCAATTTGTATACATCCAACTTGTTTGTCAAGAATCTTCCACATTCTACCCACTATAGCGCTCTGTGAGTGTCATTCACCCATTTTGCACCTCCCCATCTGCCTCTTTCCCCTTTCCTCTCCAAATATGATGCAACAAGGGAGAGTCCCACCGATTAACACACGAATCCTCTCTCTCTAAGCTTGTCAGCATCGACACCCTCCATCTTCTCTATGTTCTCTATGATCCGATCTGTGAGCTCATAAATGAGTCCCATTGTTGCTCCCTTCTTGTTAGCCATGCAAAGAATCTTGAGGAGGGGTGCACAAAGTTTCACAATCAATTTGGCATCTTACGAAAAAGAGATTCTCAATATAGTAACTCAGCAGCTGTTGTGAGGGAAGTCTGAAGGAGATAGCACAGGCGGAAGCATAAACAGTAAACATATGAGAGAGTGCAAAGGAGATTGAGAGAGTTGGACAAGATCACCTTTTATAACAGCAATAAAGCTTTACAATGGCAATGGCCAGCAACTGAGTGTTGAACTATGTGCAAGGGAAGTGGATGAAGGAGTGAATAATGGGGAACTCCTTACGTAGTGGAGTAGAGACCTGGCCGACTGCCTCTAGGGCTGGCCGAATGGCCTTGGACAAATAATCATGAGAAAATCTAGTAAAATCCCAAATAAATAGTAAAGCCCCAAAACATTGAGATGCACAATTCTAACACCCCCTCTGCAGCTCATAGTGTGCAAGAGTCGGAAGAAGATAAGTCGATGAAGATGCAACCATGGACCCTCCAGCATCGCGAATACTGGAGTCACCTCGAAGAGAGCATCCACCAACCTGTTTCCTCGAAACAAGATGCCACCACGAACAGCAAGGAACTTGCTTGGCCACGAATTCCCACACAAGTATGCAGTGAACTCCAAAAATAGATGATGAGCTGCTCGACACACCGCGTCCATAATCCCCGAACACATCACGTCCCAAAAGCCTCGAACAATGAACTTGGAACAGATCCAGTTTATAGTCTCTGTTGTACCAAAGATAACCATGTCTTGCCAGATGTCTAATGCTTGGAACTCCGAATCACGGTCCCCATGAACCAGTAGGTGGAGCTGTAATCCGCCCCCTCTCTCGCCCACAAGCCTCTTTTGGCTGAAAGCACATGGGGGGAAACTGCATGTGTACTAGAGAAGCACACTATCTGGGGTCTCCTGAGCCGGAAGTGCCCTGGGAGCCCTAGAAGTGGTACTAGAATCTGTATCACTATCCTGTGTCGTGTCTTTGCCTTTTCTCTGAGATGAAGCCTTGCCCTTGGTCTTGTCCTTCTTCTTGGACAAACAATCTTTGGACAGATGGCCTCTTTTTCTGCAAGAGAAACAACGACTCTGACCTTTCTTCTGAACTGAGGAAAGTGCCTGGTCAAAACTATTGATTGACACCTTCAGTTTACCCTGTGAGATGAGAACGGACTCTTCCAAAAGTAGGGAGCTAAGATCATCAAAATCCAACTGAGTGGATGTGACCTGGCACCGCAAAGATCGAGAAATCACATCATAGTTTGGAGGAAGCTTGGTGAGGATAAGAGCAGCCAGCTGAGAAGAGGACAAAGCAGCACCCATAGCCAGTAATTGGTCATGGATAACCTTGGCCTTCATGAGAAAAGATTGCATGGAATTGTTTTTAGGAAATACCAAGCCGCCCCCTGCAAGGTAACTGCCCTCATCGATGAATCTCGAGCAAAGAGATCCTCCAATTTTGACCATACCTGATGAGCACTAGTGAGAGTTTGCACTGCCAGTGAGACCTCGATGATGGTCTGCACAAGCACAGAGAGTCCCGATTCTCCGAGTCTTGTAATTCCATAACAAATTCATCCTCCTGATCCTGAGTCCACCGCCTAGAGTTTTGAGGACGCTTGGGCTTCCTTTCAGTGCCCTGAACAATGTCCCACAAACCCTTGTGGATGAACCAGACCCGCATTTGAAGCTTCCAATGAGCATAGTTGGGTCCTTTCAACTTCTCATCCTTGTTCGTACAGCGGGGAGCCATATCCAGAGCAACAAAGAACAAATCTCAGCTCTCAAACACTTCTCGCAAGTGCTTTCCAACGAAGTGAGGCACCAGGAACAATCAGCCCCCTCTCAAACCGTAGAGAGAAAGAGGCGGGACAGTAGCAAAACAATCCAAGATCCACCGGGAACCTCCTACCGGAAGGGCAGGGACTCGTGGAGGAAGAAGACAATGTAGGGCCACTTGTTTGGCAACACCAAATGCAAAGAACTCACCAAAAACAGATGCTGGTGCAGAAAACATAGCCACAACTCCACCTTTTGCCTCTGTAGAAGAAAACGCAGCCAAGTAAACTGGCCGGCTTGCCTCTGTAGGAGAAAACGCTTCCACCAAAACTGGCCGGCAGCAAACAGCAGGCTGGCTGGACCTGAAAACGCAGCACTGTTGGGAAACACAGCCACTTGTTGTCACAAATCTACAGCAGCCGGGAGAGATATGGAGAAAAACGCACAGCAAAAGGAGGGAAAGGTGGGCAGATTTGCAGAGTTTGGAGCAGCTTGGACCTAAGCGAATGATACCATGAAGGAGATTGCATAGGCGGAAGCATAAACAGTAAACATATGAGAGAGTGCAAAGGAGATTGAGAGAGTTGGACAAGATTACCTTTTATAATAGCAGTAAAGCTTTAAAATGGCAATGGTCAGCAACTAAGTGTTGAACTACGTGCAAGGGAAGTGGATGAAGGAGTGGATAATGGGGAACTCCTTTAACAGTAAACATATGAGAGAGTGCAAAGGAGATAGAGAGAGTTGGACAAGATTACCTTTTATAATAGCAGTAAAGCTTTAAAATGGCAATGGTCAGCAACTAAGTGTTGAACTATGTGCAAGGGAAGTGGATGAAGGAGTGAATAATGGGGAACTCCTTATATAGTGGAGTAGAGACTTGGCCGACTGCCTCTAGGGCTGGCCGATTGGCCCTGGACAAATAATCATGAGAAAATCCAGTAAAATCCCATATAAATAGTAAGGCCCCAAAACACGGAGATGCACAATTCTAACAAAGTCTTCCACTAACACCACTCATCACAAACCACGAATCTTCTCAACCCATTGTACACCCTCTCATCCAACAAATTTGCTAGCACTACGAATATATATGCAAACCTTGTTTGAGCTGGTTTCACGAGTTCCTTAGTGCCATGTTTCTTGAACATAGCCAATGCATTTTACTTCCTCGTAATGAAGGTAACAATCTTCTTTCCTTTCTTCAACACTATAGCAATCCATGCTTGGCTTCCAATGTCCTCAAACAACAAGTTCAAGATAAATGGCCACTCTTCTTCTATGAGGGCTCCTACAGGTTCACAATTGGAGGCCTTATCCATGCATACTTGCACTACATTTGCTGGCCCAACCTCAAAAATGACATCTTTTAAGATGCCAAAAATATATTCTCCTAACTTGTGTTGGCTACTAGTGTCCATACACTTAATAAACACTATGCCATGGATAGAAGACGCAAGTACATTGATAATAGGCATCCTCCTAGTATCGGACCGGACAATTGAACATCCATATTTCTTCCACTTGTCTCTCTCTATCCACGTATTTGACTTCCTCTTTGAGCTCTTTCACACGCAAAGCTTCATAGGAAGGTGGCTTAAAGCTAGGCCACACTTTCGCAATGTCAAGAAAGTAAGGACTCTTGATCTTATAGTGTGAGGTGTCTTCCGCACAAAAAGTCTTCTAGTGGCCATGGTTGCATTTTTGTTTGCTTGTATTTGTCATGCATTTGCCAAATTCCCTTGCATTTGACTACTTCTAGGGTCTCTTGCCTGTAGGCCCTACACCTTCATTGACATGGGAGGAGCTACTTGTTTCTCCCAAAATCTGCCACATCACCATCACCATCACCATCACCATCACCATCACCATCACCTCCTTTAGGCATCAAGTCCACATGCAATCTCCTACATGCATCTTTTGCATTTTGGGGGGCACAAGTGCAGTTGCCAAGAGTAATACATAGGATATGGATCCTTTTACGCAATGGCCCTCCATTCCACTCATGCCCGCAATCCTTGCACTCATAGTTCATATCATTCATGCATGTTTGGTCAAGCAAACGTTGGAAAAACAGGAGAATGATACACATATTTCACAATTGAGGGTTTTTTAAATAAAAAAATTTAGGGCTTTTGGAAAGTCGTTGAATGATGTGTGTACTTGCGTTGACTTCGAGGTCTTCTCCGACTTTGTACTTCCGTCGCTTTCGAAAGTCTGCACTCGTCAGCTAAGTACGCCCGTCAGCCAGCCTGCCAAGAACCATGTACGCCCGTTAGCTAGCTTGACAGTATGTTGCCTGGGCTTGTATGGCTTGTACGACCTTGGCCCTGTACAGCCTTGGCCATGGCCCATGGTAGGCTGTAGAGCCGTTTTCCTAGGGCCCATTGCCCAATGCCTAGGCCCCAATGTGCAAGCCCCTAGGGCCTAGGATCTAAACCCAACTCAAAAATTGGGGATTTTTTAAAATTTGCAAAACTTGGGACTTTTAAGAACTTGCAAAAATTAGGGCTTCTAAGTGGACAATACACATTGGAAATTGGGGATTTTTTTTTTGGTAAAATTGGGAGTTTTAGTGTATTATTTTTTTTCCCAGGAAAAATATCCTTCAATTAGTTAAAGAAAAATCAGCCACAAGGGGCTAAGTACAACCACGACGGGCTAGATACAAACTTGCCTCATTTAAGGGCGGGAAACAAGTGATCAAAAGGGAAGGGATGCTTCTCCTTCGGCTGGCCACTCTGTGAGGAGAAGGCTATCTCATACAGGGGGAGGGGGGAGGAACAACCACATAGGTGGTCTGTAATGCTAAATGGGGTCACTGCGTCTATCTGTGAGGAAAGGGCCAGGCCTCCAAAGTCTCAAGAAGGCTTCTCGCCGCTTCCGCATGTGATCAGAACCTCCCTGTAGCTTCCCCCACTGACCACGGAGGGTATGAATGATATCGAGCCATATGCTCCTGATGGTGTCAACCGGTGGAGTGTGGGTACCCTCGATGGCCTCGCTGCATTTAGCATGCTGTAAATCTCCCATCTTTGGTAGGAAGGAGCCTGGTCGCGAGTCACCTGTCGGTGGGGTTGTGATTGGTACTGCTGCAATACGATGGTGGGAGACCTGAAGCTAGTCCTCCCCCATCCTCCCCCACTGACCACAGAGGGTATGAATGATATTGAGCCATAGGTTCCTGATGGTGTCAACCGGTGGAGTGTGGGTATGAATGATATCGAGCCATAGGTTCCTGATGGTGTCAACCGGTGGAGTGTGGGTACCCTCGATGGCCTTGCTGCATTTAGCATGCTGCAAATCTCCCATCTTTGGTAGGAAAGAGCCTGGTCGCCAGTCACCTGTCGGTGGGGTTGTGATTGATACTGCTGCAACACAATGGTGGGAGACCTGACGGGCGAGTCCCCCATCCTCCTCACAAGTCTTGACCACTCAAGCCTTGGTGGCCCAAGCGACAGTACCCCAAATGATGATCCGGGTCAATGCCCTGTCCATAGCGAAGATGCGGAGAATCCGCTACCAAACCTGCTCAGCCTTCGGACAATCCTAAAGGCAATGTCACTGAGACTCTTGGGGGTGGCTGCACCTCGGGCAAGTTGTTGACCAACCTCCAACTGCCAGCCAAGTACCGACCGCCAAACTCCTGTGTGCCATCAGCCAAAGAAAGAGAGTGATCTTCCTCGGCCAGAAGCTGTCCCAAAGCCTCTTCTAGAAATGTGAAAGGAAGTGCTGTGATAGGCCCTGAGACTGCTAGTATGGTGCTGTTGCTGTCGGAGTGCCATCTATCTCAGGCATCTGGATCCTGTGGCCAAGCCGCGCTGTATATGCAAAGAAGAGGGCATCCAGAGTCTCCCGATCTGCAAGATCATGCCAAGTCCACTCTCCCGGGTCCCACTGCAGCCGCGTGAGAGGTCGGCACTCCCAAATCCATAGCCGCCATAATCTCTCTGTGGTCACCTTGGCCGGTGTTGGATCTATGTGCCATTCCCGTGCGCGAAAAACAATCACCCTCACCCTCTGCAAGGTGCAGCCTCTGAGATCCTTCAAGGGGTGCTCTGATCTCTCTAGTCTGCCAGAGAAAGTGAGCAAACCACTGTCCTCATCTGCTCCATGGACTGCCACAAGAATATCGTGTCTGGTAAACACACCTAGCCACAACGGAGGGGTCGGGTATGGAATAGGAGTCGGCCACTCCTAAGGAATAGCTAAGCCTATGTCGATGCTGAGCCTCTCTACCCCGGATCCCTGTCAAGCCTCTCTCCTGCTCCTCCTGAAGTAATTGCCTGTGTGCAATCCAATCTCCGAGAGACCTGGCTGGTCCCATGCTAAAGGGGGATATTTGAGGTCGGGTCCCTAGCATGTGGCCACTGGGTAAATGGATCAGGGGGTTCCAAACCAAGGGCTGCCGAAGTTGCCCTTTTGAGGCAACTTGAACACTGTGTGAGGGATGGCCTGAGATGATCCCAAGCACGAAGTAGACTGGCTGCGAATCTCTATTCAAAGGTTGGGCTTAAACCACGGGCTCTCATCTCTTTGAAGATCCATCTAGTACTTTGCGGCCACGGGCCCCCAAGGCTTGGAGTGCGGGCTGAAATTGGGGCCAAGAGGAAGTCCTTCCAGGGCTCACCACTGGGTAGGAGTCCTCTGACAATCAACTTGCCCAGCAGGGTACGGCTCTGTAAAGCGGGATCGATGAGGCCAAGCCCCCCTCTGCTACGTGGGTGAATGATCACTCTCCATGCCACCTTGGCCCTGGCTGGCCGCCCATCACTTCCGGCCCACAAGAAGTTTCGGATCAAACGTTGTACCTGGCCAATACATGCCTGAGAAAAGGCCCAACACAAAGTGATGTACCACATGGTGGCAAGCAGTTTCTGGTTTGCCACCACCACTCTGCCTGCTAAGGATAGCCTCGCCAAGCTCCAATATAAAAGCTTCTTCCGAATACTTACAAGAAGAGGAGCGAGCTGCTGCTCGGGAGTGATATCTATGCCAACTTGGCAACTGAGGTAGCGAACTGGAGTGCCCCTCGAGATCCACTGGAAAGCCTCAATTGGTTGCCAAGTCGGGGCGAGTGCAAACCCCACCCAAAAACCACACGACTTGTGCGAGTTGATGTGCGCTCTTGATGCACGGCAGAAAATCTCAATCGCCTCCTTGACTGGAGGGGGCCCGCCGTCTGCAGGCGGATGTTGTGATAAGTGCTCGTAATGGTTCTCTGACAGAACCAAATCCTCCTGCATGCATGCTGCTAGCCTAGCACACACGACGGCGACGCTCAGCTTTAATGCTCGGCCGCCGACCTTGGCGAGGGCTTGCCGTCTGCCACTCTCTGGCTGATGGGTCATCCACGGTCAGTACTACCTGGTGCTACGTGGCTTGGGAACCTGCTCCTCGCTTGGCCCCTTGGTGCGGATTTGAGTGGGAAGTAGGACGGGGAACCACCGGGGGCGTTCTCCTAGACTGACGCCGAGGGCAAGCTATGGCTAGATGACCCATCTACCTGCAAATGAAACATTGGCCTGGAAGGCCGGAATACTCCACTCTCTGCATAATGGGGTCACCTCGAAGATTGGGAATAGATATCATGTGAGGCACTGAATCCGGCGAGGCAACACAGATGCGGAGAGATGAAATCCCGGCTGCTCGTGCATCACTTTCCCGATGGCACCACCAATCACCGGGAGAAGAGGAAGGTATTCCTTCCTGAGGCCTGGAAAGCAGACTGTCACGGGAAAGCCTTAAACTCAAGCTAGAGAGTCAGATGCCGGGTCGAAGCATGCTGCCACTGTGCAAAGAAGGCTTGGGCCATACGCAATGCAACGAGGCTCAACTGCATGACAAGATCAGACGCTGCTAGTGAATCGAACTCAACCTGGTAGTAGCCATGCCCCAATGTATGAATATTTGCGATCTTTGCAGGCGCACCTAGGAGGCTAGCCTGAAGGAGATCTCTGAGTTGGCCACGCACGATCGACAATCTTGCATACCAGAGTGGAGGCCTCTAGGATTCTACATTCGTAGTGAGAAGTTGCAGGTCCGCTTTAGAAAATGAAAGGCAGGTAACGGTGGCCTCGGTCAGGGGAGATGGAGCAGCTGCCATGGAGTCCTCCTGGGGCAAAGAATAGAAGAGGCCAAACTTGCCGATAATAGAAACAAGCCCTTGAGTTGAAGGTTCTCCCAACGACCAAGGAAGAAGGGGGGGGCGTCAAGACTACGAGAAGAACGGAGGGAGGAAAGGGGGGTGCTGATGGGAGCTCTTTGAGCAAAGAGGAGGGAAAGAGGGGGAAAAAGAGGGGGAAGGGGTGCAGGAAGGAGGGGGAGGTGCAGGCTGGAGACGGGGGGAGAAGAGGGGGGGGGGGGGGGGGAAGAGCAGGCGGCGTGGATGACTGGGGGGGAAGTGGCCTGTGCAGGCAACTAAGGCGCGGGGGGGGGGGGGGGGGGAAGGGAACAAGAAAGGGGCGAATGCGGGGGCCAGGGCCGGCAGGGCGCGAACAGGAGCATGAGCACGAGGAAGGGGGGGGGTTGGGGGGGGGGGGGCAGCTTCTCCTTACTGTTCGTTCATCTTGAAAATCGTTTTAGTGTAGTATTTCCATTGATTTTGCTTGAAAATTTATGAAACCAACCGGGGGGGGGGGGGGGGGGGGGGGGGGGGGGGGGTTGCTTCTCCTTACTGTTCGTTCATCTTGAAAATCGTTTTAGTGTAGTGGTTTAAAATTTATGAAACCAACATTTCATACATGTTTGTATCCAACGTTTGCAAACGTCGTCTTCACCAATCAAACACGCGTGATTGAACTATGGCACTGTGTTTGGGACAGGGGTTGGTTTCCTTGAAAAATAAGGAAGATTGGTACCGAATCCAGAGTGAACCTAACGTTGGGACCCTCTGGGGGTGGGTGGGGCCTCCACACCAGACGGGTGATCCTGAAATAAATGCTCGAAGTGGTTCTCTGACACGACTGCGTGATCTAACTCATGATTAGGAGTAAGCGATTAGTGCCACATGAGATTGTGCGGGCAGAGACGGGGGCTACACCGATAGTGACAGAGGCTCTATTCGAGAGAGTGACTTATTGGGTAGAGGCTATGGGAGCTTCCACTAGATAGATACCTCCGGCTAGCCCTAGAGTCCTCGAGACAGCTGACACTCAAGGGAGATACAGAGTGCTGGTATGCACAAGTAGGCACTTGGTTTGGCATGCACAGGATGCAAATGGAGGCACTCCCCGTGTTCCAATACAACATAGAGGCCCCGTCTTTTGCTCTCAACCACACAGAGCGGAATAGGGTTATCAGGAAGGACATTGTCAGACTGGATACTTAGAGGACATGGAATTCACCTAGTGTCCACTGGGGATGAAGATGGCCTTCTACAGAGATCACCTCCTATGCCTGACAGAGGATGGCTTCATCATCCGCCCACGTTACATGGACACACACCTATCTTCTGGGGTCAAATGTGCGATCTTCTAGATCCGCACCTCGTCCCACCAACTGAGAGTGGAGACTGCCAGATATGGGCCCAGGGTGGCCGAACCAAAGGACAGGATATGCCAGCTCTGTCACACATAGCCTGAGATAGAGGATCATTACGTATGTCGATGCCCTGTATACTATGAGATTGGGAGGAGGTTCCACTGCCTCTTCCGAGCTGGGTTCGGACCACTTTCCAAGATCATGGACTTCCCGGATCAAACATGCCTGGGACTTTTTCTTCTAGAGCTCTGCAGACATAGGGAGTCCTTAGTGAGATCCAGATCAGTTGTACTTGCTCGAGGACCAGCACAAAGACCTCTCACCGACTTCTTCCAGACCAGTGCTCGAAGGGTCGATCCACCCACCATAACTGAACCACAGGCTAGTGCAGGAGCTCAACCGAGAGATGTGACACTCGACAGAGCCGCTGAGTTATGCAAAACTCAACACCCCAAACCCCATGGCCCTCGCCCACGGCCACGCCACTACAGGAGGATCCGGGCCATCATCTCCCATCATTGTATGACCTTCTTGCCGGCTTAGGTTTACCACCTTGAGCACCATGTCACAGTGGCCCATGAGGGATGTATTAGGGTGATATGAGAGCTCTCTGCTCATGTACCTAGATCAGATTTTACAGTTCTAGATTTTTGTTATCTTTCTTTATTACTATTTTGTACCCAAGATGATGTACCTCATGGATATGATGTAACCTTTTGGTCTAATAGGTCATTTTGGCCTTTTGAAGACCTTAAGACAACTTTCTTTCTTTCTTTCTCTCTCGCCTGAGAGGAGTTACCTTGGACTGGGCCTCCGCATTCGAGCGTGCCTAATGCGCCCCCCCCCCCCCCCCCCCCCCCCGGATGTCGGCCATGATCCCCTCATTAGCTGCAGATCTAGGACATGCTCGATCACCATCGAGCTACCTTTCCACGTGATGTAGCTGAGGGAGACCTCTCGGCCATACTCCTTAGCCCCATGCTTGATGTTTTGGAGTGGTATACCATCTATTGGGGGTCGATGCTCCTCTCATGTTTCATGGTATTCGCTGACGACATTTCCATGGAAAGTTTGTATCACTCCAGTGAGATAGTTTTGTTTTGTTTCTATTTTATTTTTCGTTCCATGATGAGATATATGGACATTATTGTATCACTGTGGTCTCATAGGGCCATTGGGTCTTTAGTAGATGTTTAATATATGTTTCTTTTTCTCTTTCTTTCTAAACACAAAATAGAATCACCTTCAACTAGAATCTCACATCTAATGGTTAGTTTCAGAGACTTTGGCTTGGAAGTTGTGGACTTGGAGAGGAGACGGCATTGGCTCTGGGAAGGCTCATTAGCAGCTTGCGGTCCCCCTTACTGTTGCTTGATATGTCAGCAAACCCTTCCATTGGTACCAAAGGTGGGGCTACACTCCAAGCAAGCATAGTAAGTGCAAAACCTTTGGGCTTTCCTTATGTAAAACAAGCATTAATCTAACATTCATGTTCCAATTATATTTGACAATATTCTCTTAATTATCTCCATTTTCTAAAGTCTTCCGCAACACATAAGTTTTACAATATTCTCACTAATCTTTAATGTGAGGTTTCCATGGTGCCTCCCAAAGTTGGATGAGTGGACATTGGGTACATTGGGTCCTAGTAAGACCCAAAACTCCTTATAGAACTTAATACTCAAGCCCCCTAAGATTTTATAGCTTCTCAACTATTGAAGAAGCTCTCTAGATCTCCTTTATCAAAGGTAGAGTAGGTCAGCCCAGTATCAACAAAATCTTCCATAGAATATTGACTTCTTTGGAGCAAATATGTAGCATACGCCAAGCTAGGACCGTCTAGGACCGTGTGAAACAACAGGGCCTTCTTTAAACTTGAGTTTAGTGAGTCTTTAGCAATCCTTTAAAACAACATACATGAACTAAAAGATGTAGTTGAGATGACACCAGATGGGGTACCAAATTACTCATTGAAAGGCCCCCCTTGCAAGCAGGAGTATTTACTTTATTTCTTCTGGAGAACTGAATGCAAGCTGAATTGTGTCCAGAAGACTGAGCGGACCAACTGACTGGCTGATTGCCAAACGCAAGAATAAATTGACGAAATACTGGAGAGAACTGTGAATAGCCTGTAGGTGACTGTGAACCTATCTTCGAAGAGAATACACCGGTCCGAGACTGAG
Organism: Cibotium barometz; assembly: GCF_041138505.1. Classification (NCBI taxonomy): domain Eukaryota; kingdom Viridiplantae; phylum Streptophyta; class Polypodiopsida; order Cyatheales; family Cibotiaceae; genus Cibotium; species Cibotium barometz. The sequence goes on from NC_141079.1 coordinate 258,728, forward strand.
GGTTGGTGTGCTGAGAACTGTGGGAAGAGACTAAGCTTCTAATGCCTTGGGTTTGAAAGCACAAAGGAATGCTAAAAGTATGCAAAGGCTGGATGTCTAAGCACACATGCTTGACTGATGCTTGAGAACTTGATTTTTATATGATGATTTATGGACTGTTGGATAGCTCACCCTTTTATATGCCAAAAGAGTGCTGGTCGGCTGTTTTCCCTGCTGTCGACCAGTTTATTATTTGCCATAACTGGGTCAAGATGGTGGCTAAAGGTATTTAATACCTTTTGCAAGGCTGGCCCTCCTTGGGTTGGCCTTGCGGCTGGCCCCTACTACATGGATGCAGCTAACATGCATTTGATGCATACTACTCCTAAGGTTGACATCTACATGCACCTACATGAGGACTACGTGTTGAATTCTCCAAAGTGGGTTAAGAGGACTGACCTGACACTGGCTTGACAGACCTTTGTGGCTAGGAGACTGACCTGCGTAGCTCGAGACTGACATGTCCCGAACTGGGGCTTACAAAGGGGTCACGGCATACAACAAAATATCCTATCAAGGTACTTCTTTGTTTCTTGCACTGTTGATTGGCCAGTGTGTCACGGTGTACCACAGTGCATGGGTGCACTTGACATTCCCTCCTGCTTAGCTTGGCGGCAGGTTCATGACTTCAAGGTAGTCCTGTTAGCATATTCATCCCCATATTCTGCCCATGTATTTGCCCATATTTGATCCCTTTTATGGCCCTTGGCAGTATTTTTTCTCTCATTTTACCCCTTTTTTCTTGGATTTTTCCCAGGTCGGGTGAGCCTGCTCTAGTCGGCCAGCTCCAATGGTCCAGTCGGCCAGCCCCATCTTACCTATAAATAGGTGGGCTGGCCTCTCTCATTTTCAGTCATTGATGTGTGGTTCATGTGTTGACACACTCTCACCTTTTGTATCCTTCACTTATGAGACTAGTTTGTCTCTTGCTTGGGATTGCTTTCATTGCAGTATATTCAGCTTATTAGCTTCATCTCTCTCGCTCTCTCTTGCACTCTTAGTTCAGCACACTCTAGTGCTATTTTGCTTCTACTCTGTGCACTCTTTCATGGTATCATCGCTCTAGGTTTAGTGTTTTTCTACTGCCCCATATTCTGCTCTGTCTACAGCCCCTTCACCTCTGCATTTTTTTCAGATTCACAGCCCTCTGGTTGGTGCGTTTTCTAGACGGTTGCTGCTGGTTGCTCTACCTTCACCTGGGCTTCATCGCTTTCAGCCTGCTCATCAGCGTTTTTTCTCAACAGAGGTTGGTTGGCTTGTATTTTCAGGTTCTCTCTCCCTTGGTTGGCTGCATTTTCTTCTTGAGTGGACACTATCTCTTGTAGAGGGGGTCTTGTGTGGCAGCTTGGTACCTATGGTAGACACTTATTTCTTTTGAGGTGTGCGTTTTTCTTATGAGATTGAGCCCGAGTTTTAGTGATGGCTGCTTCGACTGCTCTTCATATGTTCTCTAAGTCTGCCAAGTTGGATGGCTCCAACTATACACTGTGGAAGGTGAAGGTGAAATCGGCCTTGCGTGGACTGGATATCTGGGACTAGCATGTTACAGTTGCTAATGCCACCCCTCCCATCCTTTCTACCGTTGGTGTGACTCAAGCACAGATTGATGTTTGGGCGGCAGCGAATGATTGTCGTGCTTTCTTCTTTTTGATGTTGAATTGTCAAGATTCTGTTCTCTCATGTGCGTATAGCAGATGCTGCGCATGAAGTTTGGAAGGCACTTGTAGATCTTTACGAGATTAAGTCTCCAGGTCGGATTTCGACTTTGGAAAAGAAGCTTTTTTGTGATTGGAGGATTGAGGTGGAAAAAGAGACCGGTTCTTCAGTCAAGGTTGTCAGGACTGACAGAGGGGGTGAGTTTACATCTGAGAAGTTTCAACAATCTTGTTTCAACAATCTTGCAAGGATCATGGCATTCGGAGACAGCTTACTACAACATATACTTCATCACAAAATGGAGTTGCAGAGAGAGAGAATCAGACTATCATGGAGATGGCCCATGCTATGCTTGGCACTCCTCTTTACCTCGACGTTTTTGGGTTGAGGTGGCTTCTACTGCTGTCTATATTCAGAACAGGTCTCCTATTGCTGCTCTTCTAGATAAAACTCCATATGAGGCTTTCCATGGTGAGAATACCTCAATTGTTCATTTGCGGGTATTTGGATGTTCAGCGTATGTACATGTGCCTAAGAAGCATCGCTCCAAGTTCGACCCTAAGTCTCAGCGTATGGATTTTCTTGGATATAGTTCTTTGTCCAAGTCATATCGTCTTTATGATAAGTAGGCCGACAAAGTTGTTGTGAGCCATGATGTGGTGTTCGACAAGAATCTAGCATCTTCTGAGGGGGGTAGTGAGCTTCTTCTTTCTCTGCCTCCTTCTCCGCCTCTTCCTTCTCCTCCCCTTGCTTCTGTTACATCTCTAGCTGTGGATTCTCGATCAGATGATGATGATGACTCTGCTCCTCCTCCAACGAGCTTGAGCAGACCGGTGGCTGGATGGTATTTTCAAACACTTCATGATTCAGGGTTGCGAGAGCTTCCTTCTACTTCATTGCCTGGTTCTCTTAGGCGATCTTCTAGAGTTACAGGGAAACAAATTCATGAGGTCAACATTTTTGTTAACTATGCTCTTATGTCCTTTATTTTTCATGGTCCTTTTGATCCCGCTTCTTATGAGCCTCGGCATCGTGCCATGTAGGCAGAGTTGGATGCTTTTGAACAGAATGGCACTTGGATTTTGATACCTAGACCATAGCAATGCAAGGTGGATGCTTTTGAACAGAATGGCACTTGGATTTTGATACCTAGACCATAGCAATGTAAGGTGATTGGTGTGCGGCGGATCTTCAGAACGAAGTATCGAGCTGATGGCAGCTTGGACAAGCACAAGCAAGGTTGGTTGCCAAGGGCTATGCTAAGTGCCCTGGAGTCCACTTCGATGAGACCTTCGCTCCGACGGCCCGGATGACTTACCATTTGAACCGTTCTTGCTCTTGAAGGACATCGTAGATGGCCCGTATTCCGGATGGATGTCAAGTCAGCTTTCCTAAAGGAGAGCTTACACAAGAAGTGACCGAAGGGATTTGAGGTTCCAGGCAGACAGGATTAGGTGTATCGGCTGAAGAAAGCTGTGTATGGTCTGAAGCACGCTCCGCGGGCTTGGTACCAACGGATTGATGAGTTCTTTCAAGAAGCTTGGCTTGCGCTGTTCTCATGTAGATTCGAACTTTATATCTTCCTTGAGAGGGGGTTAGTTGTTATCATTGTGGTTTATGTTGATGACCTCATCTTTACAGGTTCTTATTTTGTGAGGATCCGTTCAGTCATGGATGCTTTGGTTCAAGAGTCACACACACAGAGGGAGAAACATATACAACACAGACACACACATACAATACAGCCACAAAGAGAGAGAGAGAGAGAGCTAGTGAGAGAGTGGTTTTTGTGGTTTGGCGCGATATGGCGTGTTTGCAAGACTAACGGAAGTGCGCTATCGCGCCAAACCGCACAAATAGAGATAGAGGCATCGCTAGTGTGGTCTTAGACGTACACACACACGCACGCGCGCGCATAGGACATCGACGAACACACACAAAGAGAGAGAGAGAGAGAGAGAGAGAGAGAGAGAGAGAGAGAGAGAGAGAGAGAGCCATCAAGAGTGGCGGTAACGGCCGTGGAAGCTGAGGCGGGAGAGCTCGGGAGGATTGGTACCTCTAGAACCTGGCCAAAGGATGACCCTATGGAATCTAAAAGCTTCCAATAGGACCGAGGAAGAGCAGGGAACTGTAGTGAGACCGGGGTAAGGCGTTGATCCTCCACCACTGGATCAAAGCCCACCTGGTACTGAGTTCACAATCAGCTCCGAAGGGGAGCTGCTAGAAGCCATTCACGGGTCTGCGAACGAGAGGGGTGGGAACCATAAACTCTTGCAACAAGGGTAGTTTGGACCTCAAGATCAATGTCGTGCTGAAGAGAGGTGAGCTTGTCTTGTGAAAAATTGATGATTCTCCCGACCAGAGGGGGTGATGAGAGATTGGCTGCGACAGAAAAAGCCATAAGACCAATCAAGAAAAGTGGGCGGCCGACTTAAATCCAGATAAGATAGCTGCTGAAAAAAGGTGGGAGGAGAGGAAGGGGGGCAAAGGCGGGAGCTGAAGGGCGGGAGCAGCAGGGGACAAGGGCAATGGGGCAGGCGGGGGCAGTAGAGGCATAGGCGGGTATTGGAGAAGGTAGGGGGCGGGCAGCAAAGGGGCAGGCGGGTGCAGCAAAAGGGGCTGGCGGGGGCTTAAGAGAGGCAGGCGAAGGTAGGCGAGGGGCTGGCGGGGGCAGCTGAAGGGCAGGCGGGGGCTGAAGAAAGGCTAGCGAAGGCTGCAGAGGGGCAGGCGGGGGGATGCAGATGGGCAGGCGAGGGCAGCAAGTGTGCAAGCGTAGGCAGCAGAGGCAGGGAGGAGCAGCAGAGGAACAGGCGGAGGCAACAGAGGGTAGGCGGGGGCAGAAGAGAGACAGGGGGGGCAGCAGCGCGGGTTCACGACTTCAGCCACAATCTCACGGGGTGCTTTCTGATGCCCTCCCTCAGACCAAGTCCATTAGACCTCCCTCCCTCTTATGCATCGTGAGATATAAACTTCGGATCTCGATCTCAAGTAATGGTCCGTTGCAAACCACATATTGGATGCCAATGTCGGAGAAAGAGCCGAGCTATATCTTCTGCTATGGCCGTCTGTTTGCATGGTATTATAAGTACACAAAATTTACTAAATCTGTCAACTATCGTCATACACTAAGTATTCCGAGATCCAGTGGATGCAGGAAGTGGTCCAACAAAATCCATCGAAATGTCGTGAAACGCACCCTCAAAAACGGGCAATGGCTGAAGCAACCTTGCCTGATTGGTGTGAGGTACTTTCACTTTCTGACATATGGGACATGCGGAAACATAGTTGTATACATCCCTATGCATCTTCGCCCAATAAAATGATCTTTCTAACTTCTCCAAAGTATTGTTGATCCCACGATGACCACCAATAAGTGAATCATGGGCATCATGGAGGAGTGCCGGTCTCTTCTCCCTAAGAAGTTGGAACACATAGTCGAGTCTTGTAAACGAGCCAACTTACTGTAAGGAGTTCCAAATTCTGGGCAATCTACATATTGTGTCTACATACTATCTAAGTCCTTTTCTTGTATCTTCAACACAGTGGACTTCTGAACTATCTCAATAGTACCTTTCCAACCAAGAGCATCTGCTATAGGGTTGTGCTTACGTGGTACATATTCAATCATTCCGCCAAACTGTTGGAACAATTGACTCCACCGGTGCTATCTATCATTCCACTAGGCACTTGGCATAGTCTGTAACCACTTCAAGGCCTGGTGGTCTGTCTTCACAGTAAATTTTCTTTCGTAAAGAAAAGGTTTCCATTGTTTCAAGGTTGTGATAATCCCTAGCTACTCTTTGTCATAGACACAATAGTTCATTTTTGCAGTATTCAACTTCCTTCTATAATACACCACAGGTCTTCCTTCTTTTTGCAATACTGCTCCAATGGCGAGATTACTAGCATCGGTGATCACCTCAAAGGGATCATCCCATGATAACGAGTTTGAGGACTGGTGCTTCGGAAGCCACCTTTTGTAGAGCAAAGAACGCCTCTAAAGCCTTTCCTATGAGACTGAAACTCTGGTCTTCACTCCCTTGAGCAAATTTGCCAATGGTGTTGTAGGGTAGAAACTGATCCATATGCGAGCTATATGCTTGGCAAAGGCCCACGAAGGATCGTATCTCTTGGGTTGTCTTCGAAACGTTCCAAGCGAGGATTGCCTTTTTCTTCTCAGGAAAGGCGAATTCTGTCAGAACCGATCACGTAGCCCAAGTACTGGACTTCTTCTCAGGATTGCCTTTTTCTTCTCAGGAAAGGTGAATTCTGTCAGAACCGATCACGTAGCCCAAGTACTGGACTTCTTGTACTCCAAATATGGTCTTCTTCGCATTAATGTAGAGCTCATTATCTCGCAAAATCTGCAAGACCTTCTGCACATCCTTCTCGTGCCAGTGGCAGAAAAAATAACAATGTCATCCAAAAAAATGAAGACACTTACCGACGATGGAGTACGGCGAAGACTTGAGACATCATCTTGTTGAAGGAAGCCGGTGCATTGGTCAAACCAAAAGGCATGACTACGAACTCGTATTGACCTCATTCTGTTCGAAAGGCTATCTTCAAGATATTGGCTTTGAAGTTCCTGACTTGATGATAGCCACTTTTGAGGTCGATCTTTGTAAAGTACTTAGCACCGTTGAATCTTTCGAGAATGTACTCTATCCTTGGCACGGGGAACTTATTCTTGATTGTCAACTTGTTCAAGGCTCGGTAATCCACATAGAGACGTGCGGTCTTATCTTTCTTTTGCACAAAAAGAATCGGTGCAGCAAATGGAGAGGATGAAGGTCTGATGAAACCAAATCTAAGCAACTGTGCGACTTGTGTCTCCAACTCGCCTTCCAATGCCTTGGAAAGATGATACAGAAACTTACTGGGTGGCTTAGCTCCAAGTACCAAATTGATACGATGGTCTTCAGCATGAGAAGGTGAAGTGTAAAACTCTAGGGTCACCTCGTAGGGCAAACCTACAACTAGACTCCAAACCTGCCAAAACAAAACCATAAACCATGAAGGGGGTGCATGCCTGACTCACCACCCAATCGCGACAGCCGTGGGCAAAGCCCACAAGTCTTGGTTGTCCCCACCGAGCCACGAGCTGAACTAACTAGCTAGACGTACCGACGAGTCTCTACCCCATGACGTCCCATACCGCCATGGAGCTACCCACGCAAGCCTCAAGACTGTTGCCGGCCTTGGCTGCATGTTGTAGGTGCACGTTTGAACTAGATCCAGGCTCCTGACCGCAGAGCTCTCGCATAGCCTCACGAGACTCTGTCTGGCTGACTGACCCTAGCCACCCTTTTATAGGCTCTTGGCCGGTCATCGGGCGTCCACACATGGGTGCCCGCCCGTCAGTCCATCCCTAGCCCAGCTCGCGAATTTGCCTGCCTAGCTCCAAGCTACCCCAAGCCTTGAAGCTAGTCTTATGTGCGTAATGCACAGGGTAGATACACTCTGTGCACATGACAGGGAGATTATCCCGCAACATGATGTCTTGAAACTGCTAGAGGAGTCTTGTCATTTGTGACTCTAATGGAGTTGCAGTGGATGTCGATATCAATTGTGGGTGGACATAGATCATTGCACACTCTGCTCCCTTTCTGATAGCTCTACTAGCCTGGAGGTTGGAAATGAGCGGAATACCCTTAATGCTCCGATCCACGTGGATGATAGTAGGCTCAGGCAAACCTTCGACGATCGTGAAGGTGTCTTGCCTCCAATCACGAATGGATGCATAATGGCGGAAGCATAAATCCCTAGAATCATGTCACACCTGATGAGGGGTGACACAATGAAATCCCTCTGAAAGTGAGCCTTTTGGACTCGGAAGGTAACACTTGTTCAGCTTTCTGGAAAATATGAGTACGCAGGTCAAGAGTGAACCCGTCTACGTCCAAATGATAAGGCACTAGGGCACATCTCATCTTGGTCGCCAATTGCGGAGAGATGGCATCTTCGGAATTTCCCATCTTCATTAACTTGTTGAGCTTTCTGGGAAATATGAGTACACAGGTCGGGAGTGAACCCGCCGTCTACATCCAAATGATAAGGCACTAGGGCACATCTCATCTTGGTCGCCAATTGCAGAAGATGGCATCTTCGGAACTGCCCATGTTGAAGACGACAACACATTGTTGCCCCTTAGCTGTGCCATAAGCTCCGATAAGACCTTTTTGACGCTTCTCAACTCCACTCTCGTGCTTATCATCAAATACCACTGCGGATACTGCATTCAAAGCAGGCAAGAGCTGAGCAACATTGGTGGTTCAAGGTGGGAGCGGAGGGGGTGGTACAATTGTGGCGGTAGCCACTGTAGAGGTTTGTTGCTTGCCTTTTTCCGCTTGCCATTTGGAACAATCCTTCTTTGCATGTCCCGTGTGGTGGCAAAAAAAAACAACGGTTCTCTTTGAAGTACCGCTCCTTCTCATGCGACTGAAGGAATCCTCTGGTAATGTCCTCCTTGATCTTTTCTTCAAGTGTTGGGTCCGTCTTGTTGCTCCTTCCGAGTAGAAGAGCGATTCTGGCCCTTTTTCTTCTGTCTTTGTTGTTGGATGCCCCCTTACCTGACTGTTGGGTAGATGCTTGGTTTTGCTGGGTGGTTTGGGTTTGCTGCTGTTGGGGTTTGGGGGCAACCAGAGTGGTTTTGGGCTTGCCTCCGTTGAGCATCATCTCGTGGTTCTGCGCAAGAGTCAAAGCCCTATCATAACTTTGGGGTTCAAAGTTTCGAAGGGGAACCGAATGTTTGGATCCAATCCTCGAATGAACTGCTCTAGCTTCGCCTCCTCGGACTTCCCCAACTGTTGACCTGATGTGATCACTTTGTTGGAGTAGGTGAGCACTAGGGAACCGTTCTGTGTGAGTTTGTAAAACTGGTCTTTGAGATTGGTCATGTATTGCGGAGGTGGAAACCTTGTCTTGAGATTGGACACGAAGGTGTCCCCATCATAGTCCGGTAAGCCAGTGTAGGAGTTTGTGTGCAAACGGCCTTTCAGCATTCATTTGTGCTTTCAAGCCCAAGGCATCCAAAGCTCAGTCTTCTCGCAAATTCTCAGCACACCAACCCTCAGTCTTGGGCCGGTATATTCTCTTCGAAGATAGCTTCAGAGTCGCCTACAGCTTATGCACAGTGCTGCCCAGCGTTTGGTCACTTTGTCCTATCAAGGTACTACTTCTGTACATGTTTCTTGCACTGCTGATGAGCCAGTGTGTCACCATGTACCACAATGCATGGGTGCACGTGACAAAATAAACTGTATTTCATCCCACCTACACCTTTGTGCACTAGATTTTCTTTTTATAAGAATCTAAGTATATGCTTTAATCAGCAATTCTGAGCAAGTACAAATTTTATACACATTCAGAGCTGGTATATCAATTCTATGATCCTTGAAAAGGAAACTGATTGCATGCTAGCTATTGATTGATTTACGTCATTTGCCATTGTAATTTACATGATTCTTTGAAAACAAGGACTACTTTACATACCCATGCAGGATGGAGGAAAGCCACCAAGCTACCTTGATTTGCAGTTGTGTGGGGTTGGCGATGAGCTAGAGCAGTTCATTGCTAATATAATCAGGGCAAAAAGTGATAAGAAATTAAGAGAGTCTGTTTCGAACACTTCTATATTTCAAATTTGATCATTCTCTAATCCTTGTCCTGAAGAGTTCATCTAAGATATGAGCACACTCAAAAATCTCAAACCAAAGCTTGAGACCTCCTTGTTCTTCCAGGATAAGTATGTAAGAATTGAGCTTTGTAATCTGTACTCAACTTCTTCTCATATTTACATAAGATTTATTTGATTCAACATAAATAGTGCAACATAACTAAGGGAACGAAATACTTTTGTGGTCTTTATTTATTTATAATAGCTATTAATTATATTTAGGTGCTAGTGTTCGATTTTTGGATCACTGTCTGAGTATAATAGTTCTTACTTATAAAGTGCAAGAGGTATTACCCTTCCATTACTTTAATATTTTCATTGTCAATTGACAATCTACTATAGAAGCTCCATGTATTGCACCTGTATGTTCTATAGTTTTGAACTTGCTCTCATTTGACATTTCAAGGATCAATGAAGTGCCAACCATATTACGAGAACTTTGAAGTTGTTCACCTCATTAATGATTTTGGTTTTTAACACTCAGATTTTTTCTTTAAAAAATCAATAAATTGTTTTTAGCCTAAGGTATGGATTGGTATCTAATTTAAAGTCTAATGTTTTGATATATGATTCTTGTTTGATGTTGCTAGCTTGTTCACCAAAAGAATCATGGAATTAATTAACTAATGCTGATGCGGGTAGTAGAGCAATCCTCTAGTCAATTCTTAGGATTAATAGTCATCTTTACTGGGCATGAAGTAGATTGAACTTTGACTAACTCACCAAATAATATTATTCACATTCACTCTGTTGTCTACTGTGCATTAATTAATGCTTCATAAACGGTCAAACATGGCACCAAACCTTAACAGTAAGGTTTGATCTTAGAGTCCTCTCCCCCATGCCCCGTGAGCATGCCCTCAAGCCCATTGCCCCATTGACAACAAAGTATGAATAATGAACCATGGAAAGGAAAAAACTGTGTGAGAAAATAGCTACATAAGCTAGGATAGTCATGTGGTATAGTGATACTAACCTTCTCTAGAATCTCCGGTAGAGCCGCTTCAATGTTAGCGGCTACCTCTCTATGTTGTCTAAAGAAGTATGCAGCTAGTGGGTAGGTCGTACCTTTGGGGGTCCAGGGTGTCTGGCTCTCAGTAAAAGTCAAGCTTGCTTGTTGCCCACCTTCCGAGTGCTAGAGGTTTAGGGGGCTCGGAATCCGGATTGAAACGGGCTGAGCCTGGTCTGTGGTCCTCACTACCGAAAGATGGGGGAACAAGTTGGTGATGGAGGCCTGGGAGGCATCCCTATGACCTTGGTCTTGGAGGCTTTAGCTGAGACGAATAGAAATCTGCATGGAATGAAACATATGCCCATGTAATTCTGTGGCCCCCTCTCAATGAAGCCATCCTTTCAAACATGAAAGAAATGCTCTCTATAAAACTGTAATTTCGTGGAGAACAGTTGTATTGTGCTAGTGTTGGAGAAGAGAAGAGAAGAGAAGAGAAGAGAGGAGAGAGAGAGAGAGAGAGAGAGAGAGAGAGAGAGAAATGAAATGAAATTATATATTAACGTCTCTAAGAGGCCATAGTGGCCTGAGGCTCTTGGAAGGGGGCTTGGAAACACTCTCTCCAGGTGTGCTAGGGATGTGTGTCCTCTAGCAAGGTGTGTGTGGGCAGCTGGTATCATGGAGAAGGTCGGGCTTGTGAAGACCACTTGGAGGTAGACATAAGATGAGACCATCTCTACCCGGGCTCATCTAGAAAGGATCAAACAGCCCACACTCAGCAAGAGGTGACCATGACCTTGGCTTTGCCGAGGTTGGCGGGTGAGGTCTCACTTGTCACAAAATCTCTGCAATGCATCTAGATGTCTCTCTAACCACTCTGCATAATTGGAAATTCAGGAATATGTCATCTGCATATAGCAAGATGCAACTGTGAGTATGTCCCTCCAAGTATGTCCACAATGACGTGATGTCATTGATATACAGCCCAAACAGTGTAGGAGATAGTGGTCAGCTCTGCTTGACCCCAATAGTACTGCGGATGTCTCTTGAGAGTCCTCCTGGTATAACTGGACTTTGCCAATCAGTGTCTCATATAAAGCCATCACTTCCCATACTACAGCTGCTGGAAATTGAAGCTCCTGTAGGTGGTCGAGAGATCAGGATCTAGGGACCGAATCAAAAGCCTTCCAAAAGTTCACAAAACAGCAATATACATGTTGCTGTCGGGTCCTCGCCATTCTCAGTGGTGGCTCGGAGAGTAAAGATGTGATCCAAAGTGAATAGTTTCTCCTGAAGCCTACGTGGTGTGTGGCTCTGTGTCCCTTTCTCTTTGTCAATAGACTGATCTCAGCCTCCCAAACTGCCATCGTCGTGGATACATTTTGCTACCTTTTTTTTTTTCGAAGGTACAGGAAATTTAGAAACACACACACACCCAGCCTCCGTGAGGTGGAGGCGGCCCTGCCGGGATGAGGGCTGGCGAACCCATCATACATACTTATAATCAACCCATCAAGGGTAGGTACCTAACGAGGCCCCCAAGACTTGAATACAAGACCAGGTGAGCTAGCACTCGTTGGTATTTTGCTACCTTTTTGATATCGTAGACCCTCTGCGTCTTTTAAAGGCGTTACTATTATCTTTCTTTTTTTCTTCTTTTACGAGCTTTGTCGTTTCCTCATAAGCCTTTCCATGTGCTCATGCAACATCTTGGCAGCACCGACATCCAGGCCACCTCATGGTCCTTCCACATGCAACATTTGTTTTCATGCCAAAATGTGGTGATTGACTGGGGTGGAAACTCACACACACCTTCTCATTCCCCTTCTCCTGCGTTCACATTGAGTAGGCCAAATTACAATCAAATTTGCTACAATGAGCATTTTAAACCTTCTACAGCTCCTAGTTGTGAATAATTTGGTGAGAGGTTCATAGATTCCTTAGGTGTAAGGGTTACCTGAATCAAACACAAAGGTGACACTTAGCAGGATGTCAGGGGACTGAAAAGTGATACTCGGGGTGGTAGAAGTCTTGTTTCACATGAATTAACTCAATCAGAGGATTCACCTTGTCGTTCATTACTGAAAGTGGTACTCGGTTTGGGATCCTGAGAGCTTCAAATTTTTGTCATTGGTCTGTAACAACTCCTGCCACTATTAGGATTGGCAGTTTTGAAGCAAAACTTTGTGTTAGCCCTAAATTGATAGTCTGTAGGTTCTATGTAACCCCTCCACATACCATCAATGAGCATATCCTCTTAAGAAGGGAATGAATCGACCACAAATTGGCAAAGACAGACTGCGACCCTTGAACTCCCAACAGTAGTATTTAAGCGACCGCAACTTTTTGTAATCTCTCTGTAATTTCCACACTAATTGCTAACAAACAATGTAATTTAACTCGGGGATGCATGAGCTTACAAAGCTATTGTGTAAAATTGGCCGTCAAACTGTTGTATATACATAGCCTACGAGGATGGAGTTTTGGAGTTTTGGGTAGCCTTAACACTCCATGGGCAGCCAAATGTCAAATCAATAAGACTTGTTTAGATATAGCTTTTTGATAATGAGAAAGGGAACAATTCCATTTGAAGCAATTGTGTATTGATCTTCTCTCCCTCTTGTGTAGGCAATTGTGAATGGCTTGCATGCTGTCTTTCCTGTTTGGGTAGGATTGAGCTCTCTTGAGAGCTTGCTCATTTTGTCTCCTACCTCTCCTTTTCTCCAACCCCGTCTTTAGTTCAAGAGAGTAAGAAAGGCAAATCAGCTAAGGACATCAATCCATTGCTCTACTCCCATTTGCTCCAACCTATTGAAGCTTCTCCAACAGATTTACACAGGTAGAGGAACACTAGAGAGCTCTAGCTTTTTCCCATTATGAAGGTTGCAACCACCGCAGGCTACTTGGTAGGTCCCGCAAGGACACATTTCCTTTCTTCTCCCCATGCAAGCTAGAGTTCCCCATTGGTGAGACACACCTCACCCGTAGGATAGCATGTGGCAGCCTAGGTGCCACGTGGTATAGCAATGACGTGAAAAATAGTGGACCTGGCCTTCCAACAACAGTAATCAACAATAGCATTGTTGCATCTTCGTGTGTGTGTGTGTGTGTATATATATATATATATATATAACATCAATTGAGGAGTGTAGAGTAGGTCATAGGACTGCAATTGATCTTTTCACTCAGCCATGTCCATTGTACTAGAGATTCACTCTTTAGGAGGGACATGACTATTCTAAGGACGAGGTGACCAAACTTTCTGGAGAAAAGAGTTTTTGCTCCGTTTGATGTCGGTAAAGATGTACTGGACAAGCGTCGCACTTTGTGTCCGACAGTCATCATTCTACACCTCTGCGTAGTCGGCATGAGGGACAATGTTTGTGTCACTAGCGGTCTCCTTTGGATGCCAGTAAAGATGCACTAAATCAGCTTTTCTCCTGGTGTCTGACACTCATCATTCTACACCTCTACGTAGTCAGCATGAGGAAGGATGTTCTTCAGGCCTTGGCTATGTCTCTTCAGTTTTCTTTGCCCTGTCTTCTCTTCAGGCTTTGGCTCTGTCTCTTCAGCTTGCTTTGCCTCAACAGTCTTGGGTTCTTCATTGTTCACCTCTTCATCATCATGCCTTGGATCTGTCTCTTCAGTTTTCTTTGCCTCTGTCTTCTCTTCAGGCTTTGGCTCTGCCTCTTCAGCTTGCTTTGCCTCATCAGCCTTGGGTTCTTTATTGTTTACCTCATCATCGGGCCTTCGCTTTGTCTTATCTTCAGGCTTTGGTTCTATCTTTCCTTCAGCATTTTCCTCTATGTGCTCAGAAGGCTTTGGCTCCCCCCCCCTTCATCCTGAAGAAGCATCTCAACGTCTGCAACATCGGGGAAGTCCGGATGGTTGTTATCAGTCATCTCCGTGGCATTATTTAGTATTAAACGTACCATGGTCACTCTATAGCTCTCCACATAGTTGCTATCATAGTTCTGTAAGGCGATTTGCGGAGTACAAAAAATTCACAATATCAAACTAATCTAGTTAAATCAATGATTCTTCCACTTACCTTGGACATGAAGGGATTCATGGAGAAGAGACTCTGGAGAATATATTCTGCATGGATCATCACTCTCCAACCACAAGAGTGTGAGTCTCCTTGCTTGGGCACTTGAAGCTGCTTGATCTCTGACTTGTACAATTCATTGTCTCCATATTGGGCACCAAGAAACCTTTTTATATACCTGTACACCTGTATAATAAATAAGCTTTCACAATAAGATACACTCCCAACTTAGCACTCTAAGATACTAAAGAAAGGTGCTTTGGATGCTTACTTATAGTCCTAACTCAGGATGTGATCTTGGTATTGAATTAAGGGTCCACACAATTCTCTTATCCAATTCTATACACGCAAGGATCCAATGGTTCTTGCAAAAGTCGAAATGTCTAAAACTAAGACATCCCCTATCTATTAGATGCATTTAACTAACAAGATAGAGAAGTAACATACCCTGATTCATATGGAAGAATTACTACTGTAACCTCGAGCATGTTCAAATACATGAACCACTTTTGTATCTGTTGGGTTGTTGGGAAGTGCTCTTTTTTCTTAGGAATGGTCAGTGCGAGTTTAGAATAAACACCTCAGAATGGCTTTCTCGAGGAAGCTGACACTTTATTAAACTGCAAAAACAAGGGTAACTCATTGAGGAAAAAGGAAAAACCTAAAGAGCAAAGGACCATATCATCTGTAAAGGCAATTCGCATACTTACTTTAGGCACACATATAGGATTATGTCTGAGATCTGTGTGCTATCCTATCCATGAGAGTTCTAAGATCCACTGGGTCAAGGGAGAGTTGTCTCTCACCATCTTCCATTGCCACAAAGACAAACACACCCCTCTTAAAGCTCCTTGGCGTCTCCAGGTTGGCTGTTTCCAACTCTTTTGTTCTCTTCCTCCTGTTTGGCCTCCTGTTCTGCCCTTGCTCTTGTGTTAACATCATGTGTAATCTCTACAATTTTTATTTTATCCCTTGGAGCTCTCACTGGTGGAATCATCAGGATATCTCTCATCTTTGGATCTATAAACTCTGCAGGGTGTAGAAGCTTTTTATATCTCCATCTAAGCCTCTTCAGTGTGTCACTGTCCTTGGGCATTATTGTCATCCTATGCGCGTGGGCACACACAACACATAGGTCATTGAAGTACTCTAGGAGAAAATCTTCAGCAGCCTCCTGTAGACAGAGCAAGGTTGTCCTCTTCCACCTTAGAGTTAGATTCCACTGCTCACAAATGGATCTACACAGCCTCTGAAAAGGGAGCTTTGGAACACACAACTCTACACACTTCTGAGCTTTCCTGATTTTCGTCAAAATGTAGAAGTTTTGGGAAAACTTTCTTGTTTTGGCCTGTTTCAGAATGTGGATAGGCTTTCCCTTTCTTGGCTTCTTCTGAGAGGCAGGCTTTGCTGCCAATCCAGGCCCCTTACCCTATCTCCTTATAGTAGATTTTGTCCTCGCATGAGCTATGAATAAGCCTAGAATCAAAACTCTCTAGAGGTAGGTATATCTAACATTGTACATACCAATTATTAATGCCATAAAGGCTCATCTAGACATACCTACTCATGTCCTTTTTAGGAGACTCATGTCTTTTGAAGATTTTCCTTTCATACAACTTGTACCAACTAGAAGGTAAAATTCTTGTCCTTCGTAATTGTTGGGGAATTAAGTACAATTATTATCCAATAAGTGCATATAATACTTATTAGAGGTCCAATTCTTAGAGTTTTATGCCCTAGGTATGCTTACTTTATACAAGGAAAGTGCATGACCAGAGGATGCAAGTCTATAGATGTGAGCCTATAGACATGAGCCTAAAGGCATGAGCATAGACACATGAGTTTAGACATGTAAGCGTATGTGTATGACTATAGACATGAGACGTGAGCCTGCATGCATAAGCTTATATATGTTATCCTCCACTCTACAACTTGGATATGTGAACCTACAAATATAAACCTACACACATGAGCCTAGCAATTAAGAAAACAAACAAACAAACGTGTTGGAAATCATCTTCAAATGTATGCTTGAAACACTAAGGACCTTTGTGATGCGAACATAATCTAGGGTAATTATTGAAAATGATAATACATTCAATTTATTGTAGCACAACAAACTAAGACATTGATCCTAATAAACAACCAACGCTTAGCAGAGTACTCAGTAGAGTTTGTTAAGAAGACTAGAGTCCTTTGAATCCACCTCTCAAGTGAGGAGACTTGGAAAGAAGTGAGTTAACAAAACATAGACCTAAGTGGAGGAACAATAGAACCCTTAGAAATAGGAGCTTCACAATCCTCTGAGCTTTGGATTCACTAACTTTCTTTGAGGACCATGAGTCCTAAGGTTTATTCCCAATGGAAGGGATCATACCATGTCCAACACCATAATGTTTCAAATATTTCATGTCAATGGGTTCATCCCAAGTAGTAGTTTACGACAAACGAGACATGCCTCTTTTGTTGTATTACGAGGGACAAGTGTCTCCAACAAAAGCACACAAACCATAAGTAGGACACTCACTTTCCACAAAAAGCACACAAACCATAAGTAGGACACTCACTCTCCACATGATCTTATTATAAAAGCACATTTACCATGAAACCAAGTTCCAGTTTTTCTATGTTTGGATGCTATGAACATGAAACATGGAGAAGGGTTACGTCAAACGATCACAATTGCCTCGTCCTCTGCTACACAAAGGTGGGGAATATGGTCATTACCAAAGATGTTGCCCCCTTCCTGAAGGTGCTTCGCCTTGCAGGCATTGTTCCAAATCCAAATATCATTACACCCGAGATTTCCCCAAGCAAAGGGCATTCACTTCCTCCGACTTCACATTTCCAGCCCCAACCACCCACTTAGTCTCTATAGGACATCCTCCACCCCCTTGCCAACCTCCCTCTCCCACCCTTGGTGTGTCCGTCACACCCACAACACCCACCCATGAGGATCCACCATTTGCCATAGTGGTCACCCAATCAAAAAGGAAGGTCATGCCTAAAGAGCAACAAGGGGATAAGCCCGATAATAACACTCTTCCACTCCCCCGCACAGTCATAGATGAGTCCTTGCAAGCCTTCAACTTGGACCTCCACAACGAACCCTCCATGTTGGACAAACCACCTTCCCCCTCCCTCCCACATTATAAACCATAGCATACACCTTTCTTTGTGGAGGATCTACTTAAGGAAAATACAATGTCAGTGAACCTCTTTGTTCTTCTGCGGATTAGCCATCAAGGGTACCCACACATTGGACTGTCCACTTGGACTATCCACCAAGATGTAATAGGGATTGTCCATGCATGGATCATCAACTGGAGATGCACCACCACACAAGGAGGTGCATTGAAGGCTCCAACGGCACCGACTGGCACACCACCACATCTCCAAACTGACACTCCACTGCATCTCTAGAGATAGGAGATTCCACCAAAGGCTACGTGGCCACCCAAGGCACCCACTAAGGATAGGAGATGCCGCCGTCTCGACCTCATGTATATATGGCCCTCGTCCCACCTTAGAGGACATCCTTATCCTCGGTATCATCCTCTCACCTTGGAGGACATCCTTATGCTCTTCCCTCATACCACTTGTACCTCTGTGTTTGTCATCATTCTTGTGCTATGTTATCCTCTTCACTGTGACCTCTGCTGAGTGTGCATGGACAATGAAGGACATGTATCAGGCTTCTCTGAGTAGTGCAAGTGATTTCGTTCCTTCCACAGTCTGGTCTCTTCCGTCTCTTTGTGTTGTGTTTGCTACGTAGAATCTCGTGTGTCATTTTGTTAGCTTATGTGATACGCTATGAGCATAGAGGAGGAATCCGAGCATACTGTCCAGAGGAGAGCTACCACATAGTGTACCGGGCAACCAACCCTGCGGTGGGACTCTCCAAACTAGGAGTCCTGATAGCTCACCTTTTCTTTTAGTTTGCGTCTTTTTTGTTGTGTCCTCTTCCCATGTCAATCCAGTCAACCCATCTAAGAGTCCTCTCTCAATATGTGGCCATAGTTGGAAGAGGTTCAACTACGTACCACCTAGGGACCCTCTTCCACCTCTTCCTATGGCGGCTAACCTTGGTAACACCACCCTCGGCAACGCAGGAGGCCAAGCCAACCTTCCTGGTCTAGCCAACCCTCCTAACGCAGAACCCCTTTCCACGGTGATGGTCGAGTCAATGTCAAGCTTCCCACCTTCAAAGGATCATCCACTAAGGATGTGGATGACCACATCCAACGGTTCATCTCCATTTAGTGTTGAGCAAGAGGATGCCTTTTTGGTGCTCTTTCCCTCCACTCTCCAAGGTTTTGCAGACAAGTGGTTCAATCAGTTTCCAATCGACCACTTTACAGATTGGACCACTCTGAAGGACACCTTCCATCTCGGTAACTATGAGGACCGCATTCTCCAAGAGCTAGGGAAGCTCCGATTGCTACCAGGAGAGAGAGTGTCGAAACTCATGACACGGACCACAGTGCTAGTGGCCCGCTTACAGACTTCATCGTGCATCAGTGGGTGACACAAGCCTTACCCAGGTGTGCCCAACAAAAGATCTGGGAGAGTCGGCACACACCAACAACATTGCTGGAATTCCAAGGGCTAGCATCCCAACTTGAAAATGCATGCCTCATGTTTAAGCATGATGTCGACTTTGTCAATTCAACAGCAACACAATTGGATGACCCGGTGGCTCAGTTGCGGGAACTGGAGGCACTCAAAGTGAACCAGAAATCTCCTAGTGAGAAAAGTACCGTGCTTCAACTTAAAAGGGAGATTGAAGAATTGAAAACCCAGTACGAAGCATTAGGAACTCAATGGAGTCTTCTTGGGCCCTTTAATTTGGACGTTTAGTGAAATGCTTAAAATGCTAATCCATCTTTGACCAAGCCTAGAGGCCTAGTCCTAAAAGCATATATTTGATTTTTCACACAAAAAAAAGGAGATATTCCTAGATCTAGCCACCTAGGCGACTTTAAAGCTTTGTAATGGGCTGTCAGTCAGTTATCATAGCCTGTAGCAACCTTTTCGAACTCCAAACATTCCAAAAATTCGTCACTTTCTTCCCCCCTTTTTTGTGTGTACACCAGATCTCTTTCTCTCTCTAAATCTTCTCTCTAAAACGCCCTACACTCCTTCTCCATGGAAAAAAGCGTCTTTCTCTACTCCAAAAGCCATAGCTAGCAGATCTGTACTCCTAAATGAGCCTTCTCTCTCCAAACCCACAGTAGTAGCCATGGCTTGCACGGAAGAAGCTTACCATGAGCATTCTCTCTACAGTACTTGGTCCTCTCTCCATAGCTAGCAGGTCTGTACTCCTAAATGAGCCTTCTCTCTCCAAACCCACAGTAGTAGCCATGGCTTGCAAGGAAGAAGCTTACCAGGAGCATTCTTTCTACAATACTTGGTTCTCTCTCCAAACCCACAGTAGTAGCCATGACTTGCACAGAAGAACCTTTTCATGATGTATTCTCTCTCTATATTGCTTAGCAGCCATAGCTTGCACTAAAGAAGCTTCCCATGATGCATTGTCTCCTTTGCATTTTCGTCTCACCATTGCCAACCCTCTCTATGCTTCTTTGGCTCCCTTTCTGGCTTCTTTCTCTATCCACAATGCAGCTCTAGACAAGCAACCCTCATCTCCATTCTTTCCATTATTTTTTGATACCATATCTTGCTCCTTCCACTCCTATTCAACCCAAGCTTACAAGCCTACTTTCTTGTAGATGGCACTACAAGACATCACCAATAAGCCTTCTAAGATCCGCCTTCAGGTTGATTTGGAGACAGAATACGCAACCCTACGCAGTAGGCATGTTGCACCCAATATTTCATACGATCAGCTTCGAATGCAAGGATCAAAGGCCATTGATCTTTGGATTGATGGAAATCTTTATCCACCAGATCCAATATCTGGTGCCCCTCCACCATTCAAAAGCATTACAAGTTTTCTTAGGTTTGTTGGTGATGGTTTCAATGGGCTTCTTGGCTATTGTAGGAGATTACACATGTTGTGGCTAGATGAGGCAGCTGAAAAGAGGCAAACACAATTTGCCTTCGACCAGCTTCAAGCGGCATCGACTAAGCAGATCAATAGTTTGATGCAGAGAATTAAAGAGCTCTCAGAGGAGCTTGAGGTGCAGAAGAATAATCTAGTGGATCGTGTGCACACAATAAATCAATTTACCGATAATTATGTTCGTCTTCAACACTCCACTCGTAATCTTCGGCGTCGTGTTCACCATTTCACTCACCTTTCCATTGGATATCACGCAAGGCAAAGAAAACGTAAAGCTGTTGGGTTGCTTTCTAAGACAGCAGGCGCATGCAAGAGGCGTAAACAAACAACCAGGTAAAAATTTTTATAGGAATTATAGCAGCTTTGAGAAGCAATTAATGAATAAAGCATCTCTCATGGGTGACTCTTGCGATTGTAGGGCTTGTGCAACAGCTATACTAGGATGTAACAACGCTGAGGACAATGTTAATGCCTCCCTTCTTCAGCATGTCCTTCAGGAGAAGGATATCATGGAAATGATAACATGTTCTGCTAATGATAAGCTGCGGGAGACCCTTCGTCAACATTTCTTGAAGGAAATCAAAGAAATTGTCACACCCAAAGAGATGCTTGATATATGTGACTCAGCAGGTATTAGCCAGAAAGGTTACAGAGCAATGTACAGGTCAATCACTTTAGGGTTGCGAGCAAAGGGAGTTATGCAATCCTTGCTTCCAACACTTTATAGCTTACAGATGGCAAAGAAGTGTGCTAATGGTGATATTGCATCCATGTTCGAGGGTGGGTACAAGTGGGTGGAGGATATTATGCCAATGCCAACAATCAAACCCTTTGAATACAATGCATATAACAATGTCTACGTTGACATGGAAGTGCTACAAAAAGCAATGATTCAGTACTATGGCCTCACACTTGAAGAGACAGGTGGAAATGCCATGTTTGTCTTGAAGCTGGATGAATGTCAAGTGGTTAAAGGTCAAAGACTGGAGCGTGTTAGTTTAACCTTGATGAGCCGAGCACTTAGAGGAAAGCCTTTAGAGACCCAAGAGTTGGATGCAACTGAAGACAGCAACAATAGGGGTCAAGGGCATAAGCAAGACTACTACGGCATTCAATCAGAGAAGAACATCTGGTGGCATGCAGCATGGGTCCTCCCAAAAGAGAACCATGATACCTTGAGGTGGTATTTTGAACGGTCTGGCATTCAACATGTCGTCTCTTGTCAGATCAATGGTCAGAAGCTTGATGTTCCCGGAATAGGCTGCTTTAACGTTGAATGGCACTTGGGTGGCGATCTAAAAACCTTAAAGTGTAAGTTGGGTTGTAAAACAGGTGCGAATACTATATTCTCATGTGTTTACTGTTGTCATTCCAAGACAGCAGTAGACTCAAGAGTAAAAGGGAAACAACCTAGCAAAGGCAAAAGTCAAAAATAGGTGGGTGCAAAAAAAGCAATCGTTTTTTATGCTGAACAGAGGAAAGGATCAAAGGTATGGCATAATGGCATATTAAGTTGTGACCAGAGCAAGCCACCTAGTCGTGACCAGGAGGACAATGCTTGGAACCCAATCTTGGAAATTCCACTATGTCAAGTGCATGTGTGCACATTACATGCAAGACTCAGGATTT
Organism: Cibotium barometz; assembly: GCF_041138505.1. Lineage (NCBI taxonomy): Eukaryota > Viridiplantae > Streptophyta > Polypodiopsida > Cyatheales > Cibotiaceae > Cibotium > Cibotium barometz. The sequence goes on from NC_141079.1 coordinate 280,752, forward strand.
TGGATAAGCTATTGATGCTCCACATAAACTATGTCTGGAACATGGAGCCTGAAGATCGACGAGAAGAGTCAATACGTGCACTAGAGGGTGTACTTTCCTCTATGGGATTACATGCTGGAGTAGTGGTCTTGACAAAGGACAAAAAATCAAACCCTATACAAGACAACCCTAATAAAATTTGCATGGGTGGATCAAAGGCAAGACACTTGCTATCAAACCACTTGGGTTCTCATAGCCACACTGACTTTGAAATTTGGAAGAAGATATGTGATGTCACAACATATCGAGGAAATGATGCCAGGCTTGGCCTAAAACGTGCACATGTATGGGAGGTGTGTAATAAAATGGTCGACCTTCTAGAGCGACCTCACCTGGATGACCATGGTATTGAGGCACTTAAACAAGCCACTTGTAGATTTACAGAAGAAATGGTCGAGGCATGGGGAGAAACACACATTACTCACTACATGGTAATGTTGTATTTCTTGTGTCCTTGTAGTATGTTCTTCATACTGTTTGTTGACTTTTTGTAATTTTCTATGCAGCATATATTGTATGCACATGGGCCATACTTTCTCGATAGATATGGCTCTTTAGCACTTTGGAGCAATCAAGGCATGGAGAAATCACATTACCAAGCAAAGGCCGTGTATTTTAAGGGCACTCGCCATGGTAGTGGCAAAGTCAAGAGTAATGCACTCCATGAAATGTTCAACTGGTTCTATCGCGTTCTGGTTGGCAAAAAAAGGCAGAAAAGTCGCGGTAATTTGTCTCTTAGGCGTCAAATAATGAAAACTGTTAATGCAAGAAGAACTGAAGGATACAACAGATCAAATGCTAGGGAGAGACTACGGCAGTGGGTAGCAAGCAAGCGTCGGTGTGGTTCCTCATGGGCTTAAACTCTCTGATTATAATCTTTTTGTGTTTTTAAATTTTCTAAAAGTTTTAAAAAATTATATTTATAGACATATTTAAGTCATTTTTCATTTATAGCCACCACATTTCAATTTCTTCTTTGTGCTCTACTCTCTCTTGCCCTCCCACTATCTCTTGCACTCGTACATACTTAGGCCATGCCAGAAGAACATGAGCAAGACTTGCGGTTTTTCGATCAACTCGGCCCACTACCTGCTACAGCAAAAAGGACAAGTCTACCTATCGTAACAGAGCAAGAGGCAAAGGAGATGAGAGAACAAGAGCGTAGGAAGGAGCCGAAGAAGCGCAACGCAGGAAGGAAGCTGAAGAAGCAGAGCCTAGTAGAGAAGCAGAAGAAGAGCGGCGTCGAAAAGAAGCCGAGGAAGGTCAAGGGCAACCACCGGAGATTGTTATTGAGGCCGACACCCTAGAACAGCTAGAGGTTATCTTACAGAACAGGGAGGTCGAGCTCTTGTCCTATGGCATCACGAAAGATACCATTAACAAAGAGTTTGCTCTTGTGAGGGCAGCTTGGGAGACAGAAATGCAAAAGAGACAGCAGCCCAAAGAGGACACAAGGAGGGCAAGCCAAGCACAGCCACCACCACAGGCAGCCACAACATCCAGACGTCCAGTCAAGAAGTGTGGTAAAAGAATGGAGGGCAAGTTTCGGGACCAACAAGAAGAGGAAGAGCGTGCACAAAAGAAAAAGAAGTTCAGGTCTGAACGACCACCGTGGGAGAATCAAAGACCACCACAGCCTCCACCAGTTACAAAGAAGAAGCGAAAATGGAGGCCAGGGACAGTCGCGCTACGAGAGATTAGGAAATATCAGAAAAGCACAGATCTTCTCATCCCCAAGGCACCATTCTCTTGACTGGTAAGAGAAACAATGGAAAAATATTCTGACAGGGTTGACTGCATACAGAGCACAGCTCTTGAAGCTCTTGAAGAAGCTGCTGAAGATATTGTAGTTTCTGTTTTTGAAGACTCAGTGCTGGCTATGGTACATGCCAAGAGAGTTACTTTGAAGCCTGTAGATATGTCCCTAGCCCTACGTCTACGTTTAGAGCGTAGCCTTCTACATCAATAGGCTAACCCACTTTGTAATTCTCCCTACAAAATTTTGTAATGTTCCCAAATTCCTTTGTAGCATTTTCACACATTAATGAAAGCTTTGTGAGTTGTGTTACATTCTTTGTTGAGTCCATTTTTTTTTGTATGCTCAGTGCCAATGAACATTTCATTTAAAAAATATAAAAGCACTATACACACAGGAAAAAACACACACAAACACACACACACACACACACACACACACACACACACACACATATATATATACACACACAAACATATATACATATACAAATATATATACATATACACATATATATATATATATATATATATATATATATATATATATATATATATATATATGTACACACACACACACACATATATGTATATTTATATATACAAAAAAGGTAGATCCTATAAAGTCACCTAGAGACCCTTATAGAGTGCCTTATGAGCCTCAAGGCCAAAAAAATAAAAAATAAATAAATAAAAATGCCATGTGCGCTACGGCGCGTTAATCGCTAGTTTGACCAGGTCAAAATGTCGATTTACGCGCCGTAGCGCACATGGTATTTTTTTTATTTTTTTTTGATATCTTTGGTCTGGTGAGGCTCGTAAGACCCTTTAGGTGCCCTAACAGCCCCAAAATCTTATATATTTATATAAGATATTATATATATTTATATATATCTTATAATAGCCTTAAAATCTTATAATATCTTATGTCTTATATATATATATATCCTATATATCTTTTATATATATATTATATATATATATATATTATATATATATATCTTTCAATAGCCCCAGAATCTTATATATATATATAGGCACACACACACACACACACACACACACACACACATATATATATATGTATATATATACATATATGTACATATATACATATATGTACATATATATATACATATATGTGAGTGTGTATACATACAATATTTTTTCATACCGCTCTAACCCAATCTCAATTACTTTTTTTAATCACGATCTCATTTAAAATGAATCCTAAACAATATTTTCTATGAACACATGAACAAAGTCTTAAAATTGCGAGGCTTGAAATGGTATATCACAAGTACGCCAGGAAAAATCACAACTTACAATGCACAACAAAAAAATTTTATTAAACTTGGAAGAGAAGTTTGCATTACATCTTTTTAATAAGCTCTTGGAAGAGCTCAGGAGAGAGAGTTCTAGAGGCTGGTTTGTGGCCTAAGCTTTGGAATATATCACTCGGCTCATTGATTCCTTGAGCCTGAGAAAGGGCACAATGGCCTAAAACTGAGCCGGGATGGTTGCCCGTAAAGCAATACAAGGCAGCTTCCCTAGCTACCAAAATACATTTATTTATGTTCGAGGCTAAGGGGTTCTCCGATAAGACTGCACTAAGTGCTTTACATTTTAGGAGCTCGGCATAGGCGATCTCTGCATAGTCTAAATGAAAAACCCGCACTATGTCGGCTCTGAGGGCAGGTATGTAGTGCCAAAGAGATGCATCTCGACCCTCTGACTTTGGCCGCGTTCCTCCTACGCGCATAGCAAACTTGTCCACTTCAAAAGCAGTCTGTCTACATGTCAATATAGAAGTTAGGAAGCGTGAAATGATACAACTAAAAATAATTTGCTTTACAACTAAGAAGTTAGGACATACCTCAGTTGCATCGTCACTTGCAACTAGTTGCTCATTTGTCAAGTTTATGCTTCCTTGGTCTTGAGCATCGCTAGCAACCAAGGACATGTGTGGTTCAAAGGCAGCTACGCTCTCATAGAATTGCACATCTTGCTTTATTTCAACGAGCGCTTTGGCCACTACAACTTCCAAGGTACTGCTACCAATATCGTATGCAAGCGCTTTTGTAAGGTTGTCATCTTCAAAAGAGATTTTCACTTTTCCTTTGTCTTGACCCCCAGCATTCACGGCAATAATAGAAAGTGCCTCATCCTCGCGAAACCCGAGTGTCTTGGCAATGTCATCCAAAAACAAAAACTCTTTCCCATCAATAATGATTGGATGCAAAGACATGTGATAACAAGGTCTGGGACCTCCTCAAGTACTTCATCGCCCTCTAGAACTAGGTCCGGAACCTCCTCGGGGACATTCTCTTGTAGAGCCACCAATGCCATTGAGGCCTCCCATTGTTCTATAACATTCTCTTCCTCAGCATGGGCCTCTTGGACCTGCTCCATTAGCTTTACTTTGCCCTTTTCTTTTTTCTTGCCACTTTCTTTCGCCACACCCTCTTGTAACAGAAGGACCAAAACCATGTCCCAGCTCAGGAAAGAAGTGCCGATGTTGCCCATTTGTAGATCCAAGAGTAAGTCTTCCTCCTCATTTCTGTAGTCCTTTTCTGTGAGGGATTTTAAAAACCTGGATAGGCGAAATCTAAATTCTTGTCTTCACTTGATGAGGTCAACTGGAACCCATAGGCCCTCATCACCCTCAAACATGATGGAGTACGTGCTGATGTGTTCATCCATATACTGAATGACATCTGTAAAAGCATCCGCATGTAGATGCATTGTTGCACGCACATCAATTGCTCCCTCAAACATAGGGACGATCTCATCAACCCTATGAAGTAACTCAAGCTTTCCTAGCTGTGCAATAAGTGCGTCAAGTAGAGGTGCCATGACTATGAGTGATTGGAAGAAATAGAGAGTGTGTGATACAGAAAGGTGTGTGAAATTGAGAGCAAGTGTTAGGAGAGAACGACAATTGTCAATTGATGAAAATGAGTAAAGTATCGTTTATAAATGGGTGACCTTGTTATAAAATTTTTAAAAACTTTTAAAATTTGTAAGTACCAAAATTTTTTAAAAAAATGGTATGCGAAAACAAGAACGTATCCTTCCATCGCAAGGTCATTTCCAATTTACTAGTGGCTCAAGCCACAGATGCTTGTGTGACCAACCTTACACTATCACAAAAAAATAAAACTTGCACAAGACAATTGAAAAACCTTAATAAGACAGTGAGGCAAAAAAATTAAAATTGTATTTACTTCAATTTAAGATTACATATCCAGTGGCTACACAGCCAGGGAAAGTAATTTCTCTACAAAGAAAAGATCGTTCCTGCCTTTTGCGCACTACACTACCATTGATTATCAAAGCAAAATCACCACCACTCAGTGAGAATCGAAGAACTAAGTAGTCACGTAAGTTGGCAAGGGACCAGTCATCATTCACAGTAACATCTTCTACATCCCCACCTTGCATGGATATATGTAGCACACCCTGTTCTGTAGAGGTTGTGTCGGAGTCTAACGCCTCCCATTCTCCATTTGTAAGCTTCCATCGCCTGTAAGGAAACGCAATGGACAACTGTTGCTTGGCAATATGATAGCGCATCACAACCTTCTCAACTATTACTCCGCATCTGATGGTGTCTCCATTGTGTTGAACAACTTTTTTATCCCATGCAGGTGATACGAAACAAGTTAGAGCTCTCTCCCCCTTTGCAATCCATAAAGTTGGGGTACGATGTGTGTCACTTGTATGGAACAGGTACACAAAGAGGTGTAGAGGTATGAAGCAGGTTATGGTTGCTTTGTGACATCCATATGTGCACTTCATAGCATTTTGCACCTTGCTTTCGATCTGCAAACAAGCCATGGCCACTGAAGCATTGTCTGGCATTCAATAGATGTGAGAGTTGGCGTAGGTTTTGGAACTAATTTTTCAGTACCATTTGCTGTCATGGGAACCACATATGTATCCTCATAGAAGAAGATGTTTCGTGCAAGAAGTTGTGCAGCTGGACACCCTCCAAAGATTAAACTACCAAGCTCCACGTGGTATGCTTCAAAGGTTCCTGAAATTGCCTCTATAGGCTCCCACTCACTATAGTTTGAGGGAAAAATATCTACGCACAGGAACCCAAGAACAATCAAAGCAGTGCTCAGTATACCATTATTAGCACACAATTGATTTAAAAACAAGAATATAAAGTGGTGAAATAACTTACAATTTGCAGGAAATCGTTGACGTTGGTCATGGTCTGCTAGTTTCAGCTCTGTTGCCTTGTAAACATGTTGTATTTTGGCTAGCTTTTTTCCATCACGATCTTGTTTGAGCTCCAATATCCGCCCTTTCCAATGGTGACTTTGTATATCAACGTATCACTTTGACACCTTGTGGGTTCCTCTTGTACTAGGCTGCATCGTAATCCAATTCCACTTCTCGTACTGTTTGATGTTCCAGTGCCCATCCTCATCTTGACCACTGCTACAAGAGAGAGATTGAATACTGATCGGAGGCCTTCGAGCTCTAGAAGAAGACATTAGATGTATATATTAGAGAGATTATAAACCTTGATGGCAAAGGAAAATAGAATGGTGAGAAAAAAACTTAGACTTGGGAGATGTACAAAAGAGAAGGAGTTGTAGAGCAAGTTCCAAGGGCTTGGCTGTGCTATTACTGCACTTTGAAAGAGGATATTGGAGGGGGTGAGAGGAGACAATGAGTAAGATTATGAGAGCCAAAGCATTTGCAACTCAAGCTTCCATAGCTTGGCTCCACTGTTACACTCTGTAAAAGGAGGCTGGACAAGGTAGAAGGATGAAGTAAGGAAATGTAAGTGAGGATCAAACTTCCATAGCTTCTGAGAGGAGGTTGCAGATCAAGCTTCCATAGCTAAGCTCTGCTGTTACACTCTGTAAAAGGAAGTTGGACAAGGAAGAAGGATGAAGTAAGGAAATGTAAGTGAGGATCAAACTTCCATAGCTTCTGAGAGGAGGTTGCAGATCAAGCTTCCATAGCTAAGCTCTACTGTTACACTCTGCCTACCGACATTGTCTGGAATCCAAGAATCATTTTACTCGGGATTGCCCCAAGCAAAGGGCATCGAGATCCTCTGACTCACATTCCCAACTCCAACCATCCACTTGGTCTCAGTAGGACATCCCTCCATCTCAAGGACATCCTTCTCCCATAGGACACCCTCTGTCCACTTGTTGCCAAACTTCCTCTACCACTTTTGGAGTGTTCGTCCAACCCCCACACCTACCCATGAGGATCCACCATCTACCACAGAGGTCACCAAATCACAAAGGAAGGCCATGCCTCAAGAGCAACAAGGGGATGATTCTAATGATAAAGCTCTGCCAGTTCCCCGCACAGTCAAGGATTAGTCTTTCTTGCAGGCCCTCAAGGACCTCTACAACCAACCTTCGGTGTCAGACAACTCACCTACCCCTTTCCTTCCACATTCTAAACCAGAGCTCACACGCTTCTCTTTGGAGGATTTACTCAAGGGAAATACCATGTCAGTGAACCTCTTTGACCTGCTCCGGATTAGCCTAGACATTTGACAATGACTCGGTACACTGTTGGAGCAACTCAACGGTACATCCACCAATTCTGGTGGTGGGCAGTATGGTGGGTTTCCCCTTCCCTCTGGTGTTGCAGGTTGCATGGGTATCAACCGTGCCAATCCCTATCTTACAGACTACCAAAGCTCCCACCTCTCTGTGGAGATTCATGACACCCCACTTTTTGGGGCAATTGTTGACGGTGGCTCTGGGGTGAACCTCATGCTGGAATTCACACTCCATGCAGTAGGCCTCCAGGTGACACGGCCAGCCAACTTCTGCGTTAGAATGGCCAACCAACGGGAGGTGACCCCTAATGGCCTAGTGGTGGAAGGAGTCACAATTGTCATCCAAGGGATTCCATTCTTACTCAACTTTGTGGTGATCCGGCTTCCTGAAATTAGAGGGGCCTACTCTTTACTCATTGGTTGTCCATGGCTAAGGAGTAGCGGTGTTCTATACGATTGGGGTTCTGACCGATGGTGGATTCGTCAAGAGCATGGCCCACAGGAACTAAAAATGGAGGAAGGTCTAGATCAAGGAATCGGTGGTGCCACAGTAGCCCCCATTTCTTCTTCCAACTCTCCGACCAACCACTTCTTGGCCAACGACAAAAGGAGGCCTTGTTCCCCATGGTGATGACTCGAAACTCCTTGACTGGCTCTAGGCAGCAGAAAGCCTCACATCCTACATGGTGGAAGTCAATACGGAGAGCCCCCAAGAAGGCAGGCCAAATGAGCCCACCCAAGTCCCCAACGTGAAAGGACCCATCTCCAATCAAGCCAAGAATCGCTGCAGGAAGATCACTGCAAAAAGAAGATGTTTCCTCCGGCCTCCACACCTCTGCCTAACTCCCACCTGTCCCATGACCCTCCCAACCCTCACTTCCTTGCCAACATTAGCGTTCCTACTGGCACCCTTCCCTTGTCGAGTCTACTTCACAGCTAAGCAAGCCGAGTTACCCATCTACTCCGCACCATCTATTCCATGGTCACCTTAATTCATCTCGGTCGTCCTCAACCTTACCTCCTCTTCTAACCACATCACAAGGGCCACCCGAAAATGGGAATCTCCTTCCCCTTTTGCACACGTGCCATCACCGTTGCCCTTGATTCTTGCCACACATACTTACCCATCTCCTGGCTATTTTCCCACCCATTTTACAACCTCTAGCACAATTGGCCGCTTTGGTACGCAAGTGCCACCTCGTCCCATTCTAGTACCGAACGGCCACCACACGAAGACAATTCCTGTCACCCCACCATGGGGGAGTCTTTCCTTTCACTCCAAGCCACGATTCAACATCCCATCACCAGCTTTGCGGGTCGAGCATGCCAATGTGTCCAAATCCAGCCACAAGATCAACTCCCAAGCGCAAGCCCCACCCACCTTGGCAAGCTAGTTTCCCTCTTAGTCTCTCAACAAAAAAAGGAAGGAAAAAAAAAGAAGAAAAAAGGTTCATCCACTACGCGTCCGCCACCCCCTTTCCCACTGGTAGGTTTCATCCCCCGCCATCCCCGGTCCTTTCACCATCCTCACCGACATCCCTCCCCAATTTTGGGAGGCCCATCCACTACGCGTCAGGTCTCATCCGCTATAACCCTGCTCCTTTCACCACATCCCTCCCCAAATTTGGGAGGCCCGCTTCCACCTTGTGGCACCATCGATTATTACACCTTGTTCTACCGCTTCCTCCCCTTGTCCCACCTTCCGGTCTCCCTTGTTTCATTCCATGACGTTCTCGAACTTCCCCTCTGATGGAGGTCCTTTTTACCTTCCTCGCTGGTGGTCTCTGGCAGATTCAAGCGTTGGCGGTCATCCTCTAACTTGGACAACCCCCTTACCACCTCAACCACCGCTGGAGGACTCCTTTTCACCATCCCCTTGGCGGCCATCCGTCTCACCGGCCACTTCTTGGCAGGCGTCCTTTTCACCAGGGCCCCCCCTTACCACCTCAACCACCGCTGGAGGACTCCTTTTCACGATCCCCTTGGCGGACGTCCTGCTCACCATCCACTTCTTGGCAGGCGTCCTTTTCACGGGGCCACCTCTTGGCGGACGTCCTGCTCACTCTAGAGAGGACGTCCTCTTATAACTCTAAACTTACGTTCTTGGCTCGCGGAGTCGTTTTTACCATCCACCCTTGGCGGCCATCCTCTCCAAACGTCCTCACCCCCTCCTAGCGAACATACTCTTCCCTTCCCCTCTTGGCGCTCCTTCGCTCTTGGCGGACATCCTCACAGTCCTCACCCATCAACCCTTGCGAACAGCCTTTTCCCTTGGCGACGTCCTCAAGTCCCTCACCCATCACCCCTTCGTGGTTGTCTTGGCTTCGACCCATGGCCACCCAAAACCCCTTTGAAACTCTCCTACTCACGAACTTCAAACTACCCAATCCAGCTCTCCCTCATGACACCTTTCCACCACTGCCTCGAGGGGTTCTTCCCGCAACTCTCACCACCCTCCCTTTCGCGGCCCCCTCACCCCCTTTTTGGGGTCCTCTTTCACCTCATCGCCTCCTTCGCGGCTCCCCCACGCTGCCCCCTCGCGGCTCACCCCCACCCCAACCCACCCCTCTCGTTGAATAACCGCCAGCCACCCCCTTGTCTCACCCGCCCCCTCTCTTGTCGACCCCCTCTCTCGCCACTGCTGCAGGAGCTCCGTCTTGGATTTAGCCCTCGGCTTGGGCTGACTCGAGGAGCAGAGCAGGAGAAGGAGGAGGAGCCAAAAGGACGCCCCCACCAGTCCTCCTACAGAGTTCCGACTTGGATGATCAGGATGCGTTTTGGCAACACGAAATGGTTGCTTCGCCCTCCTTTCTCTTGCTGCGACGCTCCTCCTGATGGTACGCTAGAACCAGTCTCTTCCTGCGCAAAGGCGGTGGCTACAGCTAGCAGCTCAAAGAAGTCCTTGCCATGGACCCGTGGAGCGACCAGCTCGCCCCGCTGCTCACTCTCCTTAAGAACCGCGGCATTGCGGGCACCACTGCAGGCGCACCAAGGCCCCCCCTCACAACTCGTCTGCCATCTCGACTCATCCACCCCTCTCAAATCGGACAAGCCCAACCTCCTATCACTGGTCCGAAAGCTCCCTCTCGACCTTCCTTTGTCGATTGTTTGCCAACAACGCCTCCACCCCTCCCCTTTGCCTTGTCCGCCAACAGTCCCCTTCACGGACATCTGCCAAACCACATCCACCAAACCCTCTCACGGCCATCCGATAAACCCCACCCTGCCCCTCTCGGACAACCCTCAACCTCCCGTGTCAACCCACCGACCCAACCCAGCACGGCCAACCCTTTGGCGAGTCACCTCACCGCCTCACCACCCCCTTGACCTTCCGCCTTACCCTTCCCTCTCGACCATCCCCAACCATCCGTTTCCCCCGTTCCCCCCTTTTCGACCATCTGCCCCCCTCCTCTCTTTCGACGGCTATCCAACCCCCCTCTCTTTTTGTCCATCCAACGTCCACGGCCTGCCCCCTTGTCTCATCCGCCACCTTCCTTCATCTACCCATCCTCTTCCCTTGTCGGCTTCCCGTCAACACGCCCCCCCTTCAACTAAACAACGAGGAGAGCCGGGAGGCTGAGCGTGCAGAAATGGTAAAACATCGCTTTCAGCTGCTCTTCTTCCCAGCTGAAAGCGATGTTTTACCAGGCTGATAGCGATGTTTTACCCCTTACCACCAAGTGTCTGATTGCCAAGGGCTCAAGCACTTTTGCCAGGCTGCTCGTGAGCTCTGGAGCATCATACCAGCCTACTGGGTTCCTTAATTCTTCTCTGATCACCTCCTATCCCTCGGCCGCCTCAGTGAAGCTTTCGGCTTTCGCCATGTATGCGAAGGGCCTCCTTGAGAAGGAGGGCTCAAGTAAAAGATCAGCCTTATCATATCTTCTTTGGGAAATACAACATTGGCATTCTTGGGCTTCATGGCGACTCCTCGGCATCGGCATTACCTCGTGCCTGCATACACATGTATGCCATTATGTCAACTTGGTTGCACTTCATCAACATCCCTCTTCTACACATGGACTTAGTATTTCAGTCCCATCTTAATAAGCAAGTAGATCAAGAGCGCCTTGTTAGCAAGGTGTTGCTATACATAGATAGCCTCAAACCCGATTAAAGAAAAGCTCAAGAACACAGAGGAAGGGTCTTCTTCCGCCCCCAACGCAACAAGGGTGTTGGTTGAGGAGAAGACAAAGGGGAGGGCCCTGGGCTTGTCATCGATCTGGAATGTCATTATTTTATGCACCATCTTCATAATGTAATGAGCATAATATAATCCGTACATGCTTGCATCTTTCATATCATCATGCATACTTCCATATATGTAATACTTCTCAAGGCAACCTACTTTTATCTTCCTCACCGAGGACGGTGAGCACTCTAGTGGTGGGTGACTCATTCTAATTGCAGTAGGGATGATCCAAAGTATTTTAGCATGCAGTTTGAGATAAACATCTGATGTGGCTAGGTTCATTTGAGGTCAAGAAAGAGGACCATGAATCCTTGTTTTGGGTATTTTATTATACACATATCCCCAATCTCATCAATGAACAAATGAATGCAACCAGGATGCTCTATGTAGAGAAAAGGGGGGACTTTCAAGTTCAATGGCATCTTGCGGGGTTGACTTGAAGACTCTCAAGTGCTTATTTAATTGCAACAAAGAGGCCAATGCAAAGTCTCCATGCCTTTATTGCATGGACTCCGCAAGGGTGATGGACTCTAAGTGGTGGAGACGACCACCGAACAGATAAAATTTGAATGAGAACTTTAAACTAGTGTTTGAGATTCCTCTTTCCAATGTGCATATATGCACGCTTCATGCTTTGTGTCGTACCATAGAGAAATTGGTATATCTCTACATTGACTTTGCTTGGAAGATCAAGAATGTAGCAAAGAGAAAAGAAGCCATCCATGCATTGGAGAAGGTGCTATCTGAAATTGGACTACATGGAGGTAATGTCTAGATTATGAAGGACACTAAAAAGTCATCTAATGAAAAGGAAGTTCCAATGAAGCCCTTTGGAGGTGTTAAGGCAAGAAGATTTCTTTTTAAGCCAATGAATAATCAGCAAACACAAACCCACAAAGTTAGGAAAGCAATATACAACAACCTATACAAACAGAATCGAATACCAACAGTGAAAAAAGCTACATAATGCAGTGAAAGACCATGAAGATGCTTCAAAGAATGTCAAAGCAGATGTTTGGCGTTCAATTGATACTCTGTTTCAAATGTGTGAGAAAGTCAACTACTCCCACAAGACAAAAAGAGCTTTCAAGACAACTTACAAGCATTCAAAAAAGCATTCAGAGATGTTTGGATTTACACCAATATTACACACTATATGGTATGTTTCTAGCTTACTCTTGTTTCCTAGTCGAAATTTCTGTTTTTGAGTGTTTTAAAAGCATCTAGATGCATCAAAACATCTAACTACATCAATCAGATTAATTTCTCTCTCTTTTGCTTCATTTTGCATAAAGAGAAGAGGTATTAATTACGAGTTTAATTAATCTCTAATTATACATTAAGGGGGAGGAGACACACACTAAAAAGAGAGGAGTCCACTACCCTGGTAAGGTTCTCCATAACTTTATTATAAAGTTTTCTAGTAGGCATTGTGAGGCTCTAATGTACTCTTGCACTCTATTAGAGTTACGATTGCGATGAGAAGGTTCAATTTCCTAATGCTCCAAGAAAGGCATATAAACATAATAATTTTGATACACCACCTTCTTTCGAGGCTTTTGATGGCAAACGTGATTCACCACAACCATGTCGCTAGGTACAATCATCAATCTTTGAAATTTTAATATTTTAAATGCTCTTTTGGTTTCATATAGCATCTTTAACATTTTCTAATCTATTTATGCCTTTATCAATACATCAAGTACTCTTGTTTGGCCTGATTTCAAGAGTGGAAATCTTTCGTCCAATCCTATACATGTTCCATCTCTAGGAGATAGCTCCTTGGGCAAAGATGTGAACGTAGTTGTGAGTGCTAACAAATTTGATTATCCTCGCAGTTCTCCACCTATATCCATTTCATCTTATATGGAGAGATAATTGTAGAAGTCCTTAGGTTTGAAAGTCAGGAAAAATAATTAAAGATGAACTTGCTCTAGATGACAATGCACCAAAATGCCGAGGATCTTCCTACCATAGGAGCACTAGATCAGATTTCTCGACTAGAACACATTAAATTGTAATCACATATAGAGGACTAAATTTAAGTGACACTAGTAGTGAGGAATCAATGGAAGATTCTACATTTAATGAAAAGCATGGGGGGGAGGAAGCTACTCCTTCTCCAAGCATGGGGGGAGAAAGCTACTTCTTCTCCCATAATATCTGATGATTTTCTAAACATTACCAAAGGGCTATTTAGGGTGGAAATCAAGAGGCTCGATCCACTGACATGGGTCAAGAAATGACCAAAACTCAAAGGACCTCATCTAGAAGGGAGGGTACACAAAAAACACCCCACCTTTGTGAGCAAAAAATGAGTAAATAATTTACACTCCTAGATTTTAGAGATATATTTCAGGTGCCTCTAGGAGTGGGGAAACCTTCTTTCCCATTCCAAAGGAGTTGTACATAGATACAAAACTAAGGTAATCTTTCACAAAGATGCAAGTCCAAAATTGCAAGAAACAAGAACTTGATGTTGGCAACGAATATCCATCAACATGTTAAGGACACACTCACAGGTAAAACGTTATTAGACACGACAGAAGAGGGGCTCGGATTGTTCATTTGAAATTCATAAACAACGTGTGGGTGTATAGTTACCAAAATGTGGTGTGTCCATAAGTATGTCATACAAGATGACTAAGTGAACCTGTGGGAATGTTACACTAGGGGAAGATAATCTGGAGATTTATGCAGTTTGTAGGCCAAGATAGAATTCAAGATAATGTTAGAAATGTCGATATGAGAAGCATGATTTTAGGGCATCAAAATAGGCCTCTAAGTACAAACAGGGCCTACACAGGACCTGAGATTGAGAATTTACAAATCAATGGTCGAATCCAAAAAGCCATGCAAAGGTGCTATATCCATGACAATCAACCAATGTACATTAAGTTTAGACAAATGGAGTAGGTTCCTTCTGTTGGTGTTCAACCACCAATTACCTACAAATCATCAAAAGCTGGGTGGAAAAAAGGCTAGTTGTAGCTCAAGATGCCGAGCACGCAATGTAAATCTCTAAAGTCTAGAAAGAGAGGGGAGTACATCTTCTAAAATAAGCCAAAAGAGTGTGATAATAATCTCTACCAACTTATGTTCCAAAGAAATTATTGCAAGCTCAGGGATAATATAAAAGTAGCATTGAAGTGTGGATCACCAAGAATTCCATAAGATCTCCTCAGAGTGCATAAGAAAAGGAACCTCAACAACCATGGAACCGACCTCAAGCTAAAAAGAAGAAGCATCAACAACAATGATACCAACCTCGATTTAAAAGTTTCAATAAAGATGTATGCCCATGTTCCTACTTCATGCTTAGGGTATCTTGAAGGAAATTCCTTGTTTGGGTGCCTAAATAGACTAACCAAAACAAAGACTCACTATGAATCTTAGTAACAAAAGCACCAAAATCTCACATGGTGTGGAGGACAAAGTAGCAACAAGAAGCAAACTATAAGAAGACCATAAGGACGCTCTCCCAAAAACTGAGGAACCAAAAGAAACTACTTATACTCAACTGAAGAAAGACAACCAAAAGAAACTACGGGCACTTAACTCAAGAAAGGCAACTAAAAGAAATTGCTTGCACTTAACTCAAGAAAGACAACCAACATATAAACTTGCCTACTACCTCACCACTTGAGGCAGGCAACTCCCAGATTTAACATCATTGCCTATTTCATCCATAATGCAATCTATGGAGCGCAAAATAATAATGTACATCAACCCACTCTTTGAGCTAAATCCTGAAGCTTAGCAAAAACAGAATTAAGATCTATGTTTTCATAGCCATGAAAACACATCGTGAAAAATGAAGTGTCTTTCATGCCATCAAGAAAGACATAAAAAATGGTGTGAATAATAGAAATTGATATCCTAGTGGAATAAATTCACATCTTAATTAATATTTTTCCTAAAAAATAGCACCGTGAAAAACACGGCGAAAAATTATGCTAGTTTTTCTCAACATCAATCATGGAAGAAACGCAAACGAAACTAATCTACCACTTCTATATAACTTAATTTAATTTCATGATTAGTTAACAATTAAAAGGGAAAGAAGACTTGGCAACACTATGAAAAAGCACTATGAAAAACTAAATTTTCATATCATGATAAACTACCCTATTTTCTCATGCCATACTTAAGCTTGATGTTTGGCATCCAAAAATTGATAAATCATCACTAATGCATTGTACTAACATAGACTACTAACATGGAATCATTCTCACAATAACAAAAGAGTTGGTTCACCACATGAAAAACTCTAGTTTATCAGGACTTAGAAAACTAAACTCTATTTTTCACGTCACCAAGAAGAAGGCGATACACATTTATTATAAAAAAATGCATCTACTTGCTCATCTAGCTTCATCATGTGTGCTGAAAAGCCCAAATAATCTTATCCATTAACCATCATGAAAATCTTTAGTTTTTCATAGAGCTACGAAAAGCTCAACTGGTTCATCATGCCACAACAAAAGGGTCTTCCAAAACATCAACATACTGACTAAGGAGAGTACTAACATCGTCAAGAAACATCGAGAAGTCATGTCAAAAAAAATGTGACCACATGATACATTGTGAAAATCCCTAGGCTTTTACAATGATATCATTATGAAAATCTCTAGATTTTCATGCCCATGAAAAACTCATTAGAACCACAAGCTTATAACATGAATAGATCAGATACTCATCAGTAATCTATTAAGCTCCTAAATCACCCACAACCAGCTAGTTCAATGCTAGTTAGCTTGTTATTCTTTATTTCAACCAGCCAGTTCAATGCTAGTTAGCTTGCCATTCTTTATTTCAACCAACTAACTAAATTAGCAGCTACTCCATGAGCAAAAACAAGTAGTTACTTAGCCTCATTAATGGAAGAATTATAGAGTTTATGAAGAACCATAGTCTCCTCACCATCAATATCCTTCTAGGTTATTTGTGGAAAAATCTTGGTCCTCACAATATGGCCCACATTGCCTAGATTTCCTTGAAAGGTGCAAGACAAATAAGTTATCCTCCTCTAATATAATTAATCCATACTTATTTGACATCCCACACCTCACCAACAATGGGCCCCCCTTAATAAAATATATTCATAATAGAATTCCACATTTTACTCTCAAGTATAGTGAAGAAGTTATTCATTACCCTCACAAGTTGATTAAAATATTTCATGCATCTTTCCAATGATTTTGATTTCAATAGTAGCTACATCAAGACTATAATGACTCACCTTTATGCACTCCATTGTATATGTTCTTGTAATAACACCTAAATGCACTTAAACACACATGGGATGAAGAATACAGGGATAGGTCCTTCTCAAGGTTTATTTCACACAATAGTCCTACAATACGAAAGCATTAACCAAGAAGATAATGTCATACAATGCTTTAACGTATATTAAACAAGGAACTTAATAGAATCTAAGCTGGATTTCCTGATTGCATTCCATCCAAAGTTAATTGATTTAATATGTATAATAAGCAATAGTGATAATATTAGGTACTTTTATAGTAAGATCCCAAAAATAAGTTAACTTTTATATCCGATATTATTTTGGAAAACGGCCCATGTAGAGTTGTAGAGGCCATGGCCACTCTAGTAGTTTTAAGTACTACCACAACTATATTCTGCTCTGTAGCTTGGGACTTATGACTGTTTTGCAAGATTTTTCAAACCTATAATTCCGGCCCAACACACAGACATACAAGCAAAAAGAAAGGACTAGATTTGAAAGAAAGTAATGTTTTCTTATGTGCGTGCTTGATAAATAAATCGTGTCTTCAGATGAGACTATGCATGTTGTTATATTTCTTGTATCATTAGAAAGGTGGTACTTGATTTTGGATAGATTTATGAGAAAAAGAGATAAATAGAGAGAGAGAGAGAGAGAGAGAGAGAGAGAGAGAGAGAGAGAGAGAGAGAGAGAGAGATTACATGTGTTGTTCTTCTTGTGAGGACCAGCAAAGATGCAGATTCAAGATCAAATTACGATTGATTCTTTCATGTGATATGAGTGCAAGTGAGAGTATGATAAGACCTCTGTGGAGTCAATATTGAATCTTTGTAGAGATTGTAATTGTGATAAATCTTATATGGAGGTTGAAAGAGTCTCTGTAGAGATTTTCATTGTGATAAAACTTCTATGGAGGTTAAAAGAGTCTCTCTATAGAGACATGAGTGTGAGTGAGAGTTTGATAAATCCTCTATGTAGCTTGGAAGTCTATGGTGAAACGTGAGTTTAAGTGCGAGTGCAAGTATAAATGCGATTGAGATAGCTCGAAGGTGGTTGGGTGGATCCATCTCCTCTTAGAGTGCCAATGAATGTTGTGTAAACCTATTAATATTTTCAAATGATTCAAGGCACTAGGATTCTTAAATGCAAACAATTTTCATTTTTCTAATTCTCTTCTATGTTTCATTTATGTGATTGTGAATGAGATGCTATCCTTTTATATTTGAAACTATTGATGGATTATTTTAATTCGGTATGAATTTTAGTGTGTATTTGTTTTAGTTTTTAGTTTTTTTTTTAGTTTTTAATTCTTTCTAGGTACATGTGACATATTTATAATTGGGGATATAGGGCTTTTGGCTTATCGTGTGCCCTCACATAACCATCCATGATAAAAACTTAGATCCCACTGCCATCGGATTCGCTAGCATGCTTATTTGAGCTTGACCTTCTAATTTTACTAGTAACGTAATGATTCATGCATGATAACATATGTGGTATATGTGGGATAGTAGAGTGATCCCCTTGGACCTTGAGAGAATGCTTGGTGGTGCCAAAAGAGTGTGTGCAACTTTCTTGGGGTTTTCCCTTTGCATGGCTCTTCTATGATGAGAACCTGGATAGGTAAGACTATTGCACATGAGCAAGGTACAACTTGTTACTATTTTTGTTGTCCATAGACTCTTCTATGATGAGAACCTGGATAGATAAGGCTATTGCACATGAGCAAGGTACAACTTGTTACT
Organism: Cibotium barometz; assembly: GCF_041138505.1. NCBI lineage: Eukaryota > Viridiplantae > Streptophyta > Polypodiopsida > Cyatheales > Cibotiaceae > Cibotium > Cibotium barometz. The sequence continues at coordinate 299,276 of NC_141079.1, forward strand.
ATGCTTGGTGTCCATAGACTCTTGAAACTTATCTCAACAAGATGAAGGTGTTGTCAGAAAATGAGTAAAGGCAAAAGCCATTACTCTCAACACTTGATTAAGCTTTGGGGTTGGCATTGAAAGGCACGTCTTTTGGTCTCTCCACTTTATCTTTGTGCTTTGGTGTTTGATGGTGTGATATTGCTAAGGTTGTGATATGCATTTTCTTGACTTCGAAACCCAAATGTAGGGTTTTACTTTATAGAAGTCTTGCACTTCTAAACAACTTGGTTGGGACTTCCAAAGAACATTGACTTCTATGCTCTGACTAGTTGGAGGATTTCTCTTGACTTTATTTAACTTTGTGTAGATGGCAAAAGCAATCCAAACCGTTGTTTCACAATCATTTATGAGAATGCCTTGACCCTTGGGATGAGCTTTCCCTACATTCAAGTAAATTTTTAAGAACTTTTTGCCTTTGCATATGTAAATGTGATTAGTTTTCCAATCGTGATCCATCCTTTACATCTGTCATATAAGGCCTTCCAAGGATCATGGTGTATGACCCTCTTTTCTCCCTTACCCGAGAATGTGTGGTGGAAAATTAGCCCAAATGTCTTAATATTTGTGTCTTAAAAGACGCCCAATGATATGGGTTTGTTTCCATCGGCAAGCTTGACCATGAGACTTGTGTCTGCTAGTAATCCTTGGTGATTATGCTGACACTAGCACCACTATCCAAGATCATGGTGGGAGGTGCAATCACCACAATCACTAAATAATCTAATCACTGGACAAGTTTTGCAATTGCTCCATGAGTCCAATCGTATGATGCAGGTTTTTCCAATCGTCTGATTAACTGATTTACCAATCGTTGACTTTTTCGATCATTGCATAAAGCAATCACTCTGATTTTCCAATCATGGCTTCTTTAATCGATCGATCCAATCACTTGATTGTACCTTTTCAGATGGCGATTATACTTTTTCAATTGGCAATTATAGTTTTCCAATTGTCCATTCAACTTTTCTAATCTATGATTATACTTTTTCGATCGTCAAGACCAATCCCTTAATTGCACTTTTTGATCATGTGTGGTTCCTGTTTTCCAATTATCCAATTAGTCACCTTCAATCATTTGATCGATTGGGATGGTCATGTGATTGCACTGAACACAAGGCATTTCATTCATCACTTGGAGAGGCATTAAGGATGTTTTGTTTTGAAGGATCTCATTCTCTCTCTGAGATGTCGGTTGAAAGCTATTAAGCAAGGCTGCACACAAAGGCTTCCCATGTGCACATATCAATAGAAAACACCATTAACACAAAATTCCTTGATTGAGAACCATATAGCAAGACATTTCAAGAATTTTTTGAGCTCTGTATGATTTTATTCCCTATACCTCATGATGGTAGTGCCCCTTCTCGTAACTACCATACACTCCCTCACTGAGGTCATGCCTTAAATGGCATCGATTATGTGAACTTGCTAGCTTGCTTGTAAACAGAGTAAGGCAAGGACTTAAGCAAGAGAAGATAGAAGAAGATGATATATATATACACACACACACACACACACACATATATATATAGAGAGAGAGAGAGAGGAGGGAGATTCAATGGGTCACTTAAAAGATATAAAGACATAGCTTATCAAATGCATGGATAAACCTACATCTAAACTATGCATGAGTCCCTTTAAAGCGCCTGCCCAACTAAGGTTGTAATATTAGAAAGGGTGGATCCATGTGACACAGAGGCTTTAGACATGCGTATAGGAAAAGGAACAAGCTAGAGAAACATCATCTCACAAATCTCCTTAATTAAGAACCATATTATAAACACATCTCATGATCTTTGTATTTTCTTCCATTTTTTAAGATCAAAACAATTGGAATGCAACTAAGGTATTGTATTTCCTTTCCAAAGGTAGATCAACAATAAAACGTTATGATGCATGAAACATAAAAAAACATATCATATTAGTTGAATTGGAATTCAACTAAGACATCAAAGATAGATCAATAATAATAATAAATAATATGCATAAAACATTAAAATATCCCATATTGGTTAGATTTTACTTTTTAATTTATATTCCAAAAAAAATATCTCCCAATCATATGTAACCCCCAAAATTAGATTTTCACAACTATTTTAAGCTAATAACTACTTCATTGCAACTCCACATATTTTTTTCATCATATCTCACAACTCATAAATAAATTTATATATTTTTAATATCTCATAAATAGCACAACCCTTTTAATATAAGCCTACAAATAGATGTATATGTTTAAGTAAGGTTGTGAATGAATATAACTTTAGTGTCTATTCTTTAGAAAGACTTCCGAACCATAGTTAACCTCAAAAAGTACATTTTTATAACCAGCTTTATCCACAACTACCTTCTTGCAATCTTTATGAAAAATATTTAAAAAAGTTATCATTTACATCTCTAATTTAGTCTTACCCTCATCCCTCTTTCATTCCTTACCTTAGTCTAAACCATGTCTCCCTTGGAAGATATTAGTAACATGAAAAAACATAAGACAAGTCTCCATATTTATGTAGAAGAGAAATATGCATCAACAACCAAACTTCCCTATTGAAGATAACCATTGGATAATGCATCCACTTATACACTTAAGGTTGAGTGAAGGAAACATGTAGACATGAGTTGATTGTGCACTCTATCTAACCCACCATTTAGTGATTTATTAGTTAAGTACATCACATTGGTGATGGTAGGAGAAATATGCTTTTCTAGGATATTATACATGTCTAGCAATATGTGGTGGGACTTACATGCAACATATACACACATCAAATTTGCATCTACAATCAAATATTAAAGATTTAACAAATCCAGTGGAGAACAAGAACAAAGATAAGGAGACAAATCAAGAAACAACAGAATGAATTAAGTAAGCTTAGAGCCAAATTATGTCATTTGAAAAAACGACCCAATCGGTGCAAGAAAACGGCAAAGGGAGCTATCAAAAATTTAATAGCCATGTGATGGTACTAGAAAAAGAAGAATCATAACTATAAGGTGAAAAATTGAGTGTCAAATAATTTACATTAGAGTTCTATAACTAACACTTTTTCTCAACCATTGCATTTTAAGAAGAATTTGATGGATGCATCAAAAAATGCTTGAACTTGCGCCCAGAGTCTTTTTTTAAGCTTGCATTAGGAAGAACGACATGATAGCCATTGTTCTGATCCCAATTACAAAGGATTTCGTAATGTTTCACAAAAGAAATAATAATGGACATTTTATAAATTTTGGATACAAATGATATTCAAAATGCTTGTAATGAAGCACGTAGTAGTCACAAAAGCGCTATAAATCAATCCATGCTATCAAAGAGACTTCATAAGCGAGAGATCAAAATCCACTTTCTCTCACCTCCATACAAAGTTTCATTGGAAAATAAGACAAACAATCAAGATATAAGATGCCTTATGTCGATGAGTATTTTCATGTAGAGAAAATAAAATTTTTGAAAGATAAAACAAAAAGTGAAATTAAATTAGTATACGATATCTTTACCAACATTTTTGTGGATCCTTCAACAACAAACAATGATTAAATTTTACAAAGTCTCATAATAACTAGTATGCTTTAAACTTTCCCATATCTTTCCTATTGAATGTGAAATATGAAATAACATGTATCTCTAATAATGTGTTGCTTAGTCTATGGGAGCCATGCCAAATTGTCAAAGGATGCAAATTGGAAAGAATTGGTATTACACTCATCAGCAAGGACATGCAACATTCTAAGGATAAGCCTTCTTTCAATATTCAATCCAAAAATGATAATTGAGAAACTTCATCCCCCTTAGAAATTTCACACATGAAGTGGAAATGTATCAGTATGGATTTCATCGATTGTGCAAGGTGGATATTATTCCATCATGCTTGTGGTAGATAGATTAGCTAAGGTAGCCCATTTGCTACCAATTAAGAAGACCTTTTCAACAATGACGACCTACATTGCCCATATTTTTGTGATGATGTCTTTATGCATGCTAGTTCTGCTAGTTCTGTGAAATCCATGCTAGTTCTTCTGCTATGTGATTAGCCCCTTGGGCTTGGCGCACATGCCAAGTGGTCATAGACCAAAGGGCAAGCGGCCGAGGCCTCGCTCAAACTATGAATCCTTCCAAGACATTACCATGAGAAACAAAGAGCTTAGTTTTGATAGGCATGTAGCCACTCAAATCTCCCTTCCGTGCCATCTCATCAATACACAATTCAAGTAGAGTGGGAAAAGGAGTCTTCCCTATCTCACTCGTGGTGCTCCATACTTCATGTGACATTCATCCAAATGATCCGTCTCTTCTCCAATGTGGCAAGGCCCATATAAGCTCATCTCAAAACCCTTCAGTTTGCAATCACCTACAGAGCCTCCTAAGAAGGACACAAGGTATAAGGCCAAGGTCCACAAAGCACTAGTAGACTATCTCAAACTACCATTGTATGCCATCTAGTACTAGACATAACATAGACACATGATGTAGAGTGGAATGCCCACATTAACCCAACTAGTCCACCAACCCAATGATTCTTCCTACCAACCTCTTTGATGATAGACTAACTAGGTATGAGACCAAGGCCTTTGAAAGTCCACAAAGCAATAGTAGACCACCTCAAACTGCAAGGGTGCCCCATCTATTACTGCACACTATTAACGTGTGATTTAGGGTTAAAAATAATTTGTCCATGTGCCCACTGATTCTTCCTAGACTGTTAAATACAAGCGTGTAACTTTGGCCAAGATACACCCCAATGTACTTGGTAGGTCCAGAGGTCTTAGTGAGAGGAAAACCATGACAGTGACCTTCATCAAATAGCATGGGTGCCACAATAGACACCCCGTGTTTGCAATGTACAATTACCAGCCCTTTGTGATCCATTGTGGGATATAGAGGGGTTTAAAGCCTAGATGTTACCTTCAAGAGCTGGGATGCGATGGATGCCATCTAGGGTGTAGGAAAGTCCACAAAGCAATAGTAGACCACCTCAAACTGCAAGGGTGCCCTATCTATTACTGCACACTATTAACGTGTGATTTAGGGTTGAAACTAATTTGTCCATGTGCCCACTGATTCTTCCTAGACTGTTAAATACAAGTGTATAACTTTGGCCAAGATACACCCCAATGTACTTGCTAGGTCCAGAGGTCTTAGTGAGAGGAAAACCATGACAGTGACCTTCATCAAATAGCACGGGTGCCACAATGGACACCCCGTGTTTGCAATGTACAATTACCAGCCCTTTGTGATCCATTGTGGGCTATAGAGGGATTTAAGGCCTAGATGTTACCTTCAAGAGCTGGGATGCGATGGATGCCGTCTAGGGTGTAGGAAAGTCCACAAAGCAATAGTAGACCACCTCAAACTGCAAGGGTGCCCCATCTATTACTACACACTATTAACGTGTGATTTAGGGTTGAAACTAATTTGTCCATGTGCCCACTGATTCTTCCTAGACTGTTAAATGCAGATGTGTAACTTTGGGCAAGATACACCTCAATGTACTTGCTAGGTCCAGAGGTCTTAGTGAGAGGAAAACCAGGACAGTGACCTTCATCAAATAGCACCGTTGCCACAATGGACACCCCCTGTTTGCAATGTACAATTACCAGCCCTCTGTGATCCATTGTGGGCTATAGAGGGATTTAAGGCCTAGATGTTACCTTCAAGAGCTGGGATGCGATGGATGCCGTCTGGGGTGTAGGATCTCCACATGAAACCAATGTGTCCATGGGCCCATTGATTCTTCCTAGACTCTCAAGTACAGATGCATAACTTTGGCCAGGATATGCCCAAATGTGCGTGCTAGGTTCCATGGGATCACCACTTCATGGATTGGGACAGCCATGATAGACTGCTTTGTGTCGGGGAAAACCATGACAGACAGCTTTGTCAAATGCTTCACAAGGATAGGTGCCACACTGGTCACCCCGTGTGTGAAATGTTCGATTACCAAACCCCTCGTGATCCATAGTGGGCCATAGGGGAGGGCCTAGAGTTTACCTTCAAGAGCTGGGATGCAGTGGATGCCATGTAGTAGATTATAGAGAAGACTACCATACATATTATCATTTTCATGAGAGGAGAAAGTTAAATTAACAAAAACGAAAGGGTTTATTCAACACATCCATGAAGTAACTGTATCATGTAGTAAAGATATAACAATCTAGCTTTAAAACCCCATAAAACATCCATGGATATGGCAACGTTACATGTATCCATGTAGTAGCTGAAACATGTGATAAAAACTGCCCAACTAAGAGAAGAGGACTCGGAATCTCAAGTACAAGCCCTCTACCTGGCCAGTATGGATCCAGTTTGTCTCCTCTGCATCTGTGACCTCATGACCTTATACAGACTCTCTACATCCAGCACCTCTCTACAAAACCTGGGTGGGACACCTCGTCTGCAAGGCTACTGCAACCCTACAAACCAAAAGCTTCCCTTGATTATGAGAAAAGTACAGCAAAATACAGTGAGGTAATCTAAAACCACATGATAAAATACCAGATGCTGCTGGGATATAGACCGAGCACAAAAAGCAAACCAAAGGAAGCCATTCCAACAACCTCACTGGGTTTGCAAAAATTAGGGGACATTGGACATGGCCCGAAAGATACAAAGCATAAGTCTGAGGCAAATAGCAGGGCAACCCCTAGCATTTCAATCTACAGCAGAAGAAAACCAACCTTCCAAATTTTTATCAATGTAAAAGCTAGACAAGCAACATATGGACTCATGAAAGGTCCATGATTACAGAACAATTTAGACATGAAAGTCATGGTCCTACTAAAAGAAAAGAGCCACAGGGTTGTCCCTGGCATCAGCAAGAAGACTTCCGTTCTCACAGTTCGTGTTGAGTGGATGGCTTGTAAACGAATCAGAGCTAATCGATCAAAAATTGATCGACGTATGAATCGATCAAGTATCTGAATTACTGTTTCTGTCACCTGTTTGAAGGACCCTATGTGTCCTTGTAACCAACATTGTACAAAGGATTTATAGCCTTTCTTTAGAAATGGCTATACCAAGTTAGTAACATATTTTGCTGTGTTCTCAAAGTCCTATGCCCAGACCTGAAAACATATTAACTGTAGATGTAGTTAACTGAAATCATCCCAGAAACTGGAGCCACATATTTTCCTAGCTTGTAACATGGATGGAGAAAAAGGCCAGATTAGATGCCTGCCCTTACTTTATCAAAAAAAGGCCTTCACAAAACTAGCCCCTACCACGGAAGCGCGAGCATGGTAAGGCCAAAACTACTTGCCTTTCCCTCCCTCCTCTCTTCACAAAGGCTTTATCATAACCAGGAAAAGGATCTGAACTTTTTACCTGCTCTTTTGTCTCACAATGAGTGTCAGAATTCACCATGGCCTCATTCTTTTGCTCATACTGCTCACATATACACAGCATTAAAGGAAGTGAAACCACTTACTAAAACAGGAGAGCAAACAATACACACACACACACACACATTATGCATGAAAAGACAAAGTTTGACACACACCACAGGTGCAGCTTCAGAAGCCTCCTCTTGCTTGACTTTTTTGGACATCTGCTCTGTTAGTAAGTTGACATGTCGTCTACATACACAAAAAAGTCCATCCCATTTAAGTTAACACCTATCAACATGGCAGCCATCCCGGATCAGAGATGGTGCAAAGCCACATTAAAAACCAAGTTCAGAACTCATGCCTCTGCCAAGATACACATACACTACAAACAGCAACAATTACAGGACTTCTAACTAAATAAAAAATCAAAGTTTTACTTTGAAGGCAGACTGAGGTCAGCAATATCAACATCCTGGTTTCGGTTTTTTGGCTCGACTTCTTCAGTTTCTGAATCAGAATACTCCCCATCCCATAGTCTAGCCTTGGGCCGTGACTCATAGCCTTCCTCAACCTATTTTCGAAACAAAAAATACATCATGAGTCAACCCCAAACAGCAACCCGAGAGAGAGAGAGAGAGAGAGAGAGAGAGAGAGAGAGAGTTAGTGACATCCACAAAAGGCCAAAGGGTCTATGAGACCAAAAGACCATGAATCCATGAAGTAACGGTATCATGGAAAAAAGAAAACAGACCATCATGTAGGAATCAATGTTGCAACGCGTGCACACATGCATGAGTGGGTGTGCGCGTATGAGTGTGTGTGTGTGTGTGTGTGTGTGTGTGTGTGTGAGAGAGAGAGAGAGAGAGGTCAAACCTCCTCAAGAAGTTCAGTGTCAGGGGGCCTTTCTTGGAACTGGACGCTTGGGACATGCTGCAGCTTTGACAGGTTTTCAAGTAGCCTTTCCCTGAAGCATTGGAAAAGCAGAAATGAGTTAAAATTGTACAAGATTTCCACTCTCAACAGTAGCATAATCCAAGGGTAAGGAGAAACAAAAACCTTATGGAGTCCAGGTAGGTCTTATGATTTTGATTCTCCATGCTGCTTGGAGTCACATGAAGGTTGTAGTCTGGACCAAAATACTCGAAGTACTCATTGTAAGGCATTTTGTCATCAACCTCAACACCAACAGCAACCCCTGTCTGTTTAGAAGATCACACACATCAAATGTGAGATGCAGACGTTTGAATCCCTAATATGAGGAATCTTGGCATCACGATCACAAGTAGACATTTTCAATCCCCAATATGAAGAGTTTTGCATGGCAATCAAAATCTCCTCCATCAAAACCTATCACCTTTATGCAAACGAAGTATAAGACCAAACATTAGCAAATTTGACATACACAAACCATCTCTACAAATGAACCCTGTTAAGACAAATGTAGCCTGGAAAATTGGCAATGAGAAAATTTCAAGCATTCCAGGATCAAGTAACACAATGACACTTCATTGTCCCCATAATGGAGTAAACTCGTGCTTCTTAGCACAGTATTTTCAGAAAAAGTTGTGACACTTAAAGTTGCGTGAAAAGAAAGAAGATAGAAGAAAATTCAGCCATCTATCTCTCTCGTGTCTTACTCTCTCTTGCCTCTATTGTCATCCTCAAAATCTGTAGTCTCCTCCATTTGCTTCTTTATACTTTTTCAACATCCACAAAGAAAGCATTGTCATGCAAACCTCCCGGAAGCACCACCTTCCTTTGAGAGCCTCTGAAGCAAGGCTCCACAAATTGCCATTACCATCTTTGGCCTTGGCTATTACTCCCCGAGAGTTGTCTTAGCCCTTCGCATTTTAATGGTCCCCCTTCTTTGAAGGATCTAAGGCCTAATGCATGTGACATCCCCTTGTACTTATCTTGGAACATTAGGCCGGGGTATCAACTGTGATGCTCATCCTCAGTTTGGATCATCCATACTTCAAACAAGAGGCCCGGGCCAGGAGTCTCTTGGGGGGCGAGTGGAATAGTTTCAGGTGGCTTCCCCGGGAGGCTCAAGACAGGCATCTCGCTAAGATTCAAGGCAGAGAGCAGATACTCCTGACCATCGACTCAGCCAACCCCCCCAACTCACTAACCCCCTTACAAGATCCCTCCCCTCCCTAGAGGCTGGGAGCTTTCACACGCCATGGCATCCCTCTCACGGTTCTAGGATCAGACAGGAATCCAGCTCTCATTTTCTCAATCGGATGCCACGGATCATCGGCTTCCATGAGCACCGTTAGCACATCGACTCCCCTTCGTAGGTAACCCGAGGCAAGTCCTCGAGACTATGGCTCTCAAAGAGCCGACCCCCAGTGAGCGGAAGTCCTTTACCTCTGAGAGCCCCACCACAGCGCTGAGAGCGCCCCACCACCCCCTTTTTTCACTACTCGGCGATGACAGATACAAATGCATGTGATTTTGACATTACTCCTGCTTCAGCAGATCACTTGTCCTCCCACGACATCACCTTGCTTCCTCGGAGACTATTGCAGGCGACTCTGTGACAGCTTCCAACCTCGAAAGGTCACTCTGTTCCTCACATGCACCATGCACTGAGGTGCAGTGTGACACGCTGGCTCATCAATAGTGCTATACTTATACAGAAATTTAGTACCTTTTTTAGGAATATTTGTTGTACGCCATGATCCCATTGTGAGCCCCAGGCCGGGACATGTCAGGCACGAGTTATGTAGGTCAGTGTCCTGGCCTTAGATGTCAGGATCAGTCCCTCAACCCACTTGGAGAACAAGCATTTAGGTCATATCAGGATTAGGGCATGCTAAGTCAGTTCATTAGGTGCATACATAAAGCATACAACAGCATGTAAGCTTAGGTGTGTGGGCCAGCCCATGGGGCAGACATTGCATGGGTTTATGGGCCAACCCATTTTCCAGCCAGCATAAGCAACATAGAGTAGCAGTCAGCCAGCAATAGGAAAGCGGATATAAATTCTTGCAGCATTTAATGCTATTTTTGCAGTAATCGTTGGCATTAATACTAGCCAACAGCAGTTTGAGCCACCGACCAGCAGTAATCGTTGGCATTAATACTAGCCAACAGCAGTTTGAGCCACCGACCAGCAGCCTGTAGACAATATAAAAGCAACCCCACATCTCTTGCCTAATCCATCTCATAAATCATTCTTTCAGGCATAGAAACAGTGTGGATATGAGTGCCAAAAGACCTTGGTCTTTTGCATGCATAATTATCAGCCAAGCACCTAGTGCTTCAATCCATAGGCAGCCCTGAAGTTTGCTTCAGCAGTCAGTCTTCAGTAGTGCATCTCCCTCAGCACATCTGGTTGTGCATAAGGCTATGCGAAGTGGCTTCAAACTGCTTGATGGTTCAGCAGACGTCCGATCTACAACATCCTTATGTTTGCAGTCTCTATCAGTCAATTCTCAGTAAGTTCCTTGCATTGTAACAGTTCTCCAAAGTAATGAAGCAAATACTCCTGCTTGCAGAAGGGGGCCCTTCAACGGGTATATTGTGACCCAATCTAGTGTCATCTCTCTCTCTCTCTCTCTCTCTCTCTCTCACACACACACACACTCCACCGCCATCGAGCTACCTTTCCATGTGACATAGCTGAGGGAGACCTCTCGTTCATACTCGTCAGCCCCATGCTTGAAATTTTGGAGAGTGGTATACCATCTACTCGGAGCTGAGGTTGCTCCCATGTTTTTATGTTCTCAGTATTCCATGACAAGTTTCCATGGACAGTTTTGTATCACCCCAGTGAGATAGCTATATTTATGTTTTCATTCTGTTTTATTTTCCATTCCATGATGAGATATATGCCATGGACATTATTGTATCGCTTTGGTCTCATAGGCCCATTGTCTTTAGTAGACGCTTAATATATCTTGATTTAGAGTCCTCTCATCAGCTAGCCATGGAGGGAGTCCACACAAAGACAGATTACTGACTTCTTTAGAGGGACTACCCGGGAGGAGAGACAGCCAACAGCCCAGCAGCAAGCACCCCGAGGGACTCTAGTTGAGAGAGCTATCCAGTTGGGCAAATCCAGACTCCCGGGGGTTCGCGGATCCTCACATCGGAGACAGTGCCTACACCGGAGGATTCAGAGCATCATTGCGAGGCATCGGGCTCGTCCGACTAGGCATCTCACTATGGCAAATATCCAGGCCATCCGGCAGAGACCCATGCTAGAGCTCCTAGGATGATTACCACTCCGGCCATATACTGTTGTACTCACTGTCACTTTTGTACTCCCCCATATTCATGTATTCATGTATCCATGTATCCATGTACTCATGTACCCCATTTTGACTAGTAGCATTAGCTTCCCACTCTCCCTAGTTGCTGCTTCCGGATGCTCCCTACTGATGTATTGTAGGGCTAGATACTTACCTTCAGTTCTTTCTTTCCTTTTCTAGACAGTGTATCAGATGTCACATGGTTGTAACTTTAGTCTCATAGGTCACTTTGACCTTTTGAAGACGTTAATATAACATTTCATTTCTCTCTCTCTCTCTCTCCTCGTCGTTCACCCCGTTTCGTCTCTGCTCGCCTAGTCGCCGACCCCCCGTTCACCCAGTCGCCGACCCCCCCGTTTCGTCTCTGCTCGCCCAGTCGCCGACCCCCCATTCACCCAGTCACCAACCCCCCCGTTTCGTCTCTGCTCGCCCAGTCGCCGACCCCTCCGTTTCGTCTCTACTCGCCGTTCACCCCGTTTTGTCTCTGCTCGCCCAGTCGCCGATCCCACGTTCACCCAAGTCGCCGACCCCCCCGTTTCGTCTCCGCTACCCACCGTTGCTCAGGCCCCCAAGGCAGCAACATAACTCTCCCCTGCACCTGTAGTAGCGGAGCATCTTGTAGGTCGCATTTTTTGAGTCTCCCCCAAAGGGGAGAGGGTACCCTTGAGGGGAGACTCATTCCACTAACAGCCCTCTCCTTTATCAGCAGCAACACATGGGAAGTAAGAAGTCTTTTGCCTCAGTCACCGCTTCACAATTACCGCCCATTCCTCCACCCATGAGCAAGCCGACACCATGGGAAGCCTACCTCATGCAAGAACTGAAGAAACTCCAAGGAGAATAACAGCACTGAAACACGAGACTATCAAGAAAGATGAACAAATCAACGAACTGAAAGTGCAAGTGCAAGCCATGAAGACGAAGCAAGAGGAAGCACGAGAAGGACCCATACCTACAACACTACAAACAGAAACGACAAACCATGTTTCAAAGGTAAATTCAGTAAACTCACAAGATTTTGTTAAAGAAATCATATCAGCAGTCAAAGAAAAGGAACAAATGGAAAGTAACAAAAAGGTAATCAGAGTCGGTGGTCTTCCTCAAGGCTGGGATAGGACAGACATAGCTCAAGAGCTTCGAGAAGACTACATATTAGATACAGATGTACTTACAACACAACTGAGCAAAGTAGTCCCCTTCGTGGACTTAGGAGACCCTATCTCTATTATAGTAAAGGGTACACAGGCAACAATCTCCTATATGGACAACAATGAGAAAATAGCAGTGATGAAGCAAACAAGGTCTCTCCAAGGGACGAAGGTATGGATAGCTGATGAACTCACCCCGCTACAACTCAAGAACAGATCGGCAGAGCTGAATAAAGTTAAAGAAGCAAGAAAGAATGGCAAATGGGCAATATACAGAGAAGGACAAGCAATCATTAAAGAATTCCGTACCCCACCCCCCTCAAGAGCAAATCCATCCATGGATGAAATATAGCTATTTTTATTTTGAACCTCAATTTCGAACTAGATGCAATAGAACCCATTGTAATTTAAACTCTTAAGAGTCTTAAGAGTTCATTTTGAGTTTTTTTTTTTCAGTTCTATGCCTCTTTGGCATCGATACCCAGAGTGGAATGTAAATGGATGTACCTGATCTGTCCCATAGGTCGGATTCGGCCTCCCGTGGACATTAATATAACTCTCTCTCTCTCTCTCTCTCTCTCTCTCTCTCTCTCTCTCTTTTCAGCTCTACCTCCTGTGTATAAAAGATTAAAGTGGATTGCTTCATGCTTCCTGCATAAAGTTATAAAGATCTTGTTGTGCAATACACGATCTAGCCAGTTGCATGCTACATCAGAGCTTCTGGTTGTGAAGCAGCTTGACTACCTAAGTGAGAAAATCTGTGAATGGTAAAACTAAGGTCAAGAAAACCCACCCAGCCATTCACCATCTCAAGAGAAGAAAAAAGAAGTTACCAAGAAGGCATCACTGCAGAAGAAAGTGTCCATGAAGACACCACTGCAAAAGAAAGTATCCTCGAAGACAAGAAAAGAAGAAAAGTTTCCGCAAAGCGCAAATATAGTCCTTCAAGAGCTAATGGAGCAAAACAGGTTACTAAAGCTACGGCTACAACAAGCAAAAGAAACAGAAACAACAAAGAAGAAGGGAACTTGATGAGGCACAACAGATAGAGGAAGCCAAACGTAAGGTGGCCGAGGACCGATGCCAAGCAAAACGCGCGGCGTTGGAATACCAACATAAGCTAGATTAGGAAGCCATGCAACTCCAACATCAGCAGTTGCTAGATACCATACAAGACAATCTTATGGCAACTCTTCCCAAAATGGCACCTGGTCCTAGTACCTCGTCCACTACATCAACCACCCTCATACAAGCTCAACCAAATTTCAGTAGGTATGATGGTAATTGTGATCATTCGGCAGTTACACAATATATACACCAATTTATTGCATAGTTTCCTTTAGCTAAAGTTTTAGATCCACAAGACAGTCCATCTAACGGCTCCACACCTCAAGGGAGAAGCCGTTACTTGATGGCAGCATTGATCAGGTTTCCATACAGCCCTAACCACAAGCACAAAGCATGATGCACAACATATAGGAGACCTTTGTGTCGGACCTCAAAGCAAGATTCCTTCCATCCCAATACATGACCAATTTGAAGAATTGAGTTTTACAAACTCTCCCAAAATGGATCGCCAATATTGAAACCGATCCAACAACTTTAAAACCACAAATTTGAAATGGACAACTTAATACAACTTGAAATTAAATGAAATGAAATGGAAAGATGGACACCAGCACTGGGGCCGGAACGGGCTGACCCCCCCTCAATATATGATATATTTATTGGGAGTATTTAATGAATACAATGCTCCATGGGTTCCAAGAACCAGATAATGTCCATGTACATATGAAAACAGTACCAAACAAGTAGGCTCGAATTTCGATGTAGAAGCTCGAAGCAAAACGACCACTAGTGTGGTCCAATCGCTACGGTCCTGTGCTTTCACTGGACTCCGCGGAGAGCGCCTCACTGGTGTTCCGAGACCACGCACAAACAGGCGCTCTCGTACCAACGCCTGGCTCTCCCGATCTCAGCACCTTTGGACCGAGGTTCGCCAATATAGCTTGGACAACCCGGCACCGAACGGGTGTTGGCCGAGCGGGATGAATCCTTTATCAAATTTAAACATAAAATACTTTATTCAAATCTGAAAGTCACTTACTTGTGGATGGCTGATAGAAAATCCATACTAGTGGTGTTCGTGTAGAAGATGAAGCCACCCTTGTTGAAGAAACAGTTGCCTTGTGGTGAACCACCAAGACAAGAATCACCGCAAAAGACCACAGCCGCCTGCTGTGAGAGAAGGAGCACAACTTACTGGTGGTGGACAATGTCCTGGAAGCAAGATGCCATTTGTTGGTGATGCACACGCAGCCTGCAGGTGTTGGACACACACAGCCAGTTGCTTTGGTGGGCTGCGTAGAAGGAAGGAGATGCAGTCGCCTGAGGGTAGAGGAAAGGGCAGCCTGTCAGAAGCCGCCTGTGAGAGCAGCCACAGCAGTGCCTTGTGGAGGTGGCCCACGTCTGAGAGCAGTGGAGAAAGGCAGCACAGCCTGTAGGAGCAGCCGCCTGTGGAAGTAACGTGCAGCCTGCAGGAGAACTCACGCAGAGGAAAGGGCAGCGCCTCTTGCTAGTGTTCAGTCGCCTGTGGGAGCAGAGACAGCACGCTGTAGTTAGGAACAGCCGCCTCTGTGCTGCTGTAGTGACCTGACTGCAGTGTACAGCCGCCTGGTTATGACCTGAAGAGGAGATGGCCTAGCAGCCGGCTGTAGCAGAGCAGAAACGTAGGTGGCAGCTGTCCGCAACGTTGGAAGAGATGGCCCCTCTTGAGAGCATGCGCTTGTTGCAAACGTGGGAGAGGCTAGTGAAGCGCACAACCGCCTGGGAGAACATGCGATGGAGTAATCTGAAGAAAGCGTGGAAAATGAACGCCCAGCTCTCCTTCACGAAGGGTGATGGCTTTTTTTTTTATAAAATGAAAGTGGAGTTAACTTTGTGATACCCATGTTTGCATGTGGGTGGGGAGTTTGGGTAGGTGCCCATGCCCACCCCCACACTCACTTAAAGTGGGGCTCCCCACCTTGGCCCCTAAGTGGGTGCCCAAAGGGGGTGCCCACTTTTAAATAAATGTGAACACCTAACCTTATAAAATAAGAGGTTAGAGATAAAATAATAAAAACAACATGTGCAACATACTTACCACCTGTTCAAATGCACCAAAACTCGTCAGAATACAGAGCAGACTTCACGACTCACTGGCAGGCCTCCCCGCTCAGTAAGTAACACGTCAAGCAGGCAAACACACAAATACATGTCATGCGAAAACAGTTTCAAACGTGCAAAATATGTGTGCATGTGCAAATAGTAACATGGACATATCTCCCGTTCATGGAACAAGTAAAAACATAAAATCTTGGTCTTCCTATGGAGTGACAGTCCCATAGGTAAGACACAGTTCCAGGCACGAGTCTCCCTATGGTGTGACAGTCCCATAGGCAAAACACGGCACGAATACTGGCTCTTCCATGGCGTGACAATCCCATGGATCGAACACAGTCCAGGTCATACACGGGTGGCACTGGTCTGGCTCCCGTCCATACGACACCATCCTGCTAACACACGGGTGGCACCAGTCTGGCTCCCGTCCATGTCAGCAAAATACTGGCCTCTTCACACGAGACACCGGCCTGGCCTCAAGTGAACGAGACGCAAAAACTGGAGATGGACCAAATGGTCGGCCAATTGGTGACATCTCCCCCCCGGGCTTCTAAAGAGTTGACCTCAACTGAAAAGCCTCAAGATATGCCTGCAACAACTGTGGATAATCTGCAAAATAATCCTCATTTACCCACTTGGCATCAATAGGCAAATAATTTTTAAACTTCACAAGGTATCTCCTGGAAAGCTTTCCTGCAGGTAGCTTTCTCTCCTTGTGAAAAACAATCTGTTCTGGCTGGAGGATCTCCTCAAGCTCTTCAATCTCTGGGGGATCTTCTGTGACAGGCTCATCAGGATCTGGCCCCACATATTTCCGAAATAGACTCACATGAAAAGCATTGTGAATCTTCCAATGGCTAGGTAGAGCAAGCCTGTAGGACACTTCATTGATCTTCTGAATCACCTTGAAGGGTCCATAATAGCGAGGAGAAAGCTTAGGATATGATCCTTCTCGTCCTGGCCTCTTCCGAAGCCTAGCCTTCTCAAATTTCAGCAATACCCAATCACCTTCTTTGACTTCCATGTCCCTTCTATGCTTGTCAGCAGCCATTTTATGCTTATCATGAGATCTTGCAATGGCTGCGCACCTGACCAAAGGCAACATCCAAGTCACGAACATATTCATCAGCTGCAAAAATCTCATCCTTAGTACGAAGGATGGGTGGCAATACCACTCTGCCATAAATAATCTCAAACGGAGTCTTTCCTGTGGAAGCATGGATTGTATTGTTGTAGGCAAACTCAACAAGTGGAAGATACTTCTCCCATGCACTCTTTTGATCTGCTACATAACACTTCAACAAATCCAACACGGCTGAATTTGCAGCTTCACTTTGGCCATCCGTTTGGGGATGATAAGCTGATGAAAACTCAAGCTTAGTACCCATATTATCAAACAAAGCCCTCCAAAATAGGCTTGTAGTCCTGGGATCTCTATCCCCAACAATGGATTTAGGCATACCATGATGCTTGAAAATATTAGCAAGAAAAAGCTTTACCATATGATCAGCTTTGATGGTTTTCTTGACAGGCAAGAAGTGAGCTTGCTTGCTAAACCTGTCCACAATAGTCCAAATAGCATCATTCCCATGCTGGGATCTAGGCAAATCCATAATAAAATCCATCGTGATACTTTCCCAAGGTTGCGAGGAAATAGGCAATGACTGAAGCAAACCTGGAGGCTTTTGCCTATCAAATTTCACCTTTTGGCAAGTAATACATGCACGCACATAAGCCTCAATGTCTTTACGCATGCTCGGCCAAAAGAAATACCTCTGAATCATGCGAGTAGTAGGCATAATACCTCTATGACCAGCATAAGGTGGAGCGTGACATTCGTCCATAACCTTTGGACGCAAATCCTTCACCACACATAGGCAATTATCCTTCATAAGATAACCCTCGTTGATAACATAAGAGGCATGTGAATGACCAGCCATCAAATCAGTCCATATATGGCAAAAATCAGTATCCAAATGATGCAAATCTCTCATAGCAGATAAGTCTCCATGAGAGGCCACTGAGACTGCAGCAACATAAGGCCTCCTAGATAGTGCATCGGCCACCACATTTTTCTTTCCTGGGGTATGCACAATCTGAAAATGAAACATGGAAAGAAAATTTACCTTTCTCATCTACTTCTCTGAAAGCTTGGTTTGAGATAGAAAGTATCTCAAGCTTTGATGATCTGTCTTGACTACAAATTCAGCCCCAAGAAGATAATGTTTCCAAATCTTTAAGGCGTGAATTACAGCCAAGAGCTCTTTCTCATAGATATCCATATGAAGCTCAGCATCATGCAAACGACGGCTCTCGTATGCAACTGCATGCCCTTCTTGATTTAGGACAGCTCCTATGCAATCACCACAAGCATCACATTCAACCACGAATGACTTGTGCAAGTCAAGAACAATCAATACTGGACCACATATGATCGCATGCTTGAGCTGCAAGAAAGCATCCTGTTCCTTTGAAGTCCATTTGAAAGCAGTTTTCTTCTTCGTGAGATCATGTAGAGGAGTGGCAATCATAGCAAAATGCCTTATAAAACGCCTGTAATACGAACATAATCCCAGAAAACTACGTACTTGATGTACGTTTTGCAATTCGGGCCAATTCCGAATAGTCTCTATCTTTGCAGGATCCATTGTAACTCCATCCTTGGATACAATATGTCCCAGATAATGAATCTCTGAAAGGAAAAACTCACTTTTCTTGGCATTGACGAAAAGTTTATGCTTTCGCAACTCTTCGAACACTGTGACCAAATGAGTTCTGTGTTCCTGCTCATTCTTGGAGAAAACCAAGATATCATCAAAGAAGACTCCCGTAAACTTGCGATGGGGTCGGAATATCCTATCCATCATACGATTAAAGGTAGCAGGAGCATTGGTGAGACCAAAAGGCATTACCAACAATTCATATAATCCGAAGGCTGTCCTGAATGCAGTCTTATGGACATCTTGTGGCACCACTCGGATCTGGTGATAACCACTCTTCAAATCAAGTCTGCTAAAGCAAGCCGAACCATCAAGCTTATCCAAGATATCATCAATACGTGGAATAGGAAATCTGTTCTTGATGGTAAGCTTGTTCAAAGCTCTATAGTCTACACACATACGGAATGATCCGTCCTTCTTTTGAACAAGAAGCACAGGAGAGCAGTAAGGTGAGGAACTGGGTTGAACCAAACCTTTCTCTAAAAGCTCGTTTACCTGCTTCATAATTTCTTCTTGTTGTGAAGCACTCACTCGGTATGCGGGTTTGTTAGGTGGAGAACTACCTGGCACAAGATCTATACGGTGATCTTCGGGCCTTTGGGGAGGTAATTCACCTGGCAATGAGTCAGCAAAACAATCGTTGAATGCATTAAGAAAATTCAGCCTATCATTAGACATAGCATCCACATTTTGATGATTTGGCACAAGACTATCACGCACAAAAACCAAGTACGCTGAAAGACTCTTTTTCATTGCTTTATTAATTTGGATGTGTGATACAACTGGGATAGAATCCCCTTCTTTGCCAGCATCAATAAAATGCATGCGGCCTTTATGCATAAAAGAAATCATATTGGACTTGTAGTCTTTGCGGGGCTCAAGCCTATGGTGCCACGGCTTGCCCAACAATACATCACATCCATTCAGTGGAGCAACTAGAAAATGCTCATTATCAAGGTAGCCCTGGATATGGATACGCAACTTCCCAATCAAAGGGGTAACCTGCACCTCTTTACCAATAAATGCAGCTTCGGCTTCAATCTGAGGTCCCATGTTTTCAACCTCAATACCCAATGCAGCTGCCATTTGCATAGAGATGAAATTGTCAGTTGCACAATCATCAAACATGAAGAGTGCGGGCTGATCCTTGATTTGCCCCCAAGCCTTGCAAACCATACGCTCTTTTGCATCATGACCTGTATTACCTTGCACATCAGGAACTGCATGTACATTAGCTTTGGTGTGCTTGTCCTCGTGCTTTGATTTGCGATCTGGGCATTGCCGAAACATGTGGTCTTTGCTACCACAAGAAAAGCATTTTCCATCCTTGGCATATTGCTCTCTTTGCTCCGGAGTTAATCCAAATTTGTTCTTTCTTGGGCCCTGTTCTTTGGATGTGTTATTTTCAGCTTTACCACCCTTGTAAGGCTCCCGGAAGTTCTTTTTAGGTGCTGTCCACCCTTTTGCTGATTTGGGACAGCCTTGTCCTTCCCCTTGGAACCTCCTTGATCCTGCTTGATCTTGAGCACCAATTGCTCCGTAGCAAGGGCAGAAGCTGTGAGTTGTTGCAACGTATGTTTCAGATGCAATTCAATACCCGATCTATATGCCGGTTGCAGTCCAGAACGAAACTTCCTCTTTCTTTCATCCTCTGTGATTTGCATGAAGGGAGTCACTTCCAGCAACACTTTCCAGAATTTGTTAACATACTGTTGCACACTCTCATTATCTTTTTGCTCCAACCTGTCCCACTTTTGAGGGAGAGTTTACTCTGCATTGGGTGGCAAGAACTGAGCATAAAATCTATCCTTGAATTCCTTCCAAGTGGAGATGGGATCTTTGGTGATCTTTTCAGTGATCCACCAATGAGCAGCAGTCCCTTTCAAAAACATGTTAGCATGGCGCACCTTTGACTTTTCTGTAAAGTCCTCATCGCTAAAAGCAATGTCGAACTGTGCCACAAACGCTAACACCTTAGAAGCATCATGTTCACCATGAAAGACATCAAATTTGACAGATTTATCACCTGCTTTGAATTCCTTGAGCTTCCTGGCATGAGGCTCATGGTCTTCTCTTTTTCTTTTCCCCTTATCCAACGGGGTAGCCCTGTCTGCATGGGCTCCATGGGCCGTCATAGAAGCTTCATGGGGCACGGTGGCATGTGCTCCACGAACTCGAAACTCAGATGCATGTGACTTACCTGCATATGGCATTGTCTCTCCATGAGACAACTCAGAAGGCAAATTTTTTCTGGAAGTAGACCTGTCACCGTGAGATACATATCTTGCATGCATGTGACTTTCATGCCCTCCATGAGCACTGGCATACATATATCTATCAGGCTTAGTGCCTTGGGGAGAGGATGCATGTCGAGAGGTGACAGTCACCTCTTCCTTTTGCATAAAAGATTTCAGCCTTTGGGATGCGGGATCTCCATGCTTCAAACGAGGTGGATTTCTGAATTTCAGCTCTCCGTCATCCCCCTCTTTGATATCACCTTTGCGAAGGAGATAGGCAAGTGCCAACTCCCTTGGTTTCTTGCCCACTTCACGAGCCATTGATTCAAAGGTTACATCAACCATAGCATCAACCTTCCTCGCTTCAATAGCACTTTGCAGATGTGGATCTTCATGCAAGAACTTTAACTCTTGCTCTTGAGCCTGCAAAAGTTTTCTCATATGTTCCATTTCAGCCCTCATAGCATTAGGCTCTTGTTCAAGCATAACTGTCTTTCCTGGAGACAGTTGACCCTTGGATTCACTATCAATAACCCTTTCAAGGGGCTTGTGTCTTCCTCGCACGGCATCAGACCCACGAGAAGCACTAGATGGACCCCTCGAATTTGGTACTTCCAAAGGGTTGCCTTGGCTGTCCATTGTGTTCAAAGTTTGCTAAAAGCGGGATGTCCAGTACACAGGTTCGTTTCCCCACTAGGAAGAGGGAAACAACCGTGCTCTGATACCAATGAAACCGATCCCGTCAAGTGGGAAAGACTCCGTTGGACACCCACACGCTTAATAGCACAACTTTAAAACCACAAATTTGAAATGGACAACTTAATACAACTTGAAATTAAATGAAATGAAATGGAAAGATGGACACCAGCACTGGGGCCGGAACGGGCTGACCCCCCCTCAATATATGATATATTTATTGGGAGTATTTAATGAATACAATGCTCCATGGGTTCCAAGAACCAGATAATGTCCATGTACATATGAAAACAGTACCAAACAAGTAGGCTCGAATTTCGATGTAGAAGCTCGAAGCAACACGGCCACTAGTGTGGTCCAATCGCTACGGTCCTGTGCTTTCACTGGACTCCGCGGAGAGCGCCTCACTGGTGTTCCGAGACCACGCACAAACAGGCGCTCTCGTACTAACGCCTGGCTCTCCCGATCTCAGCACCTTTGGACCGAGGTTCGCCAATATAGCTTGGACAACCCGGCACCGAACGGGTGTTGGCCGAGCGGGATGAATCCTTTATCAGATTTAAACATAAAATACTTTATTCAAATCTGAAAGTCACTTACTTGTGGATGGCTGATAGAAAATCCATACTAGTGGTGTTCGTGTAGAAGATGAAGCCACCCTTGTTGAAGAAACAGTTGCCTTGTGGTGAACCACCAAGACAAGAATCACCGCAAAAGACCACAGCCGCCTGCTGTGAGAGAAGGAGCACAACTTACTGGTGGTGGACAATGTCCTGGAAGCAAGATGCCATTTGTTGGTGATGCACACGCAGCCTGCAGGTGTTGGACACACACAGCCAGTTGCTTTGGTGGGCTGCGTAGAAGGAAGGAGATGCAGTCGCCTGAGGGTAGAGGAAAGGGCAGCCTGTCAGAAGCCGCCTGTGAGAGCAGCCACAGCAGTGCCTTGTGGAGGTGGCCCACGTCTGAGAGCAGTGGAGAAAGGCAGCGCAGCCTGTAGGAGCAGCCGCCTGTGGAAGTAACGTGCAGCCTGCAGGAGAACTCACGCAGAGGAAAGGGCAGCGCCTCTTGCTGGTGTTCAGTCGCCTGTGGGAGCAGAGACAGCACGCTGTAGTTAGGAACAGCCGCCTCTGTGCTGCTGTAGTGACCTGACTGCAGTGTACAGCCGCCTGGTTATGACCTGAAGAGGAGATGGCCTAGCAGCCGGCTGTAGCAGAGCAGAAACGTAGGTGGCAGCCGTCCGCAACGTTGGAAGAGATGGCCCCTCTTGAGAGCATGCGCTTGTTGCAAATGTGGGAGAGGCTAGTGAAGCGCACAACCGCCTGGGAGAACATGCGATGGAGTAATCTGAAGAAAGCGTGGAAAATGAACGCCCAGCTCTCCTTCACGAAGGGTGATGGCTTTTTTTTTTTATAAAATGAAAGTGGAGTTAACTTTGTAATGTTCTAGTTCCCCCCTTCACACCTAGGGATGTCCACACATCTTTAACTCTGTCCGAGCACCCCCCATGTGAATTATTCAATATTCTGACTCTGCAACCACCATGCCCACACTTGTGCTGTTCCATTTTCACAGGGCCATGACATACCCCCCTCTTGAAAAATGGCAAGCGTCCTCGATTGCATTCTGGTGATGCAGCAAAATATCCAAAGTGAAATATACAATATGGCAAGATCAACATCCCAATCTCTCTAAGCCATGCACATGTAACATCATTCACTGCAAACCAATGGCGTAGTAATAGTCCAAGTTGTATACCACTGTGAACTATACATATCCACAAAATCTAATGTGACTAGTACACATATATCATAGAAGTCCCATAAACACATGTACTGTCAGCCTCAGTACCTTCGGGTGAGATAAAAACTGCACCAAGCGACCTCTAGATGTCATCTGAGCCTGTCTGTATCAAGGGAGTGGAGGTGCTACCCCCCTCTTGAGCATCAGGTAATGCTCCAGACCCATGCTCTGCTGAACCTGAATGAGCCACAACAAGAGTCGGCTCTACCTCAAAGGCATCGAGATAAAGCTGCAAAACCTGAGGTGAATCTGTTAAGTCACCTTCCTCCAACCACTTCGCATCCATCGGTGAATAGTTCTTAAACTTCACAAGATAGCGACGGGAAACTTTACCTCGTACCTTCCTTTCTTTATGTGCCAGTATCTGCTCTGGAATCAGAACCTCATCAAGTTCCTCAACTTCCGGCTGAGCCTCATCTGATACATCCTCAGGCACATCCCCACAGAAAGGTCTAAGGAGACTCACGTGAAAAGCATTGTGAATCCTCCAGTGATCTGGTAGCTTCAAGCGATAGGCTACCTCACCAATCTTTTCCAATACCTGAAAAGGCCCATAATAACGCATGCTCAATTTAGGGAATAAGCGCTCTTTACCCTTCATCTTCTTGAGTCTAGCCTTTTCAAAGCGCAAAAGAACCCAATCACCCAATGCAAACTGTAAATCACGCCTGTGACGGTCTGCGGCTTTCTTTTGCTTCTGCTGAGTTTTCTAGAGTGCCAACTTAACTCTCCGATAAGCTTCATCCAAACTCTCCACATACTGATCAGCCTCAAAGATCTTATCCTTTGTATGCAAAACGGGTGGTACCTTCTTCCCTCCTTCCACAATCTCAAAAGGCGCCTTGCCTGTCGAGGTATGTACAGTGTTGTTATATGCAAACTCCACCAAAGGAAGATACTTTTCCCTTTGTTGCTTGTGCTCTGACACATAACACTTAAGAAGATCCAACACTGTAGAGTTAGCCTCTTCTGACTGACCATCTGTTTGTGGATGAAATGACGATGAAAACTTGAGAGTTGTACCCAAGGATCCGGGACCCCATCAGAGAACGGACCACACGGACTTGTGCTAGGGAAGTTGCTCTATGTCCACATCACTCCGTGCATGGATTTGTGCATCGCAATCACTTCTCCCAGCACGTCAAAGTTGGGTCCTAGTGCCATTGAACACAAGTCTTGTTTATCTCCTTGGTTCTCGTCATGGTCTCTTCTTGAAGTAATTGGTTTTGTTGATTTGCATGGTACACAGCTAGATCAATGCATAGATCTACCACATGATGGTAGAGCTAGACCTCAAATGCAATTCTAACTCCACCACATGGTAGAGCTAGACCTCAAATTTACGAGCTCGTGGCGATGCCTTCACGTGAAAGTGTTACGGGAACCTCGAATGTGATGATGGTTGGTCAATCTGGGCTAACCCTCTCCAGAACAAACTCGTCATCCGTGTATCACGGTCACTAATGATAGACGTAGGCAAGCCATGATACTTGAAGATGTTCGCCATGAACAACTTCACCATATGATCCACTTTGATCGTCTTACGCACGGGAATGAAATGAGCCTGCTTACTGAACCTGCATATGATAGTCCAGATGCCATCATTTCTCGTTTGTGTCCGTGGAAGATCAAATATAAAATCCATGGCAATGCTCTCCCAAGGTCTATCTGGAATAGGTAAAGGCTGTAATAACCCTGGTGTCTTCTGACGGTCAAACTTTACCTTCTGACATACGATGCATTGCCTCACAAAGGCATCAACATCTCTTCTCAAGGTTGGCCAATAAAAGAAAGTCTCCACTGCTTTTACCGTGGCGTCAATACCTCTATGACCTACATACGGTGGAGCATGACTTTCAATCATAACCTTGAGTCGCAATGGCCTGGTAACACACAGTCTGCCATGCATCAATAAAAACCCATCTCTGAGAGTATAGTGCTCATGCCGCTGACCCTCAGACATCTGATCATACAACCTTTCAAAGTCCTCATCATGGGCATACTGCTCTTTCATTTCATCAAGCTCATGATGATAAGCAAGTGAAACTGCAGAGACCTGTGGCTTGCGTGACAAAGCATCTGCCACTACATTCTTT
Source organism: Cibotium barometz (assembly GCF_041138505.1). Taxonomy (NCBI): domain Eukaryota; kingdom Viridiplantae; phylum Streptophyta; class Polypodiopsida; order Cyatheales; family Cibotiaceae; genus Cibotium; species Cibotium barometz. The sequence continues at coordinate 324,759 of NC_141079.1, forward strand.
TTGCCTTCCACATGCACAATCTGGAAGTGAAACATTGACAAAAAGTTTGCCCAACGCATATGCTTCTCTGAAAGCTTAGTCTGCGTGAGGAAATAACGCAAGGTCTGATGATCTATCTGCACAGTGAAATCAGCCCCAAGCAAGTAGTGTTTCCATGTAGAAAGAGCGTGAATTACAGCCAACATCTCTTTCTCATAAACCTGTAAATGCTTCTCGGCATCTTGCAATATTCTACTCTCATAGGCTATCACATGTCCCTCTTGCATGAGAACCGCACCAATGCTACTTCTGCATGCATCACACTGGACAACAAAAGCCTTTCGGAGGTCCGGTAACACCAATACTGGGTCCGAAGTACGTTTTTCTTTGAGCTTTTTGAATGGTGTAATTTCCCGATCAGCCCATCTAAACGGAGTAAAGCATGAAGAGGCGAAGCAATTTCAGCAAAGTGCCGTATGTAACGCCTGTAATAGGAACACAATCCTAGAAAACTGCGTATATCATGCACGGTCCTCAAACCTGGCCAATTAAGTATTGCTTCCACCTTTGCTGGATCCATCCGGACTCCATGCGCAGACACAATATGCCCCAAGAAATGTATCTCCTGCAAAAAGAACTCACTCTTCCTGCCATTAACAAGCAGCCTATGGTTTCTGAGTTCTGCAAACACAATGGCCAAATGCCTTCTATGCTCTTCCTCAGTTCGTGAATGCACAATCATATCATCAAAGAATGTGCCCACAAACTCTCTATGAGGCCTGAAAATCCTATCCATCATTCTGTTAAATGTGGCAGGCGCATTTGTCAAACCAAAGGGCATAACCAAGAACTCATACAACCCAAACGTGGTTCGGAATGCCGTCTTATGCACATCCTCGGGTCTAATGCGTATCTGATGATACCCGCTTTTCAAGTCAATACGACTAAAGACTGTGAAGCCCTGTAAGTGGTCCAAAATATCATCGATCCTCGGTATGGGGAATCGATTCTTGATGGTATTCTTGTTCAGCGCCCTGTAGTCAATACACATGCGCCAAGAACCATCCTTCTTCTGCACCAAGAGTACAGGTGAGCAAAAGGGTGATGAGCTAGGCTGTATCAACCCTTTATTCAAAAGCTCCTGCACCTGACTCATAATCTCTTCCTGTTGGGCTGCACTAACACGGTACGACGGTCTATTCGGTGGAGTACTACCAGGAATCAGATCAATGGCATGATCTTCTGGCCTCTCAGGAGGAAGTTCTCCTGGCAATGACTTGGAAAAACAGTCTTGAAACCCACATAAGAAATCAGTCCTGTCCTTATCTAACATAGACAAATTAGACTTAGACTCATCATCTTGTGCATCCTTTACATAAATCAAGTACGCGGAAAGATGCTTTTTCATTACTGATGAAATCGCCGAAGCGGATACAATAGGAACAGATTCCCCTTTGCGTTTTACATCCAATACATGTTCTTTCCCTCTATGAGTCAGAGTGATTTTCCTATTGTAAGTATCCACCACCGCATGTACTCTATGGCACCATGGCATCACAGCCATCAAGTGGCATGATGAAGAACTCTTCGCTGTCCACATAACCCTGCAAATGAAGCCGAAGCTTCCCAATGATAGGAGTAACGGGTTCTGCATACCCTAGACAAGCCATATTAGCCTCATGTAACGGCCCAATCTCCTCTGCGCGAATCCCCAATCGGCCAACCAAATCTGGTGAAATGAAATTGGCTCTAGCACCTGTGTCAAAGAAGATCAAGGCATTCTGATCTCTCACTTTGCCCCATGCCCTGCACAACTCTGTTGCTTCACCACCTGGCTGTTCCCCCACGAGATCAGGAACTAAGCCTGCAGCAGAAGGTTTTGGTTTCTTTGTCTTGGGCCCTCCTTTATTGTCAAAGTCCTTTTGGGACTTTCTTTTGGGACAATTGAATGACATATGTCCCTCTTCAGTACAGTAAAAACATTTATGAGCATCTCTCAAAGCCTGTCTTTCCTCAGAAGTCCTCTTGGGCATTGGCAACTTCTTATACTTTGTCTCTGAAGACCCTTTAGCATCACGAGAAGCATGCCCAAATTTTTCAGCTTTCTTGCCTAATTTCTTACTGCCTTTAAACCCAGATGAACCTCCAGTGAGTAACGCATTAGCTGTCATAGCATTTTCAATCATCTGTGACATGTTCGTTACTCTTGTCTTGATACAATAATCTCGTACCTCTTTGGGCAGCCCACAACAATACTTCTCTACCTGCTCAGATAATGGCACCGCACGATAAGAAGTCACTGGGAGTAATGCTTCCCAAAACTTCTTGTTATAATCCTCCAAACTATCACACTTTGAAGCATCCAATTTGTGCCATGCGGTCATAACATCCACCTCAAATGTAGATGTGAGCCATATGGAAGAGAAAACCTGTTTAAATTGGACCCATGTGGTGGGTGCTATGCCCTGCAAAAGAAGAGTAGACCACCACTGCAAAGCATTGCCTTGAAAAAAGTGGCAGCTTTCCTCACCTTAGAGGACTCTGTGTAATTCCCACCAAAAAAAGCAGCATCAAACTTCTGTAAAAAGGTAAGTGCTTTCAATTTATCTTTGGCTCCACTGAATGTATCAAACTTCACTGCAGCTCACTCCAGCTCCCCCTTCCTTGTAATCCTTCGCCTTTCCCATAGGCGTTAGATTGTCATATGGAAGTGGCTTCGCAAGATTGCTGCCCCCAACATTCATGTCCATCATTGGGTCAACATTTCCCATTCCCACACCAGGCATACCATACATTCCAGCCATGTTTCCAAACATTCCATTATGCATACCTGGCTGCATACCACCAAACATATTGCCTTACATTCCAGGTTGCATGCCCCCAAACATATTTCCTTGCATACCACCATACATATTCCCCTGCATACCAGGCTGAAAATTAGCTCCAAAAGGCCCGTGCATACCCATGCCTCCCTGAGGGTAGCCCCCAGTCATAGATTGGAACACCGAGCCACCACCAAAATAACCTGGATGCATATTCTGCTGAGGAATAGGTGGCTGTCCATAGAAGGAACTCTGTGAGTTTGCACCATAAGCATGCTGCATGTTCGAAAACTGACCAAAAGATGGTTCCTGTGGGATGGCACCACTATGACCCTGTGGAAGATTCTTAGAACGAACCTTCTTCTTCTTTTTCTCGGGCTCTGTGCGGGATCTCATAAATTCAGCAAATCTCTCACTCTATGTGAGCTGCATAAATACATCCATAACACTAACCAAACGATCATTGAACCGAGCATCATCATCCTCTTTACCATGTACATCCTCTGGCTGTGTTACATCCTCATAAGGCTCAACATCTGCAGCCTGTTCTCCTGCATGAATATCCTCAGATACATCTCTCTTAGGAGAAGTCTCTTGCTCTTCTTCTTCATGATAGAAGTACTCATCCTTTGTATCAGACATGTTTGCTGAATTTTCAACGATGGCTTTCTTCAAAGCAACCACGAGCTCACCCCCTTCAGAAAGTTGATGATTGGTCCCGGCAACGGAACCTTGAAACCGGCCTCTGATAGAAACCAAAGTGCGGTAGACTAGCAGTCACCCGTCCACTTGTAGTCTAGATATGAAAACAGAAAAGATTGGGGCTAGAGTGCCCAAATCTGAAAACAAGGCGACACCTGTTGGCCCCAAAGCTTGGCGTCCCTTGCGGTATTTCTTTATTCAATTCCAAAAATATGAATGGCTGAGTACAACAAAAATCAGCCAAGAGATTACACCTGTATGTCCAATCTGACAGCCCACAATACCTCCTAGCACAGAGGATCTATGCACACAGATCTGTGTCTCAAAATAACACACTGTGCCTCCCTCTGATCAGCCAAGACCACTAAGCAGGGCAGCCATGAGCATACATCTGGCATAACTCAAGTACATGATTCAACATCTCAGCTCATACATACATGTACTGTCCAAACTCTGTCTCAACCCTTGTCAATCTGCCATACCCCTCCTCTCACAAGGGGCCAGATAGCTCAAATCTGCAACAGACATCAAGCAGTAGAAAGAGAGATAGATGAACAGATGCGGAGCTTACCAAAATCAGCCCGTGAATCAGCACTGGAGGAAGCAACGGTACCAATCCGTACCTGCAGGCACTTGTTTCCACAACCCTGCTTCACACGCATGCACGTACTTGTCTGTACCCTCCTCCTTGTGTTCACTTCTATGCTGTCTTTGATTGTACAATCCTGAAAAACAGCCCCGTACCCATCTGTACTACCTAGGGACACGTGCCAGGAGCTATCCTTGCAAACGCCGCCTGCTGTCTTGATACTGGTCGCCTGCGCCGCCTGCAACAGAGGAGGCGCCTGCACCTGTACTTGCTGTTGTACAGCAGACACCACCTGTACCTGTCTGTACGGCCACCTGTCAGCAGTCGTACAGGTGTCTGTACCTGCCGTTCAGACCCTGTCAGAGCCCACAGCCTCTGTACTTTCTCTGACTGTCTGCGCCGCATGCACCAGTGAAGAAATTGCTGCAGATTACAGCAGCCCACTGTACTTGCAGTCGTACAGTGCTGTACGGACTGCACACGTGGGGTGTGCGGCTGAATCTGCAGAGGAAAACAGTAGCAACACACAATTCCAGCAGTCGACTCCTACTTCTCAGCTTTTCCACGCTTCCCAACAAGGCATGAATGCTCCACGTTTCTCTTTTTCCCAAAAAGAAGAGAGAGAGGGAGGAGAGAGAAGCACACTCTCCAAAAGTGGAGTGGCCCCCCTCCCCATAATAATCCTAGGGCCCCAAACTTTAAAAGTCCCTAGGGGCCACTAAGGCCTAGGGGCAACTTTAATAAAACATTAAAATACTAATGTTCTAGTTCCCCTCTTCACACCTAGGGATGTCCACACATCTTTAACTCTGTCCGGGCACCCCCCATGTGAATCATTCAATATTCTGACTCTGCAACCACCATGCCCACAGTTGTGCTGTTCCATTTTCACAGGGCCATGACAGAGTGGAAGCTGCCAAAGCTAACGTACGAGCCAAAGGGGTTACTATCAGAGAAGGATCCGGAGCTACCTGATCCGCTACTCATGGAGGACATAGAGAAGCTACCCCTAGGCCCGTTCTTTCAGATGCAATTTCTTCACGCCAAGCAAGGGAGAAGAAGACAAAGGAGCCTTCAACCGACAAAGTGGACTTCAAGCTGGGAGAGAAAAGGTCAAGTTCGATGCCTGTTATGGAAAGCAGGACACCCAGAAAGCCTTATCTTTCATCCAACAATTTGTTGCCACCTTTGGAGGCGAGGACTTCTCCGAAAAGTCCAAACTCCGCATGGTCATTTCAAAGATGCCGCCTTGAATTGGTGGCTACAAGTGGTGCAAGATGAGATCGAGCCTACATCATGGACCGACTTCAAAACCATGTTCAACAAGAAGTCCCTTCTCGCAATTTTCGAGGCAGAGGTGCATAAGGAATGGGATGAGGTGAAACAAAAAGTCGGTGCGAATGTGGCAACTTACCTAAATAATTTTTTTGCCGTCTCAATTTACTTCTTATACTCCTATTCCATCACTAATGGAAATGCATAAGTTTGTAATGGATTGCAGCCTAGACTTATGCAAGCAGTTTATATGGCAGGACCTAAAACTTTGGAAGAAGCACAAGACAAAGCCTTGCAAGCTGAAGCCCTACACATGCCTTGGATGGTGGGCAAATCAAAGAACAATGAAATTTCCCTCAAAGCCGAATCAATGGCCGGGTCTATCTTCTTCTTTTTTTTTTTTCCGCGGGAGAGATCCTACTAATAGTTAACATTACAACTCGCTCAACGTTCCAGCCACGCTGGTGTCGTGAGCTACAAGATCATCTACGCGGCCCTCTGAAGAGGGCGACGAGCACACTCGACCACAGAGAGCGGAGGGGCTACACTGGAGTCCTCCTGGGAAAGGCGGCCAGAACACGATCGACGCCGAAAGGGAAGCTTATGGAGAGCGCGGATGAGAGGTGCCGCCGAGGGGTCCAAGCAGGGTTTGAACCCAAGACCTTTCGGTCCTAGGCAAACACTTTACCACTTGGACTATCACCTCTTTGGCGCCGGGTCTATCTTCTTATGCAAGGGCATACCCAAAATTACATCACAATGTTCAACTTTGCCAACAACAAAGTTATCATGATCCACAAGGTCTCCAATCTGTAAGTGAAGCTTTCCACAAATAGGAGTCACCATGGCTGACATTTCCTCAAAGATGGCACCGGTAGAAATAGAAGCTCCAAACCTATCTGGCGGGAGGTTCATGGCTTCGACCACTCAAGAATGAATATAGTGGTGGGTAGCACCACTGTTGAAGTGGATAAGCACGGGTTGGTTTGCCACTTTTCCCCAAGCCTTGAAAAGTTGTCTTCTCTCTAGTGGTGTATCATCGTGATGTTGGAGTTCCTTTGGCAATGCATTAGTTTGGGGCGGTTTGGCTTCTTGATTTGGTCTATCAGGACATTTTGCAGCCATATGTCCCTTCTTCCCACATTGGAAACATTTACCCTCATTGACATAATCTTCAAATTGCTTGCTGGTTAACTTCTTTCGGTAAAGAGGAGGTTTATCCTTGTTCTTGTTCGTCTTTTCTTATGGCTCATTCTTTGATTGAGATCCTCCTTTGAACCTCTTCTTTTGGGATGGATCTCAATTTTCCACTCATTAGTCATGTATAAGTTCCTAAAGCAATAAAGCAATCTATTTCCTTGTACTTGATATATGTTAGAGATTCAAAGGAATCTGAGAATGATGAATCACTCCCCACTCTTGATCATGAAAGGAAAGATTACTTAAAGAAATATGAAGATTGTTTTGCAGACACTCTTCCAAGAGAAGCTACCTCCAAAGAGACCGGAAGATCATCATATTGACATCATGCCAGGAAGTTCACCTCCTAACAAACCTCCTTATCGTGTGAGTCAAGCACAAGAGAAGATTATGAAGCAAGTGAACGAGCTATTGGAGAACAGTTTGATTAGACCTAGCTCATCACCTTTTTGCTCCCCAGTCTTATTGGTTCAAAAAAAGGATGGTTCTTGTCATGTGTATTGATTATAGGGCTCTTAACAAGATCACCGTGAAGAACAGGTTTCCTATTCCTAGGATTGATGACATCCTAGATAGATTGGATGGAGCCACCATCTTTACCAGGATTAACTTGAAGAGTGGTTACCATCAAGTCAAGATTGTTCTAGAGGACATTCACAAGACCGCATTCAGAACTACATCTGGACTCTATGAGTATTTGGTGATGCCTTTTGGCCTTACCAATGTCCCAACTATTTTCAACCGAATGATGGAAAGAATATTTCGACCGCATAGAAAGTTTGCAGCTACACTATCAACTCCATTATGCATAGTATGGACTAGATACTACGGCATCCCCACTAACGTCATTAGTGCCCAATAGTGGGTGTAGAACTCTGTATCAAGATATGCTCACACACGCACTCCACACACACACACACACACACCACACAAAAGAGCATATATTCACACAAAGCCCTTCGTACTGAGTTTCTGTCAAACCTCCGGAGATGCAGTGCAAACTCAACCATAATGAAGCCTAGCACTACTACGGGAAGTAACGAATAGAAAGAATTAGTACAGCAAATAAGTAGTTGATAGGACAAATGCACCGCTAAAGATAGAAACAATAAGCACAATATAATACATAAAAAAAATTTATGCTACAAATGAGAATTTCAAGGATACTTGGTAATCTCTTATGTCATCAAGAAAGGGTTTCTTATGATGCAAACCCGTTTATGTGCGATGCAAACCCGTTTATGTGCGACTAAGGACTTGAGGCCAAAAGTAATGAAAGAATGCCATGCTCCAGCTTACATGGGACATAGAAGTATCTGGACAACTCAAGCTTTGGAGAGCTATTTTTATTGGCCTAACATGAGAAGGGACATTGAGTAATATGTTCGAGAATGTTTGGTTTGTCACAAGGTCAAGTTTGATCGACAAAAACCCATAGGATTATTGCAACCTTTTGTCAATTCCCAATGTTCCATGGGAAAGTATTGCTATGGACTTTATCTTTGGATTGCCAAAGTCAAGATTTGAAAATGATGGAATATGGACTATTATTGATAGATTCAATAAGCAAGCCTACTTTATTCCCGTAAAGAAGACTATCCACACAGAGCATATGGTGAGATTGTTGTTTATCCACCAGATTTTCAAGCACCATGGATTACCCAAATCCATTGTGGGAGATAGAGATCCTCGGACTACTAGTTTCTTTTGGAGAGCTCTTTTTGACAATATGGGGACAAAGCTGAATTATGAGACCTGGAGTCATAACCTGAGAGGCCCTAGTGACCAGATAGCTCAACACGGTTTCCGATGAAACCAGACAAGACAATCCATGAACAAGAGGATCATTACTTGTGCATTGCATACCGATGTATGTTTGAATTTCTTTGACTTTGTGTGCTATTTTTAATGTGGACAATGCTTGGATTTATGGCATGTGATAGTCCATTGGGCTCTAGACTACCTCGCCAGTACCTGAAGTATCCAGTAGACATGAATGATGCATACTTGTTTGTTGACTAGCTTGTGTCTAGTTTTTGCAAAAGGTAAGTATGCATTTATTATATCTAACACATGTGACATGCTTTAGAGATGTACCGTCAAGAACAAGGACATCGGTCAAAGAAAAGGTATACAGATGTTGCCAGATGAGCACAAGGCAACACATATATGAGGAAAGACAGATGTACAAGAACACCAGATGGGGCTAGTACCAGGCACATTTGGAATACTTGTACCCCACAGCTGAGGACAACTGTGATAAACTATTTGGTCCTCCAAGCTCTTTTCACATGATGGAACTCATGCCCGGACACACGGAACGGTTGATGGACACATGGAAATAGGGTTCATAAAGTTGGCACAAGAAAAAGCACCCGTCTTGGTCAAAAAGCTAGAAAAAGCAAAAAGTCAAACTGTGTTGACCGCAAGCCAAGGACACCATTGGAAAGAGGACATTCAGCTAGATCAAAAAGCTAAAAGTAGCTCCAAGGCCAAAAAACAAGGCCCTGAAGCTAGAAAAGCATAAATCAAGAACTTTGGGCCATATTTGATTATTATTAAAATAATAAAAGGAGAAAAGACAAAGGCAATATTTAGCAAAAAACAAGGACCCCCCTTCAAGTATAAAAGAAGCTTGTGTTCTCTTGATGAGATAGAACTTGGTGGAGATCAACTCTATGCATCAACTCTTTGAAGACCAATCTTTGTAGAGAGATCGCCATTATCTCCTTCATCATCATCATCTACTCCACCACCACTCTAAGGCGTCGCCACCCTGCAGCAACAGCGCTGCCACCTTGCTCCACCACCCTGTGCCTCTGCACGGCCAGCATCTTCGCCGCCTTGGTGTTCCTCCATGATGAGGATGACAATGATGATCTATATATTTCTACATTTACCTAGGGATTAGTGTTAGTTCTTTTTGTTATGTTGTCTTTTTTTCCATGGACACATTGTACACCTTTTGTCTCATTGACCCATTGGGTCTTTGCTAGGCATTAATATATCTTCTTCTTCTACTACTTCTCATTTCACATGTACAAGCCGAGAGAGAGCTCTCAAAAAAGGGACTAAGTGTGTGTTGATTTATGTCCACACCCAACAGTTTGCTACTCAACCAACAACCCTCCCCCTTAAAAAAGAAATTGGCAGGTCCAAGACATCACGTTGAGGGACAATCTTTCACCACAGCTCCCACCCTCTCAACCTGAGGATCATTGAATTGGGTTGGTCCCTGTGACAGAGCCTCCAAGTAAGTTTCCCTATCGCCTTTCTAAGGCGTTGGAGGGCAAACTAGAACAACAGTTATCTCAATTACTCCAGGCCGGATTCATCCGCCCATCATCCTCGTTGTTCACTGCACCCATTTTATTCATGCAAAAGAAAGACAAGACTACACGTTTATGTGTGGATTATACGCCACTCAATAAGCTCACAATTAAGAATGAGTTCCCAATGCCTAAAATAGAGTACATTCTAGAGAATCTTAATGGTGCTAAATATTTTTCAAAAATAAATATCGAGTGACTATCACCAAGTCTGCATTTTTACAACCGACATTCCAAAGATGGCTTTTCAAACCAAGCGTGGCCATTACAAGTTCGTAGTAATGCCATTTGGCCCCACCAATGCAACAACGTTCAATCAATTGATGTCTCGAGTATTTATTGAGCTAATTGGGAAGTGTGTATTCATCTTCTTGGATGATATACTCATCTTTTCTTCCACAACATAAGCGGGATGTGGAGAAGGTCTTGCAACTATTGCAAGACAATAAGCTCTGCGTTAACGAAAAGAAGAGCGCATTTGGTCTCTTAGAGGTCCATTATGTGGGATATGTTACCAGTGAGCCTGGTATTCACTTGGACCCTGACAAAGATACAACCTCTATTGGATTGGGATGTACCCAAGACAGTCCAAGAAATTAGATCATTTGTGGATCTTTGCCATGCCTACAGCACCCACATGGACAAATTTTCCATCCTTGTAGCACCTACTCAAGGGCATGAAGCCGCGTCACCAAAAAGTGTCCATTACGGGCCAAGCACTTGAGGCCTTCCATGTATTACAAAAAGTGGCCTCACAAGCACCACTCCTCTGGCATCATGGGATGACCCATTCAAGGTTATCAACCTTGCCATCACCATTGTTTTACAGCAAGAAGGCCGACCAGTGGCTTACTACAGCTGCAAGTTGAATGATGCCGAAAAGAATTATTTGGTTCATGACAAACAGCTTTTAGGGATGATCAACGCTCTTAAGCATTGGAAACCTTTCCTTTACAGGAGGGAATTCACAATAAAGACTGATCATCAGGCACTTAAATGGTTGCAAACCATGCCTAGCGCCCAGTGGAGTGACACGCAAGCCAAGTGGAGTCAGATCAACCAACAATTTGGAGGTATGATAGAATGTCCCTGGCAAGAATAACCATGCTGCTGAAGCTCGCTATTAGCCGTAAGTCAACCATTCAGACATTATAGGAGTCAATTGTGCTAGAGATTCAAGGAAAAGATTTGGATAGCACAAAAGCACAATATGCAGATTCGGTAGAGTTCGAGACTCCACACAGTTAGGCCCTCAGTTCAAAACCGGGTTATTACACCATCCAAGATGGCTAGTTGTTTTACATGACTCAAAGAGAAGAGACGTGCACTTCTTCATGATGCCCACGACTCTCTTGTTGGGACCTTGGAGAAGTTAGAGCGATTCTTTTATTGGCCAAATATGCGAAGAGATGTCTACCAATGTGTCCAAGTATGTCAAATCTGTCAAAAAGTGAAGGTTCCAGACTCGAAGCAAGCCGGGTTGTTACAACCTTTGCCTATTCCCGAGGCATCTTTTCAGGACATTAGATCGATTTTGTAGGTCCTCTTCTAGCCACTACGGGAACCACAACTACAGTGTTTAACCATTGTGGACCGGTTCAACAAATTTTGCATGCTCATTCCGTGCAAACAAACGACCCAACCGAAGATATTGCTCGCTTGTTCATTCGCCTTTGGTACCCAATTTGTGGTTTTCCAAGGACAATTACTTCAAATAGAGATCCAAAGTTTACTTCTCATTTTTGGAGAGCATTGTTCAATAAATTGCAGTTGTCTAGTGCATTTTATCCACAGACAGAAGGTCGAACAGAAACTTTCAATCAACTGACCTTCAACGTTCTCAAATCATATTGCCATGACAAGCAATCAAAGTGGAAACAGTATCTTCCTTTGGTGCCAACAATCCTCAATGATACTCATTCATCTAGCATTTGCAAGACTCCATATGAGGCAGCAATTGTCACCGTTTCTTGTCACTACTTACGAGGATGGTGTCGCCATCATTGGAGGCCAACAAGACCACAAAGACTTTCTCATAGATCATTGAGTCAATAAAGGAGCGCCTACCCAAAGCGCAGGATGCACCATGCAAGCCAACAATTCTCGCAGAGATGTCAACTACAAGGAGGAAAATTGGGTATTTTTCCACATCATGAAGCGACGGTTAAAGCAAGTGGGCAAGCGTTGTTCCGAGCACTCTTTTTGAAGTTTCAGCCAGCTCTCTATTCTCAATTGTAAAGAAGCTCAGTGATGTCTCCATGAGGTTGAAATTGCCAGACAATTGGACTATGTATGATGCCTTCCACGTCTCATGGTTAAAGCCGTATGTTGGACCATCTTTACAAGAGGTTCCGAATGAGTTCCAGCTAGAGTGGTTGACGAATCAAAAGTCATCGAGCCCAGGTAGATTCTCCTCCATAAGTGGAAGCATGGTTCCAATCGAAGAATCAAACAGCTCTACACAAAGCTGAAGGACCGAGGCACTCACTAAGACGTTTGGCTAGACGAGGATTTCTTCCAAGAGTACCCCCTCTTATTGGCGAACTACTTGGAGGCCATGAAACTACTGCCAAGCTAAAGAGGGGGGAATGTCACATGCACCATGCACAAAGGTGCAATGTGACACATTGGCTCATCAACGGTGCTACAGTTATACAGAAATTTAGTACCTTTTTAAGGAATATTTGTCATACACCGTGACCCCATTATCAGCCCCAATCCGGGACATGTCAGGCACAAGCTATGTAGGTCAGTCTCCCAGCCTTGGATGTCAGGGTCAGTCCCTTGACCCACTTGAAGAACAAGCATTTAGGTCATGACATGTTAAGTTAATTCATTAGGTGCATACATAAGCCGTACAACAGCATGTAAGCTTAGGTGCACGGGCCAACCTGTTGGCCAGCGCATGGGGCAGCCCCTATTCCAAGTCGGCAGCCTTTGTGGCCAGCATAAGCAACATAAAGTGGCAACGCATACAAATTCTTGTAGCATTTAATGCTATTTTTGTAGCAGTCATGGGCATTTAATACTGGCCAACAGCAGTTGCAATCACCAGCCAGCAGCCCTGCTTCTCTTGCATAATCCATCTCATAAATCATTCTTTCAGCCATAGAAACAGTGCTCATATGTGTTCCTAAAGACCTTGGTCTTTTGTATGCATAATTATCCGCCAAGCACCTAGTGCTTCAGTCCATAGGCAGCCCTGAAGTTTGCTTCATCAGTCAGCCTTCAGTAGTGTATCTCCCTCAGCAGATCTGGGTCTGCATAAGGCTATCTGAAGTGGCTTCAAACTGCTTGATGGTTCAGCAAACTCCGGTCTACAACGCCCTTGCGTTTGGCACTCTCCATCAGTCAATTCTCAGTAAGTTCTCTGCACTGTAATAGTTCTCCAAAGTCAAATACTCCTACTTGCACGAGGGGACCCTTCAGTGGGTATATTGGGACCCAATTTGGTGTCGTCTCTGCTCTCGCTCTCGCTCTCTCTCTCTCTCTTCAACTCTACTTCCACTGTATAAAAGATTAAAGTGGATTGCTTCATGCTCATTGCATAAAGGTATAAAGAAAGTCTTGTTGTGCATTATACGATCTAGCCAGTTGTGTAACATGCCCACAGGAGCTCAGCAGTTGGCATGTGGCTAGCCATTGGTGGTCCTCCAACACAGTGCATAAGATGTAGCCACCTGCAAGAATTGAGCGACAATGCCTTTGGGACTGCTACAAAGTGCAACAGGTCTGGCAAAGGATTCTTCAACTATTCACCACCTAATCAAGAATCATTAGCTTTAAACAAGCTGTATTAGCATCTTGTACAGGCCTATTTAAAGGCACTCTTCAATGAGAAATCAAGCAAGCATTTCATGCATTTTGTCTACTACTGTTTTAAAGCCATGTTGTCTTATTTCTTTCTTCATTGTGTTAATGCCATAGCCTGGCTATGTATCTATTCAAGCCTCCATAGCACTCAAGCTTTACCCATGTAAGCCTTGTTTTTCATCACTTATTGGGCCATTGGTCAGGCACCATCATCAGTCCAGTGTGTGCAAACCTCATTCTAAGTAAGAGAAACACCACACATCTAGGGGGTATGGACAATTCCATGTATGGGAAACTTGTGGCCACCCTATTCGGGGGCCATGGTCTTCAGGGTGCCCAATGGCCCAAAGTGGTAGGCACACCATTAAAGTTGGCAAAAGGGGACTTTCTCCCCACAATCCGCAAAGAGGACAAGGAGTCCATCTGTTTTGCTGAAGTTGGCCAACCCAAACCCCCTATATAAGCATACAATCAATCCTGGATCAGCCATCTTACTATCTGTCACACATATGGTGGATACCGTTGCCTGGGCAGCCAGAGCCGTGGACATAGCCTCTGCTGCTTTCCGGTCATGCTATGGTTTATTAGATGCAAGGGAGTGAGCAGTTAAACCGGGCCCAGGTTTAATCTCAAGGGATTGGACAACCAATATATGTTGAAGCCAGTGTACAACAACCAACTCTTTCATCTCTTCTTCTATTTTAAACGGCTTTTGTTTAACCGCCACTTCCTTTTGGTGTTCCATCTCTTTTTCAAGGAAAAAAATCCTTCTATTAGTAAAGAAATGGCAGCCCGAGAGGGCTAGATGTACATGCTCATAATTCTAAGAGGAGGTAAAATACAAAATGTGGAGGGTGTTTCCCTCCACGCTGGCTGCTCTCGGAGGGAAACTACCTCCAACGGCCCCACTCTTTTCTACAAGGAGGCAGCTGGTGGGCAAGCCCTCTGTCTCTCACTGCAAGATTAACTGCCAGAGGATGAGTGTAACTTGGTTGAACACAATGCTAATCAATACACTTAAATACACTAAGATTTGATGAACACTTGCTCAAATACAAGAAGTAATTTGCTGAATTGACAAGAGACACACAATGAGCCGGAACGGCCGACCCCTCCCTCAAATAAAGTATAATGATCTTGGGAGAATCGAGTACATAATGTCATGGGCATTTCTGACCAGATTTCCATACCAACGCATATGAATACAGTATTGCAAACAAGTGGTTGTCAATGTAGACTTGCAATCCACACTACCCTCTCAAGTGCCCATGTTCCCTACCATCTGCTCTCTATTGTTCCACCAACACATGGTAGCAACAATATGCAAGAGAGCACGTAGGACAAGAGAACACTACACAGGGTATGTGATCTTGTAATCCGGTTCCTCCCTCCTACTACTTGCTTCCATATTTAAGCATTAAAGCTTACCAATTGCAAGTAGAGTCGATGATAGCGGAAGTCTTCGCGATGGAAGTCCTTGGAGTGAAGAGATCTTCGATTTGTCGCATTTCTTCGCCGATAAAAGTCTTCAAGAGGATGAAGGAAACCTTGGGAAAGCTTCCCCTATGGTTCAACTTGAGAAAGGAGAACTGAAATTAGGGTTTTCAGCAAAAAGACCAAAAATTACAGCAATAAAGAGAGCTGTTTTGCTGAATTTCATTCATTGGGAGTGTGTAGGAGAGTGATTAGCATCCGGAAACACTCTTAGAAGCTTGAGAAACACCTTAGCAAGCTTGAAAATGGAGTTGGGAAGGAGAAAGTGCAGAAAATGCAACCCAACAGCCCTCATGAAGGAGGCGCCAATCTCTAGAGAGAGGAGGAAGAGTGAGGTGGTGAGTTGTCCAGTGTAGGTGGCAAGCATTTGACATACATTTTGACCACTGCCATAAACATTGTATCCTTCACGGGCTACATAAGGTATTCCTTCATGGCGTGAAGTCACTGATTGTTCCTCTCCCATAGCATGGAGATTCATCCTCTTAGACATAAGTCCTTGTTCCGACACCTGCGGGGATTCCAAGACATGTGGGATGGTTGCCTTTTCTGCATAGACATCCTCGGTACGAGCCAAGTATGCACGTGCTGCATCCCTCGGTTGCATGTGCAACTCTTGAGCAATCATTGCCATTGCATGATCCATATAAGATTCAGTTTTCTTGGCCTTCAAACGGTCATGTACCAATGGATCCTCACGGCTAGAGATTCAATTCTTCTTGTTATGCGTGGAGAAGAGCCTGCATACGAGTAAGTTCAGCCCTCAAGACTATGGACTCTTCTTCCTGCATCTTCTCTTTGGCACGGGACGGCTGTCCCACATATACATGTTCCCTATTGTGCACCACATGAGTTTGCTCATCCTGTAAAGCATTGGAAGCATGCATTTCATTGTCCCTCCCTCTTGTGTTAGCATCTCCAACATTCATTGTATGACTGTCCATAATGTTCTAAGTGTAGAGATAGCTACTGTTCACGGTGATCGTCTCTCACGATAGAAGTGAAAGAGAACCGTATGCTCTGATACCAATGTAACTTGGTTGAACACAATGCTAATTAATACACTAAGATTTGATGAACATTTGCTCAAATACAAGAGGTAATTTGTTGAATTGACAAGATACACACAATGAGCCGGAACGGCCGACCCCTCCCTCAAATAAAGTATATTGATCTTAGGAGAATCGAGTGCATAGTGTCATGGGCATTTCTGACCAAATTTCCATACCAATGCATATGAATACAGTATTGCAAACAAGTGGTTGTCGATGTAGACTTGCAATCCACACTACCCTCTCAAGTGCCCATGTTCCCTACCATCGGCTCTCTATTGTTCCACCAACACATGGTAGCAACAATCTGCAAGAGAACACTACACAAGGTATGTGATCTTGTAATCCGGTTCCTACCTCCTGCTACTTGCTTCCATATTTAAGCATTAAAGCTTACCAATTGCAAGTAGAGTCGATGACAGCGGAAGTCTTCGCGATAGAAGTCCTTGGAGTCTTGAGATCTTCGATTTGTCGCATTTCTTCGTGACAAAAGTCTTCAAAAGGATGAAGGGAACCTTGGGAAAGCTTCCTCTATGGTTCAACTTGAGAAAGGAGGGCTGAAATTAGAGTTTTCAGCAAAAAGACCAAAAATTACACAGTAAAGAGAGCTGTTTTGCTGAATTTCATTCATTGGGAGTGTGTAGGAGAGTGATTAGCATCCGAAAACACTCTTGGAAGCTTGAGAAACACCTTAGCAAGCTTGAAATGGAGTTGGGAAGGAGAAAGTGCAGAAAATGCAGCCCAACATCCCTCATGAAGGAGGCGCCAATCTCTAGAGTGAGGTGGTGAGTTGTCCGGTGTAGGTGGTAGGCAAGTGCTTTGTGGAGCAAGCAAGAGTGGACACATGGCTGGTTACTCCCTTTGTACAAAGGGGATAAGATCTAGTCAGTGGACATTGGGTTATGTCCACCTCAGGACATCAGTGTGTGCGAACACCAGGCTGGTCATAATTTATAAGTGAGTTTTGGTGCCCAAAACTTAATGAAGTGTGTACACACTCACTTATAAATTAGTGCTAACTTCTAAGGCTAGGTTTATGACCAGTACTTACCACCTGTCACATGCCACATAACCATGTCAACAGACAGTTTCACACGAACGGTTTGCGGACAGGCGTCCCCTTACCCGGAACTACACATTGGTCAAGCAAGCATGAAAACAACATGCAATTTCAATTGCAAGCAAGCACGGTGTAGGTGCTTTGTGGAGCAAGCGAGAGTGGACACATGGCTGGTTACTCCCTTTGTACAAAGGGGATAAGATCTAGCCAGTGGACATTGGGTTATGTCCACCTCAGGACATCAGTGTGTGTGAACACCGGGCTGGTCATAATTTATAAGTGAGTTTTGGTGCCCAAAACTTAATGAAGTGTGTACACACTCACTTATAAATTAGTGCTAACTCCTAAGGCTAGGTTTATGACCAGTACTTACCACCTGTCACATGCCACATAACCATGTCAGCAGACAGTTTCACACGAACGGTTCGCGGGCAGGCGTCCCCTTACCCGGAACTACACATTGGTCAAGCAAGCATGAAAACAGCATGCAATTTCAATTGCAAGCAAGCACATAAAGATGCTATGCATTGCAGCATTGGTATGGACAATCCCCGTTCATGAGACTACCAAAATAGACGTGCTCGAGGCAAGTATACGAGATACCAGACCCAATGGAACACCAATCCACCAAGCATTTCCGAGCATGTACACGAAGGCACAAGTCCCAACGAAAAACCAAGTCCGCAATATCACATGAGTGGCATCAATCCCCGGCATATACAACTGCCATGGACACCAGTCCAATGTACATACATGATAAGAAAGCACGGGTGGACCAATTGGTGACAATGAGTGTGACCTTCCTAGGCCTAAAACTATCCCAGAGCCACTTCCAAAAATCTTGGAGGAAGTAGGAATAGATGCCATGGGATGCCCAGTGGTCTGCAGCTGCAACAGGGTGCCATCAATCTAATGAATCCGCCAAGGAATGAAAAAAAAAAAAGTGGTCAAGTTACGTTTTGGAGGCCGTGTTGGCTAGGATCTATGTACAGATAGATACACATATACAGAAAATATTGTTTCAGCAACATCTCTCTCTCTTCTCTCTGTTCATCTTTGTATTCTACACAATTCTTAATACAAGCTGTTCACATTGGTCACGCTCAATTGTTGGGAGAGTGGGCCAGCTTCAAAAGTCTCTCCCCAAAGACTCGAGACAAACGCCTCGTAGGGACCCGAGGCCGCGATCAGATCACCGTCATGGTCGACTCAACACCCACAGCCACTCTCATTGGACGACCCCCTACAAGATCCTTCCCCCTCAGAGTGGCTGGTGCTTTCCCTCGCAATGATTTCCCTCTAACAGTCCTCAGCTCTGATGGGGGGGCCACACTTATTTTCTCAATTCCTCTTCAGGGTGGGCTGACCCACTCCCTCACGAAGGACTTTAGTGGTGGATCTCTTTAGTGGGTGAGGATTCTTGGCTTTCATCATCATCATCAGTGGCACATAGTTGCGACAGTTTCTGGCGCCTATGGCTATGGGAGAGTCAACCTCTGACTTGCATCCAGTGGATCCAGAAGTGGGAGTAGCAAGACCCCTTCAGCCCAGAGAAACACCTAAGCCTAAGACATGTCCCACCAACCACGTATCAGATGAATACAAAAGAAACTGAACCTGCCTATTTTTAGGCTCAAGAATACTGGTTGCCAAGAAACTGCTCATCGCCTCAGCAACAAAAAGAAAAGAGGAAGGGGGCGAGTGGGCACCCCTGACTAACTAATCTGGTAATCGGGAGCCTATCCCTTTTGTCCCCCTAAATGTGGACCTGAAAGTAGGGAGTGGAATAAAGCTTTGACACTCCCCGGATCCATCGGGCTGGGAATCCCATCCGATGCATGGTTCCTTCAAGAAAACCCAACCCACCCCCTCGTAGGCTTTCTCAACGTCCCGAAGCAACACTGCCAAATCCTCCTACCGACAAAGTCGGCTGTGGCAATTGCCTCCCAAAAAGTGAAGATGTTATCCAAGATGCTCCTATCTTGGATGAAACATGTCGGAGTGCCATGAATCAGATCCGGGAGGTGAGGCTGCAGGAGTCGGCTGATGGCTTTGGAAGGAATTTTGTACGCGATGTCAAGGACAGCGATAGAGTGCCAGTGTCGTATCTACAAACGGTCACCACCCTCCTTGGGAATCGGCATGAGGTCAATGACAACTATCTCATTGACGGCAGCACAAAAGGCATCGTCTATGAGGTCCCAGTGACAAAGGGAAAAAAGGGAAACCCGGAGTCCATCCGCTCCGAGGCACTTGCCGTGAGGCAAGGCCTGGAGGGTGTCACTCAGCTCCATTCTTAAGAGGGGAGAGCTCAAAAATCTCA
Organism: Cibotium barometz; assembly: GCF_041138505.1. NCBI lineage: Eukaryota > Viridiplantae > Streptophyta > Polypodiopsida > Cyatheales > Cibotiaceae > Cibotium > Cibotium barometz. The sequence continues at coordinate 344,397 of NC_141079.1, forward strand.
GTACTCCGGGGGAGACCACCTCTCAAGTGTGCCACCACACTCTCTCTCTCTCGCACGCTGCCTTTATCTGGGGGTGAGGGGACTAGATAGAAGGGTGAGGGGACTGATCCAGAGGAGCTCTCTACATAAATCTGTAGCAATGGCCCACACACGAGGGGGATTTGACTCAATGGCACCATCTTATATTGGCGGATTAAACGTCAAACAAATCTTACTGTGAAACAAAAATTAGACATTCAAGTTTACACAAACACACAGATTACTGAACATTGAGATACTTGATAAATGGCACAATACAAACCAAATACACAAAGCAAAAAATGATGACACCTGCACTAGGGCCAGCTAGAAAGGTAGGGCTTCCATGCCCATGTCCAGGTGCCCTGCACCAAATGTTGGAACAAGGTTCTTCGACACTTCAGTGCACCCCACAGCAATATATGGGGCCCTCTTCCAGGGACCAGATCTTAGTGAGGCCCCTTGGAAGAGTAGAGAGAAAATACAAGTGCTGATGCTTTCACATATGTAGGCCAACTTTTCCACATAAGATTGTGCTAGCAGAACTTAGAGCAGCCCTTTTGGTCATAGATGCCTCTTTTGGATTATCATTTACATTTGTAATGTATACACACTTGACAGTAATCATCTCCCAAGATTGGCGGACGTGTACCTCACCGCAGGCATGTAAAAAAGACACGAAGCGAAACAAGGAGCACGGGACGAGACCGAAACGATTTTTTTTTCAAGGTCGGCCATACGAAATGGAACGGACATTTCATGCCGTACGGTGCAGTACGGTACGTTTTTGAAACATTCCTATCGGAAAAAAAAAACTGACCTTTTTTTGCCCCTTTTTTCTAGACGTTTTTCTGACCGTTTTTTTTGGTTGTTTGTTCTAGCCATTTGGGGCATGGGCCTTAGCTCTCTTATATAAGCTCTCTCGACTAGTCTCTCTCAAGCTCTCTCTCTCTCTCAAGCTCTAGTCTCTCTCTCAAGAACAGATCGGCAAAGCTGAATAAAGTTAAAGAAGCATGAAAGAATGGCAAATGGGCAATATACAGAGGAGGACAAGCAATCACTAAAGAATTCCGTACCCCACCCCCCGCAAGAGCAAATCCATCCATGGATGAAATATAGCTATTTTTATTTTGAACCTCAATTTCGAACTAGATGCAATAGAACCCATTGTAATTTAAACTCTTAAGAGTCTTAAGAGTTCATTTTGAGTTATTTTTTTCAGTTTTATGCCTCTTTGGCATCGATACCCAGAGTGGAATGTAAATGGATGTACCTGATTTGTCCCATAGGTCGGATTCGGCCTCCCGTGGACGTTAATATAACTCTCTCTCTCTCTCTCTCTCTCTCTCTCTCTCTCTCTCTCTCTCTCTTGCACCAAAAGAGGACAGGATATGCCAGCTCTGTCACACAGAGCCCAAGATAGAGGATCATTACATATGCCGATGCCCTATATACTATGAGATTCAGGGGGAGGGGGGGGGGGATCCAGTGCCTCTTCTGAGCTTGGTTCGGACCACTTTCCAGGATCATGGGCTTCCCGGATCAGAGATGCCTGGGACTTTTTCTTCTAGAGCTCCGTAGACACAGGGAGTCCTTAGTGAGATCCAGATCAGCTGTACTTGCTCGAGGACCAGCACAGAGAGCTCTCACTGACTTCTTCCATACCAGCACTTCGAGGGCCGATCCACCCATCATACCCAGACCATAGGCTAGTGCACAAGCTCGGCCGAGAGGTGTGACTCGACAAAGCCACTGAGTTATGCAGAGCTCGACACCCCAGACCCCATGGCCCTCGCCCACGGCCACGCCACCACAGCTCTCACTGACTTCTTCCATACCAGCACTCCGAGGGCCGATCCACCCATCATACCCAGACCACAGGCCACCACATGAGGATCTGGTCCATCATCACAGGACCTTCTCGCGCTAGCTCAGTTTTACCACCTTGAGCACCATGTCACAGCGGCCCATGAGGGATGTATTAGGATGATATGAGAGCTCTCTACTCATGTACCTAGATTAGATTTTAAAGTTCTAGATTTTTGTTATCTTTCTTTATTACTATTTTGTATCCAGGATGATGTACCTCATGGATATGATGTAACCTTTCGGTGTCATAGGTCATTTTGGCCTCTTTAAGATGTTAATACAACTTTCTTTCTTCTTTCTTCATCTTCTTTCTCAACTTTCAAGCTCTCTCCCTCCCGAGTCCCGCCCTCTAGGACCTAGGCTCTCCCTCTATCTCTCCCTCCCATGATCATCAGAGCAGAGCTTGCAGTGCCCCCCATGCTGGTAGAGGCTCTATTTCAGACCATAGCCTACATCAAACACATCAGAGCCATGGGTCCATAGAGACTACCCCGCTTAGCCATGGAATCCTCACAGAGTATTGCCACAGAGGGCCATCACCCATCATGGTATGTTGCAAGAGATAAGTGGTTCTCAGCACATGGGCTCGCCTTCTAGTATGATGAAGACTCCCGAGTCCCCATACTTTACAATCTCCCGTGAGGAGAGGAATAGACTTCTGAGATAGGATTTGATCCAGATGCACACCAAGGAGACTTGGTCAGGTCCCCTTCCCACCAAGATGCAGTACTACAAAGATCATTTCCTTAGATTCACAAAGGATGGACTTGTCAGACAACCAGGCTACATGGATGTACACATGTCTCACGCTATGAGGGTGACTATTGGTCAGATCAGAGTTTCCTCACTCTGGAGATTGAGGCAGGGAGAGCAGCACGGACCCCTAGAGAGGACAAAGAGTGCAGATTATGCCAGCAACTACAGAGAGGTAGAGTTAGAGGAGTATTACATATGCAGATGCCCTGTATATTATGAGATCACAGGGAGATACCACTACTTGTTCAGAGAGGGTTTTGGCCCACTTAGTCGGGTGATGGAGTATCCTGATAGAGATGCCTAGGCCTTTTCCTCCTTGACATAGAGAGAGGCTTCTACAGGTGTAGAGCCAAAGATCCCAGCCACATATCACCAACTTCTTTAGGCCTATCAGCGAGACACATCCCCCTCCCCCTTATCATCTACCTCTCGACGAGGGCTCACAATACAGAGAGCCTCGGAGATCAGAGCTGCCATGAGACCGCGACTACCCGGACGCAAACCACTACTCCATCAAGCTCAGTTTGCCCAGATCCAGGCACGATACCGCAGAACTATGGAGGAGGGAGGTCCAAAGGCTACACCAGGGCACAGCAGATGTGAGTCCTCCTCACCCCATGCCCCATGTATGATGTACTACACCCCACCATCTCCACTAGGTGGAATTAGTAGTATACCACTTATCATGATTGTACATCTAAGAAGATGACTGCATAGTGAGCTGCATATGACTAGGATTAGCTTTTCATTTCAGTTTTTCTTTCCATGATACTCATGACATGGACTTGTTGTATATAGATTTGTCTCAGAGGCCAATATGGCCTTTCGTAGACGTTTCTTTCTTTCTTTCTCTCTTTCTCAAGCTCTCTCTCTCTTTCTTTGGCAATGAGGTATGGAGGAAAGAAAAAGCATGAGACTTTTGCCTTATATACCACCACCGGCGAGAAACCTACCAGTAATTCCAGGTCATAGAAATGGACGTGCAACTTTTGCGGGAAGGGTTACACAAGTAGCATCACAAGGCTCCTTGCACATGTGTCCAAGCTTGGTGGGAAAATTGCGCCGTGCAAGGAGATTCCTCTAGAAACTGCAGCTGGTATAGTGAAGAAGTACTCGCTCATTCGCAACCAAGGCAAATGTGGAGGTGGACGAGCTTCCATATCCGGTACCTCCGCATCCATGAGTCCTTCCCCCGCCCCATCTGGCTCCACCTCCGCCTTGGCCGGTTCCAACTTCCAATCAAAGAGGACAAGGGGAGAGAGCTCTCCGGCTATGAGACAAACCGCCATCGGTGCAAACATAAACAATCTTACATATGTGAAGGCGAAGATGAAAGCTGCGAATGAGGCGATTGCGCGCACAATCCACGGCAATTGGCATGGTATCACCTACCATGAGATGCGCACCACCGTGCTTGATGACAAGAGGCAAAGGTTCAACGACAAACTCACACCCATGCACGAAGGATGGGCCAAGTATGGTTGCTCTATCCTCTCCGATGGATAGAGTGATAGGAAAAAGAGGGGTATCATGAATATCCTTGTTTCGGGCGCTCTCTCCACATACGTCTTATGCGCCATGGATACCAGAAAGGCGGTGCAAAGAACATCAAGCGACTTTATCTATCGTCATATCCAACAACTTGCAATCCATCATAGAGGTGAAATTTGAATGATGAGTCTATGTGCATTGCGTTTTAAGTTTTAACTCTCGAGTCTCTAGTATCTATGTTCAAGCTTCTAAAGAATGTCATGACTCATTGCATTTGCCACTGTGTTACATGTAGGTCGGCCACGAAAATGTCATTCAAGTCATCATGGACAATGCGTCCAATTGCCGCAAAATGGGACGCTTGGTATAGGCAGAGTTCCCATCCATTGTATGGACTCCTTGTGCCTTCCATTGTCTAAACCTACTCATGGAGGATGTGGGGAAGCTAGAGTGGGTGAAGAGGGTGGTCCTGTTGGTCATGTCCACCCAGCCACTCCCGGCTAGTTAAAGTGTGAACTCAACTTACTCACGGGCACTTTTCCTTGTGGTTGGACACAGGTCTTTTCCCCGCGTGAACACTCTTGTGTGTTGGGCACTTAACCCTAGGCTTTTTAATGCTCATTTGTACTTTCATTTCATTCATTATTGAGTACATCTTTTCCAGCACTCTCATGTTTCTCTGTGCTTGAGCTTGTGTGTGTGTGTGTGTGTGTGTGTGTGTGTGTGTGTGTGTGTGTGCAAGCTAGCTGCCCTCCTACCAACATCGGTATCAGAACCTGGTTAGGGTTAGGGTTCTTGCTGCCTGCTGCACTGAGTACTAAACACTCCTCTGCACGAACTATTGTGCACCCTCCTTGAAGCGACATGCTGTACCTATGCCCGACCAGCTCCTGTGCGCCGCCGACGAACAGCTGGTGTGTGTCGCACGTTTCCCGTTCGCAAGTTGGGTTTAAAAGCCTTACTACAAAGCCTTGAACAGCCGCTGTGCGCAGCTTGTTTCCCATTCGCAAGTCGAGTTTAAAAGCCTTACTACAAAGCCTTGAACAGCTGGTGTACGCCACCTGTTTCCCATTCGCAAGTCGAGTTTAATAAGGCTTTTCGTAAGGTTTTAAAAACCTTTTAAAAATCGCTACTTCGAAGCTGCCACCGCCGACTGTACCTTCCGCTGCCGCCACCCATCAAGCACCCCTTTGAAGCGCCGACTGTACCTTCTGTTGCCACCGCCCGTCGAGCGCCCCAACTATACCTTCGAAGCTACCGCCTTCTGCATCTCCTCGGAATCTGCACAGCACCGCTTGCCATACTACCCTGTCATCTGCTCTATGCCGCCCAACTGAGTACAGATCTGCAAAATTTGGGGCATTTGACATCTTTTGAAAATTTCAGCCTTACATATTTCAAGTTTGTCGGATTTGCAGATTTTGACTTGAAAGTGCTAAAAAAATTAGCAAATTAGTTGCATTAATTTTGGGACTTTTCACCATTGAGCCTGCAATTGCAACATTGGCACACATTGGCATTGATTTCAACAGATTTGGTGCGTAATTGCACTAGAAATTCGGAGATTTTGCAAAAATTAGCACTGTTTGTAGGTCTATAAGAGACATTTGCAGGCATTTTGGGTGTTACAAGCACATTTACTTGGCTTTTGGACATTAAAGCATTTGGTACAGGTGACAATTGCTTTAGCAGATTTACAAGTGCAGATTTACAGGTGCCGGTTCAGATTTGGTCTAACTGGCTGCCTAAAAATTGGGGCTTTTCTACATTGAGTCCATTTTTGCAACATTTAACCTATTTACCTTTGATTTTGCCGGGATTTGAGCACTTGCAGCTCATTGTGTTTTTCACAGCACACATATACATTTGTAGTTTGCCGCAGTATATGTATGCCATTGTGGACACTTCGACAAATTTGCATTATCGTGCAGTACACTTGCAGATTTGGGACATGCATATGTATTTTTTATGGTGAAGGAGTTCCCTTTCAGTCCATTGATTATCCTACTATTTATATCCCCCATTCTTACAGTTTTGTTGGGCATTGCCTACTCTTGTGGTGACCTGGACAGATTTGTTGTGTTGTCATGGCCAACAGTAACAATGACCTCTTTGGCATGCTGTCTCACCATGTGGAACCTATCCTTGTGGATCGGGATGAGGTGTTGTCCTAGCGAATCGAAGTCTCCTTGGGTAGCCAACGACCTGTCTCAAGGGGACAAGCTCAATGGGGATAACTACCCTATGTGGTCTTATATGATGCGTCATGTATTGGTTGCCAAGAATGTATGGCTATATGTGGATGGCACTGAGGAGCATCCTCTCGCACCTGCTCCAGCAGAAGGTGAAGAGATTCCTGCTCACCCTCCTGCATGTCCACCTCCTCGTTCGCCTCCTACCCAACAGCAGCGTACTTGGGATGTTAGGGATGCTCAGGCCCATGCGTTGATTGCTCTCTCGTGCCGCAGGCACATCATTCCGCACATTTGTTCCTGCACCACCGCAAAGGGTGCTTGGGATACCTTGGCGGCGTTGTATTCAGGTCGCAATGAGGCTCGTGTAGCTTACCTTCGTGACAAGCTTGAGACTCACCGCACGCTTGAAGGTGACTATCAATTAGTACCTTACACATGTGAAAGACCTTTGAGAGCATCTCATTGACATTGATGAGGTCTTGACAGATGGCTATCTTGTTCAGACAGTTCTGCGTAATTTGCCCGACTCTTATCAGACATTTGGCACCACTTTGCGGTTGTTGGCTGGCAATGCACCTAGTGCGATCGCTTTTGACAACCTTGTGACTCTCTAGCTCAGTGAAGAGAAATCACATTCCAACAGGAACAACATGATGTCTGTTGAGTCAGCAATGGCTCCTCCCTTTCGTGGGAACCGATCCGGGCCTAAACCTAGCCCATCGGATCCTCGCAAGATAGAGGACAAGCCTGAAAAGAAAAAGCGGTGTAAATATTGCAGGAAAACAGGACACACCATAGAGGAATGCAGGAAGCGTATTAAGAGTGAAAAAAGAAGCAGCTGATATCTTCTTCCACAGGTGCAGATCAGGCCAATTTGGCTACACATGTATCAACCTTGACCATTACATCTTCATCACCTGTAGAGATGTCTTCTGATGCCATTGCTTTTGATGACTATGCTCTATAGTTAGTACTTCTTGGTATGCATTGTCTAGCAGATGCATTTCAGGGGGGGATTTTACTTGCCCACATGCAGTTGGTGATGCCTCATGGTCACTTGTACTTGTTGACTCTTATGCTTGTCTATGCTAGACGCTTTCTCTTATGTAATGTCTAATGGAGATGCCTTTTATGTTGTTTTCCCTTGCAGCGGGATTGTTTCTACAGTGTTGACATTGTCACTTTCTCACATGTGATGTTTACTAGAAGTGCCTTCTACACACTTGGCCAGTGTTGGCTTACCCTCATGGTTTTGACATGTCACATGTATATTATTCATTGTGGGATTAAGCATCTTCACACTTGTCATACATGCCACTGATCGTGGCATCGTTGAGAGTTTACCCATCCTCTCATAGCATTGGTTGATGCCCGCCCCAAGCCCCCACTTTTTCTCCCGATTTTCAGCTTTCCCCATTGCTGAATTTTTACTTTTATCAACCCTACCATTGCTGATTTTTCCTCATCAGACCCTCCATTGATGAGTTTCTCTCTTGCACCTTACATTGCATGTCTCACAGGCATGACTTATGGATCCTGTTGCCTTTACACATGCGTGTATCTGCTACATCTTCTTATGCTTATCACTGGTGCAGTTACAAAGCTATGCTTTACTCTCTTGTTCTCATTGATGTGGATTACATGCAGTTCAGTTTGACATTTGGATGCTTGCCTTCAGGGGAGTATTATGCGATGCCTCTTGATTTCATGCAATTGATGTCCACATGATCTTTGACATTTATTTCAGGTGATGCGTTTATGTACTACTGTGCTCTGCCATTAGCACTATGACATTGGGGTTTCTCATTTTCCCCGTCATATAGTGCTTGCTTTTCCCATTGGCACTGGAGTTCATCTTTGCCATCGTGATCTCTCTTGATCACTCTTACTGTGGAGCATAGTGCACGGCAGCATTCACAACTTTATCTCCTACTACCCGTTCACACCGTTCACTTGAAGGGGGTTTGTTGGTGGCCACTCCAGGCTAGTTCAAGTGTGAGCTCAGCTTACTCACGGCGGGCACTTTTTCCCTGTGGCTAGAAAGGTTTTTTCCCCGTGTGAACACACTCTTGTGTGTTGGGCACTTAACCCTAGGCTTTTTAGTACTCATTTGTACTTTAATTTCATTCACTATTGAGTACATCTTTTCCAGCACACTCACGTTTCTATGTGCTTGAGCTTGTGGTGTGTGTGTGTGTGTGTATGTGTGTGTGTGTGTGCACGCTAGCTGCCCTCCTACCCAACAGGTCCCACAAGGCAAAGAAGGTGAAGGTGCTTGTCACGTGCACCTATGCACTGTGGTATACAATGACACACTGGCTCATCAACACGGCAAGAAACATGTACAAAAGTAGTACCTTGATAGGAGATTTTGTCGTATGTCGTGACCCCATTGTGAGCTCCACCAGAACATGTCAGGCACGAGCTATGTAGGTTAGTCTTCCAACCATAGAGGTCTGTCAGGTCAGTCCTCTTAACCCACTTTGGAGAATTCAACAAGTAGTCCTCGTGTAGGTACATGTAGATGTCAGCCTTAGGTGTAGAATGCATCAGAAGCATATTAATTTGCATCCATATAGTAGGGGCCAGCCCCAAGGCAACCCATTGAGGGAAAGCCTTACTATGGTGTGAACCTCACCATCAGCCCAATCGGCAGCCTTTATAGGCGCCTTTGTGCTCTCAAGCCCAAGGTATCCGAAGCTCAGCCTCTTCCCAAAGTTCTCAAAGCACGATCCCTCGTTCTCGGGCCGGTGTGTTCTCTCCGAAGATAGCTTCACAGTCACCTATAGCTTATGCACAGTTCTACCCAACGTTTGGTCACTTTGTCCTTGCGTTTGGCAGTCAATCACTCAGTTTGTACGCTCAATCTTGTGGACACAGTTCAGCTTGTATTCAGTTCTCCATAAGAAATAAAGCAAATACTCCTGCTTGCAGGGGGGCAGAGGGAGGGGGGGGGGGGGGGGGGCTTCAGTGGGTAATTGGGACCCAATCTCGGGTCCTCTCGACTACTCTTCAATTCATGTATGCTGTTTAAAGGACTGCTAAAGACTCACTATACTCCGGTATAAAGAAGGCCTCGTTGTTTCACACAATCCTAGCTTGGCGTATACTACATTGCTTGGGTCGTAATTCAACCCGGCAACCAAGGGTGAGAGCATCCTGTGGATGGTAAAGCTGAGATCGGGAAAAACCACTCGCCCATCCAACATGGCATCAAGCTCCGAAGACATGGACAACTATATGTGTATGACACAGAACATGAGTTATAGAATCGTTTAGATGGTATGCCTGGATTGGATGCCTATGTGTTGGGAAGGTTGCAAGAAATGATGCATGAATGTAATCCATATGCCAATGTGTCTCAATCTGTGGGGGAATTTCTGCAAAGTAATCCACATGTAGAGTTACGGATGGTAATATGCGACACTTTGTACTTCAAGGTAGTATTTGGTGCCAACTGCTATTGAGGTTGTTGCTATTATGCGCAGGGCATGGAGATGATTTTGATCTTGGGTTTTGAGATATTCAAATATGTTCTCGTAATGGAGTGGTGAAAAAATAAAATAGCTTGCATCGGTCATATATGCCACTCATGAATGGGTGGCATGTACCTATTCCACATGCTAATGTACACATGCATGCAACAACTAGGACTCATAAATGTGTCACTCAAAGGCAATATTATGCATATTGATTACAAATTAGATATGAATAATGATACCATTGCATGCCTTTTGCGTGGGAGGAGACTATACATTGTTGATGCTTATAGTACTATCGAGGAGTCAAGATTAGTATGGATTAAAAATAATCAAGAAAATTTACGTGATGAAGCCTACCAAGGACTATCTAATATGGTTAATGTAGCTGATGGTGCACAAAGTGTATCAAGGAGTGCAGTAGGACAAAGAGTTGTGTTGCCATCTTCTTTTACAGGAGAGCCTTGCTTTATGTATCAGCTCTACCAAGATGCCATGGCAATTGTAAAGAAAAAGGGTAAGCTAGACTTGTTTATTACTTTCACATGCAACCCAAAATGGCATGAAATATCTGATGTCTTATTGCTGGGGCAAAAAAAGTTCCCAAGATCGACTGGATCTTACTACCCGTGTATTTTACGAGAAGCATTAGGATATGATGACGTTACTTACAAAGCAAACTTTATTTGGAAAAGTGGCTAGGTATGCATCTGTGATATGCAAATTATTAATGTCTGTCAAGCTTGGCAAAAAACAAGGCTTTGTTACAAGTAGAGTGCATTCTTCAGCAGCATGGACAAAGCTTATCCAAGTTTGAAGGAATGCCTTCGATTGATAGATCAAGTAAGAGTTGTGAATGGGTTGTTTCAAGAACACAAGAAGAAAGACGCCTATTGCAAGTGGAGGAATATCTTCCTTGCACCCAAATCTAGGCAAATGAGAGGATCTTGGTGGTGCTCAAATCTATAGAAGTAGCACTTAATCTTAGTCCTAACCTTGTACTCCACCCTACATAAAGGCACACATCTAATGAAAGTATATACACTCATTCTCCTTTTTCATGTTGTCATAGTGCTGTTTATTTACTAATCATGTGATTATTACTAATCCACTTGCTTAGTTCTTCATTACGCCTTTATGATGGACCTAATTATTATATTTAATCCACCATGGTTCTCAACATCTCCAAACTTCTAATTGTTTTCGAACAACTACATCGAGAGCACAAGAAGACCATGAAGACTTTACGTCTTAAGTTTCACGCTGAAAAATCCAAGCGGCAACAAGAAGCAACAACTGCATCCATCAAGATGATGCGGATAGATGGCAACAAATGGAGTGCCATCAACTCCAAGAGAACGAACGTTGAAGAGGGGAACACGCCAGTTTACTCAACATATGGCTGCCCCAATTGACGTCAACCCTTTTCTCAAAAAGGTTACATTAGGCATACGACAATCAGCTTGACCCTACTACTTCACATTCTTGGACAAAACACAATACCGTACAATATGGTACCGTACGAGAATTTTTGGTATGATATGAAATTTTGGGATACAGTACGATAAAATACGGTTTTTTTTACACTTACAAACTTAGACATTTTCCATTTGAAAGGGTCAAAAACTGCCAACGGTCAATTCGTACCATACGGAATCGTGCTGTACAAACCGTACCATACAAATAGCTTCGTACCGGTATGAGAAACAACTATGATGGTACTCAAGGTAGTTCCCTCCAAGAGCAGCCAATCATGGAGGGACTACCCTCCCCCAAGTTTTCTCCACCTCATTTGGGGTTCTCAGCTTGTACATGTAGCCTATGGCTGTTTGATCGCAACTAATAGTAGGATCTTTTCTCTGGAAAAAAAAGGTGCATCTCAACTTTTGCTGGTTTGAATGGTAAAAATATATGGTATATTGAAATTAACTATGTACTCATAATACGTGCATCCTAACTTGCATGCTATGTGGACAACTGTATAGGACAAATTCACCCCTGAGGCCGGACACCAAGCATTTTCATTATGAGCCTTTGTCCAAGAAGTACTTGGTATATCACCAAGGGTGATCAGTTGCGCCGTGCGTGTCCCCCACCATCTTGTCGTGCCCATCCGGCACCGTTTGTAAACACTAGCAAATGAAATGATGTACGAGTTACCCGAACACTTATTAAATGCACATGTCGGGTGTTCTGGGCAATTCAAGTCCGTATCTAGGTGTCTAGCATGAGTCATCGTTACATGTGAACCCTGATGCAAGGTACTAGCAACAACGGGAAAAATACGCGAAGCATACACCATTTCTAAAGGCTATGTATGGAAATATGGGCAAGTTTGGATGGACCAAATCCACAGGCCAAGGACATCAAGACCCCTTGTGCCCCAAGTGGTCAGCCAAAAAGGGTTTAAAGGCCCACGACCATGGATCAGCCAGGCCTACAAGTCCTCGTGCACCAGTTGGCCAGCTCGACTAGGGTGTTTGAGCCCCCTTTTCCCATCTTCAGTCAACACTTTGCCCAACATCTGGCAACCCTCACGGCAGCCCAAAGGAGGAAAACGCAAAGCAAGAGGTAATCAAGTCTGAGGTGTGTATTCTATGGCAGCCGATTCGCAGCGTATAATGAGAAAAATGCAGCCCTCAGAAGTCAATACAGCTCGACCATGTTCAGTTTAGAAGTCTGCAGCCGTGCATGCACATGTGTAAGCCTCCCTGTTGAGGTAACTGCAGTTCAGGTCAGTCCTTTATTTGGGCAGATTCATCCCTGTTTGGACTCATTATATCCGCAGCAATCAAACTTTTGAGGAGGGGGCCCTTCAGTGGGTGTAATGTGTGCCACTCTCTCTCTCCCCCCACACACACATGGGCTTCATATGGATCACCTGCCTCCATTGCACTATAGTTTGGATGCACCACTATTATCTCTCACCCACCAAGACATTAACCGACTTATCCGAATTGACCTCTTCAGACTGGAGACCCATGTCACATGGCTGGATCCACTGCACCTTCCTACGAAAATGCAATTTTACCTGGACCACTTTATGGAACTTACAGACGATGGCGTCATTCGGCTACCTGTATAGACACATGTCACATGCAACGAGGATTGAGATTGGCTAGATCAGAGTCTCATCACATCATTTGAGAGTGGAGAATGGGTGACCAGAGGGCACTAGCAGAGAGAACAGGATCTGCCGACCCTGTTCACTGAAGGCCGAGACAGAGGAGCACTATTCAAATGCCCAGTGTACTATGAGATAAAAGCGAGGCTTCATTGCCTCTTTACAGAGGGATTTGGGACAGTCTCAGATCATCTTGGATCATTGATTTCCCAGCGCCTCGGATTGCACTACGCCACCGCAGAAAGGCACAGAGGCAGACCTGATACCTCACAGCCCACCATCACGAATTTCTTTCATCCAAACCAGGGTAAAGACCCTCGCTGACAACCATAAGATAGCCCTAACCCAGATGCCCCTACTCAGTGGACCAGGCAGGGCACACTGACAGCACGTGCCACAGATGCAGCCCTGCCTCCCGGCATTTGCCTAGGCACGGCGATTCAGGTGCAGCAAGCAGGACGCCCGAGACCCACTGATCTGAGGAGATGCTCCACCCAACAGCTTCAGATCCGAGAGATCCTCCAGAGATGCAAGAAAGCCCCTCCACAGGCAGTGGATGTGGAGAGCCTCTATACAGTTATAGATGTTGAGGACCCACTTTGATCCCCTTCCATCATGCCATCATAGCATTGTACCAGTGACACTTACAGGCTCTAGTTGGGTTTTTTTAATCACGTTTTTCCATGATTTTGTCACTTCATGGACACATTGTAACACTTTTGGTCTCATAGACCCTTCGGTCTTTTGTAGACATTAAAAGAACTTTCTTTCTTTCTTTTCTTTCTCGCAAGTTAATGCACCATTCTCCTTCGTACAGGTCCAAGGGCTTCCACAAGTTATCGACCAAGTGTTTTTGGCACCTCAGACCCTGTAGCTTTATTTTGTTCAGAGACTATAGAACAGAAACATAAACTGGACAATGAGTGCATTGAAAACAGCAGCATAACGAGGTGCACAGCTTATTGCAAGAGATGGTAATTTTTTTACTGGCAGTATTTGAAAAGGAAAGCCAAACAGCACCTCGTCCCCCACTTAAAAAGCATATGTGTAACACAGAAAAGAGACAAAGAGGCTCACCTCATAGCACCAACATCTTGCAACGTTGCGAATTGTGTAACCACCACCTCCCAACAATAACAGAGGCACATTAAAAGAGCGCACGAATTTAACACATTCGGCATGTCCCTTCACCGATAAGTTAAAGCATCCAAGTCTATCCCCTGAAAGAGAATCTGCCCCACATTGCAAAACAACCGCCCCTGGCTGATACACCTCCATCACCTTGGATATGATAGGCTTAAAGAGTGAGTGGTAGCTATCATCGTCTATGCCATCATTCAGCGGTACATTTAGAGAATAATATTTTCCTTTCCCATAGCCTAAGTCTCTCACATCACCAGTGCCAGGAAAATAATCACCAAACTTGTGAAAGGACACTGTCATGACTCGATCAGTTGTGTAAAATGCCTCCTCAACCCCATCACCATGGTGAATATCAATGTCAATGTAAAGAACCCTCTGCAACCAATAAAACAGAAGTTAGCAGGTGGAAACCCTGATTATCAAAATATGAAATTAAAGCCCACGCTCCTCACTAAACATACGCATATGAGAGCGGAACCATTTGAAAATATGTCAGATTGACATGTCACCCTTTGAAACATCAAGCATACATTGATATTGCTTTTTCTTGGCACAGAATTTTGCTAGACAGTTTATTTATAACAAAAACGTAAAGAAACCCCAAAACATAGACCAAAAAGCTACATTCAGGAGGAGTCAGTTCTTCACACACGAATTGAGAATAAACCCCATTATAGGCACCCTTCTAGATTGATTATACTGATTACCAAAGGTAAATTAACAGGAGAATGAACAGGAACAGGAGAGTGAGAATACTGGGACCAACCCAGAAATCTGGGATATAGGCAAGGACAGGGCCAAGAAGCCAGCAGTTGAAGGGAAAACCATGAAGATCTTAGTCTAGAGGAGACCCCAGGCTTTGGGACGAGCTCCAAACCATAGATGGTGCAACCTATTAAGAGTGGGACCTAGACTATGGATGGCCAGAAGAATAAGTCCCAGACTAGGAAAATCCAATACCGAGAGGTCCCACACCAGATGAGCCCATACAAAACCAAACAAATCAGACCCAGATTACATAGAGAAACTTATGGCTGACTAGACCAGAATGGCCCAACATTGGAAGAAAGGAGTGGTTTAGTGTCCAGCTGCTGAACTTGCCAATAAGAGATCTCAATATGACTCGGTATTCCCATACGAACACAGGGAAGAACTCCCACCCATCCAAATCAAACACGCCATTTGATGGGCAGGACTGAAGACTCCAAACTGCCACCCCGTAATGGCTCCCTTGTGTCAAGCTCAAGAAACAAATATGCAACACAAAGCAGTTAGTGGCACACAGCATGCGCACCAGTACACACACAAAAGAACAAGAGGAGACACAGCACACCAGAAGGGTTGTCAGAACCTTCAGAAACGTGCAGACAGTCCACGTTTGGAAAGTTTTGATCAAAAAAGGGAGGGTATTGTACACCTAGGCCCTATACAAACAAATGTACACACACACACACACACACTTACATGCATACATACAACCATGCATACATACATGCATGCATGCATGCATACAACCATACATACACACACAAACATAATATGTACAATACGTAACTGTGTGTGTGTGTGTATGTACGTAACTGTGTGTGTGTGTGTGTGTGTGTGTGTGTGTGTGTGTGATAAAAATGCAAGGTTTCTAAGATACCATAATTTAGAAACGATCGTTGTTACGTCACTAGTCCCTAGCAGGGTTCACAGTACATGTAGTGTTAACCAAGGATTGTGGGTCAGGCATCTTATGGGGAGGTTAGTGGTATTTATCTCCCAGTTTATAGGAGGCCTATATAAGTGCCTATTGGGATCAGTTTGGGAGAGAGCTCCTCATACCTCGACTCAAGGCCCATGACCATGCATACACCGGAGGGTGTGTCTTGGTGGTACGGGACGCCACGCTTTGCACGTCGAGCCATGTCTCAGATGCTACTAACCTCTATGCTCGAGGGTGAGCCTGGATGGCTCTATGGTTGGGCAGTGAGCTAGATGTCAATGTCTATATGTTTCCGCGTTTTATTTAATCACGGGTACTTGCTAGTCAGAGGTCTTACATTGGTATCAAAGCAAGACCTGTCACTATTAAGTCAAGAACGCTCTGAAAGGAGGAGGAGGTGAAAATCCATCGCCTGGATCTTCCAAGCTCTAATATGTGGGCTACTTTCTTGTCTTCCAAGACCCAATGGTATGGGACACTTAGGGTGGAAGACAAGGCAGAGTCCAATGTGAGCCGGAAAGACGGCTTGGTTGGATATACTTGGAGTGGTCTCTGTACTGCTGCATGTCCATGAAGAAGCCAAGGGAAAATGCATCTATGATGGTGCTTTTCTGTGTTTGCTCAGGTTGGAGGGAGTTTCTAGTCCGGAGAAGTGTGTTTCTTGCAGGCCCTGATTGGGTTAGGTTTTGTGCTGCTGAATCATGCTGTAAGTTACCCTATGGCAGGTCATAGAGGATCATTGTGCTCTCTCTCGGAATGCCTGCTGTGTAGCCTCTTGGACGGCACATGGTGAGTACTGGTCTGATCAGGACTATGGTCACATCCCGCTATATGACCATCAGATGGGGGAGAATGCAGCCAGGGTATCACAGGATAGTCACTCACAACACAATCCCAACCCTAACGCAAGAAGAGATCGGAGCCGCTAACCAATGAGGCATTGGCGAAGGGTGGAAGGCCGAACAAATAAAGCACACACACCAGCACGTGGCTCCTCAAGAGCCTTGCAGCGATTCACTAAGTCTTTAAACTCGTGTGAATAGTTATCAAGGCTCTTCTTCCCCATCTCCAGTTCAAACAACTTATCTTGTTGATAGAGACAAAAGCCACTTTGAAGGGGAACTCGAAATCGGCTCGCTGAAGCTCCCGCCGTCACCCCCCTGCTCGCCCCTCGCCTCCCCTTACTCGTGCCCTGTCTCCCGCCTACCAGCGCATTTGCGCCCCCCCCCCCCTCTTCTCGCCATCGCGCCCCCCCCCCTTCTCCTCGCTTTCTTTCCCTCTCTCGCGCTGAAGCGCCCCCCTCCCCCCCACTTCATTTCGCCTACGCTCCCCTTCAGTTCGCCTTCGCTCCCCCCCACTTCATTGCGCCTACGCTCCCCCCCCTTCAGTTCGCCTTCACGCCCTCTCCCCTCGTCAGCGCCCCGTCCCCCCCCCTCCGCCAGCCCTCTCTCCCCCACACCGCCTCTCCTTTCGTGTTGCTCCCGCCCCCCCCCCTGTTTCTTCGTCGCCTTATCCCCCCCCCCCCCGCTCTTTTTTTTTTTCCTTTTTTTTCCTTTTTTTTTCTTTCCTTTTTTTAAAAAAAAATTAAAAAAATCCTCCCGCCTTCCCTCTCCGCCCTTCACGTGCAGCTCGTTTCTTGCAGGTATCGCATTCGCTCCGCCTTCGCCACAGCTTCAGACTCTGATGGAGGCTCCTCCCGCCCCACCTCAGAGGGACTCTTCTGCAGCCCCCTCGACCGCCCCTGAGGATACCCCCATCATGCTTTCTCTTTCGCCAGAAGAGGAAGCGAGCCTCGCCGCAGAGGTGCAACGCCTCCAGGCGCATTCCACCAACTGCCGTATAGTCGGCACTCGCCCCAGCAGAGGGGAGATCCGGGATCTTCTTCAGGCCCGCCTTCTTGCAGATGTGGGCAAGATCCTGGATGTACAGCTATTGGGCCGTGGACATTACCAGATCGAGTTCGAGGCCACCCAGAGTGTTGCCAAGGTCCTTGCCATGAGTCCCCTTGACATCAGGGGTGCTCGGGCTTTCTTCAAACCTTGGCAGCATGGATTTGACCCAACAGCGGCGGAACAGGAAGAGCGCCTTTTTCATGTTACAGTTTGCTTCCCTGGACTCCGCCGGGAGTATCTTCCGCTCCTCCCCAGGCTCGGAGCATTGGTGGGCTCGGTACTAGAGACTGGCCCCTCAGCTGCTTCAGTGGTGGCCAGAGCAGCTGGGCTACCTTCGGTCAGAGTGTTGGTGTCTGACATCTCCTCCCTTCCTAAGGTCATTCAGCTACCTAGGATAGGGGGGGGATGGATAGATCAGAGAGTGGAGTTCTCGGGGCTCCCGAATCAGTGCTTCATTTGCAGACAGGTCGGCCATCTGGCCAAGGCCTGCCCTCGCAGGAGACCCCGACCCTCACCACAGCAGGCTACTGATGGCCCGCCCACAGATTCGGCTCGGCAGGCTGCCTCCGGGACACCTGCTCAGGCCACAGAGGCCTCGGAGTGGCAGCCTGGACAGGGACGCCGCCGAGGGAGACAGCCACAGCAGCACGTCCGGAGACCGCTGCAGCAGCAGCCACAGCCTCAGCCTCACTGGGTTCCCGTGAGGAACAGCTTTTCTCCCCTCCAGGAGGAGACCCCCACGGCGACGACTGAGGACCAGGAGATGCCAGCACCCCCTCCTTCACCCCCCCCACCCCCGTCCCCCCCCCACCGCCTCGCTTCCACCATCGCCTCCTCCCGCCTCCGCTCCGGTTTCGGCAGCGGCTCCCTCTCCACCCCCCTCGCCTCCCCCTCCTCCCCCTCCGCCCGCCTCACCTTCCCGGGAGGCCCTGGCAGTTCCCTGGCGTTCACCTGCAGTCCGCAGAGCGCTGAGCACTGACCTCGCTCGAGCATCACAGAGGAGACCTATGCCGATTAGGGCTTCACGGATTTCATCTATCCGTAGCCGGCTGAGTCGCCTTGGCATTAGACAGCGCTCGGAGGCTTTTGATTATACCTTCACACGGCTTTTTGGAGCAGAGGGCTCCCATGAGCCAGCACCCATCCGAGTTCATGTAGTGATACCTCCGGCCCGCGGGGAGGAGGCACTAGACTCAGCGGTGGCCTTCTCGTTCCCTCTATGTGGCCCCCTTGCGACCGGGAGTGGACTCTAGAGCTCGCTCTCAGCACTTTGAAGACTCGGGCAGTTGAGTTTTCTCATCACATGAGCGATCTGGAGGTAGTGATAGGCCGACTTTGGGAGTTGGCTCATTCCCGGGAGTGTGGATACCTCAGGAATTCGGCATTTGGTCGTTCGCATAGTGGCAGACTTAGCACGCGACCCTGGATATGTGTGTATACACGAGGTTGCTTTGTCAGAGCGGGAGGCAGTCGCCATGGGCCACAACCACTGGCGCCTGATCCGGGATTCTTGCAGCACACTGGGTGGGCAGATTCGCAGCCACTCGGATGGGGACTACTCTCCATCCAAGCCGCTTGCGAAGGCCCGCCGTACGGCTGAGACAGCATCCACCTCAGCAGGGCATCCATGAGGATCATCTCATGGAATGTACACGGCCTTGGCGGAGCACATTTTATACGCTATCGTGGTTGCTTGAGGCAGGAGCTTCAAAGATGCCTGGTTGGTGGCAGCATTGATATTTTGATGCTGCATGAGCACCACTTGGGTGAGAGCAAGATCCGGAGATATGGCTCGGTGATGCCTGGTAGATGGGACACTTTTTGGTCTACAGGGTTTGGTCCTTTGGGTGGACAGGGAGGAGTATGCATGGTCATTGCAGATGTATGGCGGCAGGCCATTGTGGATCGAGGGATCATTGTGCCTGGTAGAGCACAGTATGTCATTCTGAGGATGCATGATGAGCTATTGGGCGTGCTCAACGTCTATGCGCCCAATCATGCTAGTGCCAGAGCAGAGTTCTGGACCCAGGTTACGGATGCATTGCCAGAGGCCGCACATTGGTGTGTCGGGGGAGACTTCAACATGCTTGAGGACCCGGCAGATAGGGTGGGAGGCAGTCATGTTACAGTGCACGGCACAGAGCTTACAGCTTGGGACCGGTTGTGCATGTCACTGAGGATCACTGATGCATGGCAGCATGGGGCTTTCTCCCGGTCTCAGGACAGTCTTAGTTTCTCCCGGTCGGATCGCCGCGGCAGGGAGGGACTAATCTATCACAGATTGATCGCTTTTATGTGGGCAACTGGTTAGGGGAGCGAGGGGGCTCCGTCGGCATTCTCGCTGGCACCTCATTTTCAGATCATGCGCCAGTTATCTTGACATTGGAGGAGAGGACACGGGAGCCCAGCTTGCAGTTGAGGATCCCAGAGAGGGTACTTACAGATCCCAGTCTCACTGAGGACATTGAGAGGATCTGGCATGATAGTCAGTGCTCTGACCAGGATGCAACGGGCCAGTGTGCCCAGGGACTCATCGATCTTAGCTCTTTTTTGCATGCTGCAGCTTTGACACGGTTGGGAGAGATTCGCGAGCAGGAGCATCGGCTGAGACGCAGCCTTGCTTCGCTACAGTGCCTTCAGGAGCAGCAGCCTGCATGTGAGTGGGTGACGTCCCAGCTGAGCCAGGCACGCCAGGAGGTTCGAGAGATAGAGGAGCAGAGACATGAGTTTTACTATCGTCGTCAGGCCTCTCAGTGGACGCAACTTGGCGATAGAGTGACTAGAGAGTTTTTTGAGATCACTGGGCCCCGTCATGCGCGAGCAGGAGTCCGCCAGCTTAGTAGACCGGATGGATCGGTAGCTACTGAGCTCGGGGAGATCAGAGCCATTGCCACTGCATTCTATAGAGACCTGCTTTCAGCGGAACCTGCCACTGAGGATCGAGATGTTTGCAGACAGACTGTGTGGGCCCATGTGCAGAGGAGGGTCACAGACCGTATGCGTACAGTTCTAGGTGCGCCTCTATCAGAGATTGAGCTTGCCGAGGCCTTGAGGGTCCTGCCGCCGCGACATAGTTGCCCAAGGGAAGACGGACTGACGCCGGCCTTTTTTATGCGCTATTGGGACCTTTTGGGGCCAAGCCTCCGCAGGGGCTTTCAGCATGTTTTGGACACTGGGGTGATGCCGCAGAGCTTTTCAGAGGGCTTGATCTATCTTATCCCCAAGGGGGAGGGAGTATCAGATGATATTAGGCATTGGAGGCCTATTACGATCCTCAATACTGTCTACAAGGTCTTAGCAAAGGCCTTGAGTTTGAGGATCCTGGTTGATTCACGCTACTCAGACAGGATTTGTCAAGGAGCGCAGTATCCTTGACAACATCTTTACTTTCTGGGAGGCGACGGCCCGAGCTAGATTTCTTGGCGAGGACTTGGTCGTGATGCTTCTCGATTTTGAGAAGGCATACGATAGAGTTGATTGGGGTTTCTTAGAGGGCACTATGCTTCGCCTGGGCTTTGAGCCAGGATGGATCAGAGGGGTGGCGGCTCTGTATTCCACAGCTCGCAGCCAGGTGTTGATTGCAGGAGGACGGGGGCCGAGTTTTGAGCTAACCAGATCAATCCGTCAGGGGTGTCCCCTCGCCCCTTTTCTTTTTCTCTTCTTTGCGGAGGCTATGAGCATGTATTTGACAGCAGAGGAGGTCGGTTTGAGAGGACTTCAGCTCCCAGTCCGGGGGGAGGACCTGCTTGATGCTGAGTTTGCAGACGACACGGGCTTATTTTTGCATGGCCAAGAGGCCAATCTTCTTCGGGCAGAGCAGTCGCTCCAGGTTTTTAGTGCAACTTCGGGAGCATTGATCAATTGGCGCAAGACAGTGGCCTTTTGGATCAGTAGTGCTCCCACTCCGGCATGGAGCCCGGACCTTGGTTTTAGATGGATTCCTCCAGGCATAGCAGGGCGGTATTTGGGATGCCAGATTGGCCTAGATTTGTCACCTGAGCAGCAGATTGCCCCGCTTCTTCTGAGCAGTCGGAAGAAGCTTTTGTATTGGAGTACAGCTCGACTATCCTTGGCTGGGAGAGTGGTGGTGGCAAATCAGGTGCTGTTAGCGACCATGTGGTACATTACGTCTTGCTGGATCTTCTCGAGCTCTTGCATCAGCCAGGTATAGAGGCTGATCAGGAACTTTCTGTGGTCTGGGCGGGACGGTCAGCCAGCTCGGGCAAAGGTTGCATGGGCAGTTATTACACTTCCGCTGGCTCAGGGAGGTTTGGGCATTATAGATCCAGTCGATCAGAGTAGAGCTTTATTGGGGAAGCTTATCGTTCGGGGGTTGCTTCCAGGCGCTAAGCCTTGGAAAGAGCTCCTCTTAGAGCGGCTGCAGGCTCGGGCGCCCCCAGCAGGGGGCACTTGGGCACCAGAGATTCGCTGGATCTTTATAGATATGAGGAGGACAGGCCTCAGTAGAGGATGGGAGGACAGATTTGCTTTGAGTATCCAGAGAGCTTGGGAGCTGCTGAGACCGGGGCTCTCTCAGCGACCACCTCCTTGTGTTGAGGAGCGGGCCAGACAGCCGCTCATCTGGAGCCCAGCGGTTCGCACAGAGCAGGGTCATATGCTGGGTTCTCGGCCTCGGCTAGCCTGGGGGCCTTTAGCGGCAGGCCCAGCTCGTAGTTTTGGAGACTGGCAGGCCTTCTGCAGTCTACCAGAGGAGATCAAGCTGGAGAGGCTGAGTCACTTCAGAGGGGGGTTGATTATGAGGGATGATATTCAGGAGGCACTCACAGAGGAGTGGTTCACGCCTCTCGAGCCGGTGGCCCCACGGTGGATGGGAGCCTTTACACAGTTGGAGATCCTGATTGCTGTCAGAGCTTGCACTGAGGATGGCAGTTGCCTCTACTATGAGATTCAGGATGAGGGCAGACTCCAGAGAGTGGAGGTGGAGTCGCCTTTGGTTGCAGAGTGCACCTTGCAGAGGATTCGGGTAGTGGCCGCCGCTTCTCGGAAGTGGCATATTGATCCCGACCCTGCTGATGTGCTCCCGGATTGGCGCATATGGGCATATGCAGCGCGCCCCTTGGCCCGGCTACAGTGGGACCCCGGGGAGTACGAGTGGCATGATCCTTATGCATCCCTTGAGGCCACAGAGATCACCTTTTTCCAATATACTGTTCGGCTGGGGCGACATATTTTGACGGCGAGGAGGACGGTCTCTCCAACGGCGGCAGCGGGGCATTGGCGACTACAGGGACTCTCACAGGAGTTCCTGGAGGATTTTTGGGCTCAGCTCTGGGCTAGTCGACACGCCCGCAAGATCTCGACTTTTCAGTGGCTGGTCGCCCACAGGGGCTCAGCAGTTGGTACTTGGCTTGTTTATAGCGGTCTTCCGGCGGCCTGCGTCCGATGCAACCACCCTATGGAGACACAGAGACATTGCCTTTGGGATTGCCCTCAGGCGCAGCAGATTTGGTTGCGGATGCTGCGTATTCTGGCCCCCCTCTCTCCAGAGGGTATGTTTACGCGGGGTGCCGCTGCTTGGTCGACTTTGTCAGGGCCTGCTATGGGCTATGAGATGGAGCAAGGCAGTCAAGCCATCAGATTTATTAGGGGCCAGCCTCGCCTGGTTCCGGCACCGGATTTCTCGTCCGCCAGCTGGACACAGGAGAGGGATTTACGATGGGAGCTCCTCAGCAGTCTCACCATCTGGTTCACCTGGAGGGCCCGGTGCTTTACGGCCTTTGAGGGGAGATTGGAGCCACCAGCAGAGACTGTATGGGGGATTTGGCAGGAGTTGATCCACACCCTGCGAGGTCAGTACGACCGCATCCGGGGAGACTCGGATGAGGCGATCTTACGGCGCCAGGCCTTTCACACCAGTTGGCGCTGTGGCTCTTTCTACACCTTACACACGGGATCCCCCCGTTAGCACTACAGGCCACGTGTTTGGCTCTTTCCCCCCCCTATTGTATGATTTAGCCTCTCAGTTCTTTGTACTGATGCTTGTATTTTGCAGCACCTAGGGAGAGTCTCCCGGGCTGCCATGCTGTACTCACTGCTCTGTCTCTCTTATGAGCAGGCGAGATCTTTTGTAGCCCTACGGGCGTTTTTTATATAACTAATGAAAGGATCTTTTCTCAAAAAAAAAAAAGCCACTTTGAAGACGAGCTGAAAATCCACCCTCGTCGTCGGCTTTACACGGAGTATCCTTCTACTACTTTATGCTTAAGCATAATCCATATCTGATGGATACACTGATCATGAGTGTACCCATACCGAGCGAAAAAAAAGCATTCCACTTCCCGAGCCAGTTATCAATGTAAAGTTCCTCACACTCTTCCACTCACCCGAGAAGGGATCTGAATGGAAAGAGATCGCTGTGGGGAGTTCACTCTTCCACTCACCCGAGAAGGGATCTGGATGGAAAGAGATCGCTGTGGGGAGTTTATTTGAGGAGCTTGGGAGCGTAACTCTTGTAACGTCTCTGCAAATCAGGAATCGTGGAGTACAATGAAGTCATAAGAGGAGAAGGAGATTCAGGAGGATGAGTAGTAGGTGATGGGTGGCCGAGAGGCAGAGGAGATTGCATAAAGCCCATATATTGTTGATATAGTTGGGAATATGAAGCAAAAGCAAGGAAAAGATTGGGATCATTAACTGTAACACGTGAAAGCTCAAGGAGTCTTCTTTCAGCCCTAAACTGTCAGAATACGCAGCGGAGATGATGACCAGATCTGGGAACACAAGAGCAAAACGCAATGCGGAAAATAACAGCACAAGAGAGAGAGAGAGAGAGAGAGAGAGAGAGAGAGAGGCGTGTAACTCTGCTCTATATACACAAAAAGAATCCCGGAATGATACAAAACTGGCAAGGGGTGTGGGGCCATTTTATATGGCCCCCATAGTGCAGTCGGCCTGCTCTAGGACAGCCGACAGGACAGCAGAGGAGTCCACGACCTGCAAACAGCAGTCGGCCAGCATAAAAGGTCCACGACCTGTCCAGACCAGTCGGCCAGCTCCATGATGTGAACACAAACGTGCTGATGCAGACGGCCAGCAACTGGGTCCTCCTGTCATCACAGGGCAGCCACCCATGCCAAGGAAAATAGGGAAAATGGGGGAAAAATACGGGGAGTGAGGAAAAATGAGAAAACACCTACAAGGGCGGGCACACCCACAACAAAGGCCCTGGTGTCAACATAAAAGACAGGAGATGACTTCTAACACCCCCTCTCAGCTCCTGGCTGTGAAACCAACCACTGGGAGCTGGGTGCCACCTGAGCAAATCCTGAGATAGCGACTTCGTGAAGAGGTCCACCGTACTGTCCTCCATCGAACAAAACTCTAGAAAGATGTCATCAACAACAATCTGTTCACGAACAAAGTGCCTCTGGATGACCATGGGTTCCTCCAGTGGAAGCCCAATCCTGCAATGCAACCTCTGCAGCCTCACCACCTCACATGCAGCATCACAAGCAGCCCGGTACTCTACCTATGTCGTTGACAAGGCAAAAGATGGCTGCCTCTTACTGCTCCGTTCAACTGCTCCTCGGCCTGAAGTAGATCTCCTCGTGTCCGGATCTCCTCCCCAAACTGAGTCACTCCAACCGTGGAGTCGGACTCCATCAATCAATCCCCCTCCTGTGTAAAAGAGTCCATGATCCTTCGCATGTCGCAAAAACCACAGGATACGCAATCCTGCCTCCCAAAGAGTCATCTGCAACCATGAGCTCAACTGCCTCATCAGGAGCTCCCATCCAATCTGGTGTCCATCAACCAGATCAATGAACCATTTTGCTTCCGAGTCAAAGAGGCATCACACTGCTCAACACCTGCTACGGTGCAAAGCCTAGTCCCGGAAACTTGTTGAAGACCACGCAAGGCCTTCTGAAACTTGTCAACCACCCCCTCTCAATCCGGAACCAAAAAGGCTGGAGAATGCACCTCCTTCTGCAAGTAATCAACTGCAACCTGCCTGGCTTTCCGAAAGGTCCCCGTGGAAAGAACATCCTCATCTACAGGAGTTTCTTTGTCCCAAATACTACGAGACATCAGGGTATAAGTTACCTGTTCAGTTTTCTCTGACATACGAACACAAGAACCACCAACATCAGTACTCGAAAGTTCCTGCCAACTGCTGCCATCAACTGGCAAGCTATCCACCATCTCGTCCCAGAAAGCTTGCATGTGCAGCGTATCCACACTTAAGTGGCCATTACCGGACTGCCACTCATCACAAACCTGAGGACCTGGGGGAGAGAGTGTTGAAAGCATGTAAACTCCATTCTCCACTCTGCCTTCCCAAACCACCTAGCCTGTTGCTTTGTCCCGGAGAGCAACAAAATGCTCATCAAACTCCACCCGTATGCTAGTCTTGCAAACCTGATGCACTGAACACCTGGGAGGAATGCTTCCCCCTCTCCCATCGGGAACTATCTCCATCCTGCCCTCACTGTGAACTGGGATAGTGGATGTATCCCCAGTAAGAATGTGACCAGAATACCTGCAGAGATCCTGTAAATCAGAACGGAAAGGAGTCATGTGCCTGGAAGCACCACTGTCTAGAATCCACTCCCTAGTATCCATTGCGGAGAATCCTCCAACCTCCTCCCTACCTGAAGAAAATGAAACATCAGTGTCCATCACCTCTAGGTGCACAAAAGCCGGAGTCTTCATGATTGCTGCTGAGGAATCTTCACCCTTCTCGGTCTTCCGCTTGGGACACTGCCTCCAATAGTGGCCTTTCTCACCACAATCATTACAGGTCCTCTCTGCCTTTAGTTTCTCGTGGTCAGTAACGGATTTCTTCTCAAAAGACTTCTCCGATGAAGCCTTCCCTTTAACCATGTTACGGCCTTTCGACCGTTGGCCAATCAAGGCCTCCAAACCTCCACCCTGAGGAGGGTTCGTGAATCGTTCCTCCTAGTCCAAGACCATGGACACAAGCTCCTCCCACGTGATGATGCTGAGCCTACCACTGGTAATCAAAGACGAGTAAAATGCTGAGTACTGAGAGGGCAAGTGTGACAACAACGTTATGGCCATGTCCTCTGACGATATCTCCTTCCCAGCCTGAAGAACTTCCTGCTGAAGAGCCTGCAGCTTGTTAATATGCTCCCGCATTGTCGACGACTTTGCAGGGCTCATATCCCGCATCTGTACTTCCAAGGAAATCCTCTTCATGGGTGATACCCTGTTGTAAAGAGAGGCCAAATGCTGCCATATACCTCTGGCCAGCGTCATATGCTTTACATGATTGATTACCTGCGATGTGCAGTTGAGGAAGATAAACGAATGGACCCTCGCGTTGACACGATCCCACATCTGTGCATGTGCCTCCCGGTCCCTTCGGATCGACAGTAACTCCCCTTCCTCTACTTCCAGCCGTGGAACCCCAACAACGACGAAATCAGACAGGTCGTAAGACTCCAGAACAAATTCCATCATAACCTTCCATATGCCGTAGTTGTTCTCTTCCAATTGCTGGTCCACCGAGAACGTGGGGAGTGTCGAGATCTTCACATGCCTCTCGGCCATCTCTAACAGATCTGCCATTGCGGGGATGTACTCTAAAAAGGGTGGATGGGTGTTGCAAGTGGCTGTCCAGCAAATCAGCCCACCGTCCTCTTGCTTCTCCTCTTCCCAAACAGTCCCGAACAATCCACCAATCAGCAACACAACAGTCCCCCTCTTGCTCACACAAATCCCAAAAACTATCTAGAGCCTAGGCTCTAATACCATGTCAGAATACGCAGCGGAGATGATGACCAGATCTGGGAACACAAGAGCAAAACGCAATGCAGAAAATAACAGCACGAGAGAGAGAGAGAGAGAGAGAGAGAGAGAGAGAGAGGCGTGCAACTCTGCTCTATACACAAAAAGAATCCCGGAATGATACAAAACTGGCAAGGGATGTGGGGCCATTTTATATGGCCCCCATAGTGCAGTCGGCCTGCTCTAGAACAACCGACAGGACACCAGAGGAGCCCACGACCCGCAAACAGCAGTCGGCCAGCATAAAAGGTCCACGACCTGTCCAGACCAGTCGGCCAGCTCCATGATGTGAACACAAACGTGCTGATGCCGTCGGCCAGCAACTGGGTCCTCCTGCCATCACAAGGCAGCCACCCATGCCAAGAAAAAAAGGAAAAAATGGGGGAAAAATACGGGGAGTGAGGAAAATTGAGAAAACACCTACAAGGGCAGGCACACCCACAACAAAGGCCCTGGTGTCAACATAAAAGATAGGAGATGACTTCTAACAAACACCATCTAGAACATGTTGATGCAAAAACGCAGACACAAGGGAGAGGAGAGAGAGAGAGAGAGAGAGAGAGAGAGAGAGAGAGAGAGAGAGAGCTGGAAATTCAGTATCTTTCGTATAGTACAAAAAGGTACTCTAGTCTACAGCCCTAGGCTGCCTTGCTAAAAATGTGAACATCACCCAAAACAGTCCCTAACTTGGACCCATTCCTTAAAGGAATGAATGATTACAACAATGAGCATGTGCCCCCTTTTATAGCCCTTTGGACTCCTTGGAGTGCCGGCCGATCAGCAGTCAGCCAGCCGATTGGTTATATAAATCATAAAATGCTGCGCCTGCAGCCGCCTTGCCATGTCATGATGCTCCTTCAGCCACCTTGGTCTCTGGTACAGCCGACGCCTCCTGTAAGCAGCCGACAATACCCCTTCATGCAGCCGACAGCATCCTGGTCCTCCTCCAAGTCCAAACTTGCCACCTCAGCACCTTATGCTCCATCTTCTGGTTCTACTGCTCTTTTTCTGGTTGCCCCTTCTGGACTAGCTCCAGAGAATGTCCATGGCATTTTATGCACATGACATCTCCCTCTGCTAAACTTGATGACTGGATTCCAACCTGTTCTTGGATGACTATCATCATCCCACTCTATTCTCGGAGTCCCTCTGTCATCCATCCAACTCTGGCAACCCTTTTCACTGAAAACATGGCCCTGCATCTGTTCCATCCAGTCTCCCCAATCCATTCTTGCCCTGACTCTAAACACTATCTTGGTCTTCATTCCTGAGAAATGAGACTGGCACTCTCACATCACCCCTTGGAGGATAATCCTCCCTTGGGATCGTTGCCCGAGAACCTATCTGGCTCACAGGACTGCCATCCCCTCTGGCTTTGTGGAACACCACCAACCAACCTCTTGGGAGCTCTTCCCGTTCCTGTGTTCCTTGCCTTGGGCTTCGTACCCGTGTACTTTCCTGTACCTTGGACCTGTACACCATCATATGGGACTGAATCAGTGTTTAGCTTTGCTAAGCCTCATGCTCTGATACCAATGTAACACACGGAAGCTCTGGGAGTCTTCTTTCAGCCCTAAACACCATCTAGAACATGCTGATGCAAAAACGCAGACAGAAGGGAGAGTAGAGACAGAGAGAGAGAGCTGGAAATTCAGTATATTTCATTTAGTACAAAAAGGTACTCTAGTCTACAGCCCTAGGCTGCCTTGCTAAAAAGGTGAACATCACCCAAAACAGTCCCTAACTTGGACCCATTCCTTAAAGGAATGAATGATTACAACAATGAGCATGTGCCCCCTTTTATAGCCCTTTCGACTCCTTGGAGTACTGGCCGACCAGCCGACTGGTTATATAAATCATAAAATGCTGCGCCTGCAGCCGCCTTGCCATGTCATGATGCTCCTTCAGCCGCCTTGGTCTCTGGTACAGCCAACGCCAGCCGACAGTACCCCTTCATGCAGCCGACAGCATCCTGGTCCTCCTCCAAGTCCAAACTTGCCACCTCAGCACCTTAGGCTCCATCTTCTGGTTCTACTAATCTTTTTCTGGTTGCCCCTTCTGGACTAGCTCCAGAGAATGTCCATGGCATTTTATGCACATGACATTAACCCATGAGTTGCATAGAAACTGGCTGTCCCACATACTGAGGTAATACCTGTGTGTGTTGGGGCTGATTCATCAAGTCCCCTCCGAAGTACTGGTGTGCCACAGGTTGAGGCGACGATTCAGCCATGGTTTGAAGCTCCGGAGGTTGTATCAGCCATCAATTCAGTCCAAAGAGTACCTGTAGATAATGCTTGGAAAAGCTATCAACGATGAGGGTTTGTTGAGGCAAAAAGTATGTCAAGTAGGGCTAATTTCTGGTTCCCTTATGCTGTAGATGGGTAGGTCGGCTTGTGAGAGAACACGTGTCAAATCGGCTGGTCAACTTCAGCCAGGTTTCCAACACGTGAAGAGAGCTCAGCAGAAAAAAGTCCCAAAAAGCATGCGACTATAATCAGTCCATAAGGTTGCTAATCATGGGCTTTCTCCCCTCAAATTAGGCATAAAAGTGCACATACACATGACTTGCTTTTTTTATAGAAAAAGCGGCCCTACTGTAGTGCGCCCACCTGGAGCCGCCAACAGCCCCCACAGATGGCAGTTAGCACGTGCCCATGGCTGCCTGTACGGCCAGATCTAGGGCACGCTACAATGCCCATCTTTTTCTCTGAAAACCCCAAAATTCCCAGGCAAAAAAAGCATGCGCACACAGTCCCTATGGCCGAGTTTATGCAATATGAGGCTCTCTCACACACACCCTTGTTCCTTCAGTGGAAAGTTGGGAACTGTGTGACAAGACCCAAAAACACCTGCATGCTTAAACACTATTAACTGAAGCAGGAGCTCCATAATTACCATGTTGCTTGTCCTTTGAGGGGTTTTGGTTCTTGCAAGAGTTACCTGTAGGATCACCACTCCTTTTAATAATAAGGGTATCGTCAAAGTTTTTGGCATAGCAGTATATGCTGTCCAGTAAATGAATGCAGTTCCGTAGAACCTCCTCCTGATAGTCTGCCCAAAAGGGAACCGCTACTTCAAGTGCAACCAGCCCCGGGATTGTCCAAAGAAGCAGTCTTCGGGTGGTAAGATCTCGGTCCACATTATGAAACTACAAGGTAACTCTTTGAACTCATATGTTGAAATTCATCATCTAGATTCAAGTAGTTGCCAAGGTTGTCGAATTAGTAAATCTGCCTTTGGTACGCATGATCTCCTCCGAGCTTAGGGATCTATACACAGCCATCAAGAGCGGACTTTGTTTGACGACGACTCTACTCACAATCTTAATTCTTCGCATTTGGTGCAAACACTCCATCTACATAGAGGTGACAAGTGATCATCATTATGCGGTCAAACTTGCCACCAAGGGTGCAAATGCGAAAGTGTGGGACTGACAATTGCTGGAGTCAGGGATGCAACAGCAATGTGTACATGCGCACACACACAGTCATGGAGATGCACAGAGGCCTAAGCACTACTCCAATGAGTGTCTATGGTTATGACCTAAGTCTTTAGCACAACCCTCTAGATAAACTAGCTCTAACGCTTATAATCTAATTCCACAACAAAAGAATGCTTAGTAACTATTTCTTCTTTCTTCCGTTTTTAGAACTAAATCAAATGTGAATAAGAGGGTGTTCCACACGGTCCGGGCAAAAAACCTCCTAAAGAGGGAAAAAGTGCCCCGGCCTAGTCCTAGATGAGTTTACATATCACTACCATGACATACAATCTACAAACCCCCTCCTGGAGTGATGATGTGAACATGTACAAGAATATGACTGATCAATCCCCAAAATGCAGTAAGCCCAAAGCTTTGCAAAAAGCTTTGAACTTTTCAAGAGAAAGAGCCTTTATGAACAAATCTGCCATGTTGTCATGTATAGGTACATGAACCCATAGTCACACGGAATGGGCATTTTTAGACTCCGGAATGTTGGGGATGGCAACATCTTCTCGTTCCCATTCCCCTCCCGTGTCACTCTTTAGTCACAGGGAATGGTCATTCTCAATCTTTTCTGTCCCCGTTCCCCGTCCCCATTTCGCGTCCCATGTGACTATGCATGAACCAAGTTGATGCACTTTGATGATAATGATATAACGATAATGCACCTCACTGCGCTTACCGCGAACATGGAACACAGGGTTCTTTGTAACTGCCAGTTCACTCTGACTGTTAGTAAATATAGTATGGAGGACAACTATCCAACACCCAAATCAGCCATAAGGTGTCTCCGCCAAACACACTCAACTCTAACTGTAAAAGTTGCCCTGTACTCAACTTCACGGCCACCGTTGGCTGCTTCTTGTTGAGCCATGAAATACATGAAATCACCAAGATGAATGCAAAAGCCACTAGTGGATACTATGGTGTCGTAACATACAATCCAATTGAAATCACTAAAGGCATGCAGTTGTGACTCACCTCCTTGGATAGAACAATCCGAGATATTGATTGTCCTGTGTAAGTAGCGAAAAACCAGCTTGACAGCCTACCAATGCTTGGTACCTAAATTGTGTATACATCTACTCAATTGGGAGATCCCAAACTAAATGTTTGACCTCTATGGCATAAATAAATTAGACATCTAGATTCCAATGGCCTACTGATATAACATGGGTCACCTGGATCCTAGAGATTAAGTCCAACAACTGTCTCTGTAGGTGTAGCAACAGGCTTAGAGTGTTCCAGATTAAACTACTTGAGTGACTTCAAGATAGAACCACTTCAGCGACTTCCGTATATACTTCGACTGCAACATGACAATACTATCATCATGCTAAAGAAACTAAATGCCCAATCAGTAATGCAACAAGCCCAAATCTCTCATCTCAAATGATGCATGTAATTCAGCCTTAAGATTGAAATCCTAGAGATTAAGTCCAACAACTATCTCTGTAGGTGTACCAACAGGCTTTGATGGGAGAGAATTAGGGTTAAGAGTTATGTGGGAGACATACACAGAGAAGCAAGGGAGAGTGAGAGAGAGAGAGTTGTGGGGATAAGTCAACTCATCAAGTATGAGTGTGTGACTCCCCTATCACACATGTATATTGCACTAGTACACATAGTGCACTTAGTACATTAAAAGTACTAAGTGTACTATGTACTATAACTTATGGGCTTGTACACACTATAAGGGTGGGCATAACGCCTTTACCCCAACAACCTCCCACTTAAAGGCAAAGTGCCCTTAAGTAAAGGAAAAGAAAAATCAGCATGTACATGATAATATAC
Organism: Cibotium barometz; assembly: GCF_041138505.1. NCBI lineage: Eukaryota > Viridiplantae > Streptophyta > Polypodiopsida > Cyatheales > Cibotiaceae > Cibotium > Cibotium barometz. The sequence continues at coordinate 377,124 of NC_141079.1, forward strand.
AAGGCCATATCAAGGCTGAAACTGGCCTCATCCAATGCCCATCAAGTGTCTGCAATGAGCAAACCGCTCCGGAGGCAAACTCTTTGTCAACAGATCAGCCGGGTTGTCATCCGTATGAATCTTAACAAGCTGAATTTGCTTGTTCTCTATCACCTTTCTGATGAAGTGATACTTCACATCCACATGCTTCGTCTTTGCATGAAAGACAGGGTTCTTTGCCAACTGGATGGCACTCTGACTGTCACAATGCAACAATGGAATATCCCCTGTATAGCCCAAATCAACCACTAACCGAGATAGCCATAATGCCTCCTTGCAAGCCTCAGTGGCTGCAATATACTCGGCCTCTGTAGTAGATAAGGCAGTGCACTTCTGCATCCTGGATATCCATGACACAGCACCTCCTGTGAATGTAAACACATAACCGGTAGTAGACTTCCGGTTATCTGGATGACCGGCATAATCCGAATCCGTGTAACCATGCACTAATGCATCCTGTTTGCCAAAGCAAATGCACAAATCCTGTGTGCCCTTCAAGTATCTCATGACACCTTTCACTGCTTCCCAATGCTTCTTGCCAGGGTTGGCCATGTATCTAGAAACCACTCCCACTGCAAATGCAATGTCCGGCCTAGTAGCAACCATGGCATACATGAGACTGCCACAAGCTGAAGCATACGGAATCTTGGCCATATCAGCCCTGTCTCTATCCGACTGTGGGCTGTCCATAGCACTGAGTTTCACATATGGAGGCAAAGGAGTACTAGTCTTCTTCCCCCCGTCCATATTGAACCTCTGCAAGACTTTGCCAATGTATTCCTTCTGAGACAAATACAACACATGCTGATTTCTGTCCCGAAGTATCCGCATACCCAAGATGTGATTTGCATCACCCAAATCCTTCATATCAAAGGTTTGATGCAGCCTCTGCTTCAAGGTATCCATCTCCTTACGAGATTTCCCGGCAATCAACATATCATCAACATACAAGATGAGGATCAATAGACTGCCATCCAAAGCTTTCTTGGTGTACAAGCAGTGATCTATGTCACTTCTCCTGAATTTCTGAGTTTTCATGAATGTATCAAATTTATGATACCATTCCCTTGGTGCCAGTTTGAGCCCATAAAGACTCTTTTTCAGCCTACATACAAGCTTCTCCTTTCCATTCACTGCATAACCCTTTGGCTGCTGCATATATATCTCCTCATGGAGATCACCGTGAAGAAAAGCAGTCTTCACATCCATCTGAATCAAGTCCAGATCATCATGCGCAACCAAAGCCAACACAGCTCTAAGTGTGGTCATTTTGACCACTGGAGAGAAAATCTCCTCAAAGTCCACACCATATTCCTGCTTGAAGCCCTTAGCCACTAACCTGGCTTTGTATCTTGGCTTAGCATCTGATGCAACTTTGAGCCTGTATACCCACTTGCATGGCAAAACCTTCTTGCCTGCAGGTAAATGCACCAACTTCCAAGTTCCATTTTTATGCAGAGAATCCATCTCTGACTTCATGGCACGCTCCCATAGAGCCTTGTCTGCCCTCTGTAAAGCCTCCTTATAACATGAGGGCTCCCCACAGTCAATAAGCATCAAGTAGTCAACCCCTGGAACAAACCTGTCAGGGGCTCTGGAGGGTCTTGTGGACCTCCGTACCCAATGACCATCATTTGCAGGTTGCTGTCCAGCCTGCATATCACCCATTGGTGGTTCCTCTTCCATGCCATAAGGCTCAAATATCATGCCCGGTATCTCCTCCAACTGTGGTATATCCATAGGGATATCTTCTGCCATCTCTGGCTGTCCATATGGACCATTTTCAGCACCATTTAAGGGCTGGTTTTCCTGCTGTAATGGCTGATTTACAGCCCTTGGTTGTTGTCCATGATGTCCATCATCATCAAAGATGACTCTGCCAGGCTCCTGTTGCCTTGCAGGCTCCTTATACATGCATGTTTCATCAAAAATGACATCATTGCTGCGTATGATCTTTCTATTCATGGGATCCCAAAGTCTATACCCCATTTCACCTCTGTCACCATATCCTAGGAATATGCATTTGTGAGACTTAGGATCAAGTTTGGTGCGCATTTCCCTGCGTATGTGCACATACGCAACGCAACCAAACACTCTCAAGTGCTTGTATGACGGAGGCTTCCCTGTCCATACTTCTTCTGGCACTTTCCCACCAAGCCTCGTGTTAGGTGACCTGTTTATAAGGTGAACAGCTGTCATAACAGCTTCAGCCCAAAAACCATGAGGTAATGCAGCATGTGACAACATAGAACGGACCTTCTCCTGTATGGTCCTGTTCATCCTCTCTGCTGTCCCGTTTTGTGGAGGATCATAAGGAGTAGAGAGCTCCCTCTTGATGCCTTTAGCATCACAAAAGTCCTGAAACTGTTTGGACATATACTCTCCACCATTGTCGGAACGCAAAGCCTTCAGTGTTTTACCAGTTTGATTCTCAACAAGAGCAACAAACTTCTGAAACACTGAGAATGTATCACTCTTCAAACGAAGAGGATAAACCCACACCTTGCGTGTGGCATCATCAATAAAAGACACAAAGTATTTTGCCCCTCCCAAAGAAAGCTGAGGCATCTCACATACATCTATATGCACAAGCTCTAACTGAGCATCTTTCTGTCCAAGAGCTTTCTTGTGGGGGCACTGTAGTTGCCTACCAGATATACAATGCTCACAAAACTGAAAACTTGAAAACTTTAGAGAAGGCAAGTAACCCAAACGAGACAATTGCTCCATTCCCTCGACACTCATGTGTCCCAACCGGCTATGCCACATAGAGATTTCCGGCAGCTCGGTTGCATTTACATTAGCATGGTGACAAACACCTGCATGCATAAAGTAAAGAGTGTCCACTTTAGAGCCTCTGGCAACAACCAGTGAGCCCTTACTAATTTTCCACTTTCCACTACCAAATGTGGTAACATAATCAGCATCATCAAGCTGTCCAGTAGAAAGCAGATTCTTCTTGATCTCAGGCACATGCCTGACATCATGGAGCATAAGCTGTGAGCCATCTGAAAACACAAGCCTCACATCACCTCTACCAAGAATCTTGCATGCATGGTTATCACCCAAATAAACCACTCCTTCATTGCCAGCAGTATACCTGACAAACAAGTCTCTGCAACCTGTGACATGAAAGGAGGCACCTGAATCAATGATCCATGAGTGCATACCATGACCACCTGTAAGAAGTGAATGGGCATCAAGTGAAGAAGTAAATAGGACCTCATCCTCACTGCCACCTGCATGTGACACATTGATTTCTTCAATTTTGACTCCACTTTTGCCCTTTGGCTTTACATCTTTGGCTTCATCTTTCTCTTTGTCTTTGCCTTTTCCCTTTTCCTTTTGATCATTTTTCCATTTGTAGCATTGCTTTTTAATGTGTCCCTTCTTGCCACAATAATGGCATTCCAAATCCTTTTTGGAGCGAGACTTGCTCCTTCCCCTTTCTTGGCTTTTTCCCCTTTGCTGGGATCTCCCACGTGCATTCATTGCATTGGACTTTCCAACAGAGTTGTTTTTCCTGTTCATCTCTTCTTGAAGAAGAGCACCCTCAACATCTGCATATGACAGCATAGCATTCGAATTGCTAGTGGCTGTCCTGAATGTGTCCCAACTCTCTGGCAAAGTGCATAACAGAAAAGTGGCTTTGAACTCATCATCCATTGCCAACTTTTGATTAATGACCTGGCTGACAATACCATTAAACTCATTTAGATGGGCTGTCATAGACGCCCCTTCCTTCATCTGAAGACCTATGAGTTTCTTCAACCAATACACTTTGCTTGAGGCACTTTGTTGGGCATACAAGTCCTGCAATCTCTGCCACATTCCCCAAGCTGTCTTCTCTTCACGAATGCTGAAAAGTAATGAGTCTGACACAGACAACATGATGGTAGATCTTGCCAGCTCATCCATATCTTCCCACTCTTCAGCAGTAAGAGAAGCGGGCATTACACCCCTTTCTTTGATAGGCTTGTGCTGCTTTTTCTGGAGCAACACATTGTAGCACTGGGTTTGCCAAATATCATAGTTATGCGAGCCTTCAAGCTTCTTGATGTGAAGCAATGAAGAGCTCTCACCTGTGGTTGCCATAGCAAAATGCAACCTGTCAATGCCTGACTCCCTGCAAATGTGCAAACACTGCACCAAAAGCACACAAAGTGCTCACAGTTTTTCTCCCAAAGTTTATCTCCCACTGCGGAAGCAAGAATGCAACTTTTCTCCCACTTTATGTGATGAAAACACCAAAATCTGGTTGCTGCAGATTTTGGACAGCACCTTAAATGTGCTCTTTTGCCCTTCCAAAGTACTGTACAGCAGTACCAAGTGCTCACCAATGATGTACCAAACCTGTACCGGCAAGTACAGCAGCTGAATTTGAACCTTTTGGTCACTCAAAACAGTGTACAGCCATGCCAAAACATGCACAAAGCTGTGCCAAATCTGTACCAGCAGGTACAATGGCAATAAATGCTCTCCTGGCTGTCCAAATGAGTGAAAATCAGACTTTTACAGTCCTGTACACTGCATAAAACAGTCCCGAACAGAAATTGGGCAAAAGCCCCTTGACTGCAAGCTGATTTTTGAGGATTCAAGGCATAAATGTCTTGCCTGCTGCTTTGCCAAGCTCAACAAGCATGAAAACTTGAAAAGCCCCTTGATTTAAGATCAATTTCTGATCATACATGGTACATTGACGCACATGAAGGCATCCAGAGTGTTCACGATGCTTCCCCCTGGCCACATATACATCAAATACATGAAAGCCCCTTGATTTACAGGCACATTGAGTGCTTGTAAGGCATCAACACATTATCCACAGCATCAAATGCGATTGCCTGCATGCAAATCAACCAAATCGACACAAAAGCCCCTTGATTTGCACTGCAATTTGCTGCAATTTGCTGCAATTTTGCCCAAATGTGCGATTTTTCACATCATACAGCATGTATGAGTGCTTAATTGCACAATTACATCAAAAGCCCCAAATTTCGACATCCAATTTCCTGCAAATTGATCCTGATTTGACCAGTTTTCTGCAAATTTATCCTGATTGTGACCAATGTCACACAATTTTGCCAATTTTGCTCAAAAATTGAGCAATTGGGCACCTGTACCTGCTCAATTGTTGATTGTACTTGCTCAATTGCAAATCCCAAAAAAAAATTGAGGCAAATACCTTGTAATTTCTGATTTTTGTTGCAGGAAAGGAGGGCGTCGATTTTGCTGTTGATGCTGCTGCTCGTACGTTAATCAAAAGTAGACCATGCTCACGTAGATGAAATCCAGGGTTTTCCTTAAAAACGGGATTGTAGAATTTTTCGGTCCAATGCATGATTGGCCTTGGAAAGAGCTGCACACCTTGCACGGCTCCATGAGAGCAGATCAAAGTCACAAAGACTGTGTCGTGGTCGACAATGACAGTGCCTCCTCCACTGAAACGCTTAATAACAGGCACTTGGTCCCAGAGATGCCCATGACGATGGCAGGGGGGGTTTGTCCCATCGTTGACGATGCACCAGTTGTCGTGTGTGGTGCGTAGCAAGCGTTCTTCTAGCAGGAGCTGCTGGAAGATCGGAAAATGGCGTAGCCTGACAAGATTGATCATACTCCTGGTGGTGGCTTGCGCTTCACGCCCAGCCTGCGACCTTCCACGCTTACGGCTGCTGCCTTCGCCACTCGCCTAGGTGGCCAGCCGACTCCTTCACGTGCTGCTTTCGCTCAACGCTCACTCACGCCTAATGGTTGCTACTAGCCTTCGCCTGCGTAGTAGCCGTCTCAAGCCCAGCGCTACACGATTTCAGTCGACGCTTGCTGCTTTCGCTTTGTGGACCACCCGATCAAATCGCCACTCCACGTTCACCGCACCAAGGCTTCTTTGTTACACTTTAAGGCCACCAGCGCCTTGCTGTAGCACCTGGTGTGGAGGTTGAAGCAGAGAGCTCGCCTTGCCTGGCGTTCAACACAAGCAGCACACTTGATTTGCTACCTAAGCCAGGAGAGAAATCAACGCCTGCACCTTCTTCTCCTCTACAGCAAATTCGACACAACCATGTTGGAAGTTCAGGCTCTGATACCAGTTGATGGGAGAGAATTAGGGTTAAGAGTTATGTGGGAGACATACACAGAGAAGCAAGGGAGAGTGAGAGAGAGAGAGTTGTGGGGATAAGTCAACTCATCAAGCATGAGTGTGTGACTCCCCTATCACACATGTATATTGCACTAGTACACATAGTGCACTTAGTACATTAAAAGTACTAAGTGTACTATGTACTATAACTTATGGGCTTGTACACACTATAAGGGTGGGCATAACGCCTTTACCCCAACAGGCTTAGAGTGTTCCAGATTAAACTACTTGAGTGACTTCAAGATAGAACCACTTCAGCGACTTCCGTATATACTTCGACTACAACATGACAATACTATCATCATGCTAAAGAAACTAAATGCCCAACTAGTAATGCAACAAGCCCAAATCTCTCATCTCAAATGATGCATGTAATTCAGCCTTAAGATTGAAATCTTCTCATCATTAAGGCCTATGAGCAGCATGTCATCAACGGATAGAACGATGACCAAAAATTCCTCTTTAGTCTTCTTGACATAGAGAGTACTTTCAGTTGGACTATTGCAAAAACCATGTGCAACCAAGCAGGGTTGTTTCCATACGGCGTACGATGGCATATCGTACGAAATACCGTACGGTACGATACCATACGTACTAGTACGGATTTTTTCAAGAAAAAAAAATCAAAATTCTTTTTTTCTAAAAATAATTATTTTCCAAAAAAATTTAATTTTTTTGGTAGGTAATGGTCTTTCTTTTGCTTATCTATGGCTGTTTGCGCTTAAAACACAGTATTTTATCGTACAATAAGGAAAAAATTTATATCGTACCGTATTTTCCCGTACGGTATCGTACCTGACAACTATGCAACCAAGTATGCATCAATCTTCCCATACCATGCTCTAGGAGCTTGCTTAAGGCCATACAAGCTTTCTGTAACCTGCATACTTTCTTCTCATGCCCCTTCTGAACAAAAGCACGAGATTGAGATATATAGACCTCTTCATTTAAATTACCGTTAAAGAAGGTAGTCTTGACATCCAACTGATGTACATGCCAACCATGGCGCTAGTGTACAAAGGTTTCATCATACATAGTCAATGCCCTTGTGCTAAGCATAACATTTTGCAACAAGCCTAACTCTATAGCAGTCAACACTACCATTTGCCTTTCTCTATAGCTGTAAACCACCTTTGTATCAATGGCTTTCTTGCCATGAGGCAAATCATCCAAATATCAAGGGTTATTCTTAAGGATTGAGTCATACACATCCTGCACACATCCAATGATCATCTTCATGTGCTTCCTCAAAGGAAACAGATTCTTCTTCATTCATTGTGTGAGCTAGCAATGACAACATGATCCACAACATAAGTAGATGCATAATGAGAACATGCACATGTCTTGCTAGGCAAAGGAGCTGCCATTCTGTTGTCACGTAGTGTATCCAAGAACCATCTTGGCACCCATTTGGACCCTTGAATGGCTGTCCATTCCTCACCCACTGCTTCCTCCACAACAACATCATCTATGGACTATACAACAAGCTGAATCTCAGCCAATGAGGGCTGATTTACAACTGTCAGGGGCTGAATTACAGCACCTTGTTGAGCTCTTGATTGCTCCACATATGGCTGACCCAAATTGTACAAAGGTAGGAGTGTATCAAACAAATCCTATGGACATACCCCTTGCTACTATTTGCATGTAAGCATCTGAGTTTCCCACAAAAAAAACGTCTCTGCTCACCAAAAAACGTCGTCTCTGCTCAAAAACCATGAGGCAAATCTTGCCCCTTCACAATGCAATGTGCCATCTCCGTAAGAGACATGACATATACTCCCCCCTCCCCCTCCCCGATCTGTATGAAGGGTACCAACTTTACATGCAAACACATTTTCAACCATGGAGAGAAAGTACCTAAAGCACATAAATTATGCTTCAATCAATACATCCAATCATGCCTCAATAAATGTCACAAAGTAGAGGTATTTCTCGAGAGAGGTCCTCCTCATACAACCGCATGCATCATTGTGTAATAGCTGTATTTTTTGGACAGCTCTCGTCGAACCATCTTTCGGGAATCATGCCCATTGCATGTTGCCCAAAATACACCTCTCGCATACATATTTGACAAGTGCCTCAAGCTCTAGCAACTCTGGCACCATGTCTTGTCTTCTAAGGCGCAACAAATTGCCAAAGTTCAAGTGACCAAAGCAAACATGCTAAAGCTCCGTGCCACTCATACCACGTGTGGCAGTGATTGAACAAGCATCATGTGCCAACCTCTCATAAACATCCAACCTATAAAGGTCATGACATAATGTATCCGAGGCAACAATGGTGTCACCATCAACCATCACACTGACCATAAACTGTGCATCTGTCATCCACAAATTTGACCACTAGGCCTGCCCTAGCAATGGCCGAAACTAACAGCAAGTTGTTCTTGATGCTTGGTACATACAAAACATCGAAGAGAGTAAATGTCCCACCATTACAACAAATGAGTACAAGTTTGTCAACTCCTTTTACGGGATAGGAGTTGTTCGCACATGTGCCAGTACCTCCTTAGGAAGTAGACCAAAGAGGTGAAAACAGATCTCGCTAAGAAGTGATGTACTTGCTAGCACCACTATCAAAATACTAGACATGTGAATATGTAACTAACATGCATATATCATGTAGAGACGGATCATATCTATAGTGCACATGAAATCCCCGATCATCATATACATAGATCACGGATTCGTTCTTCTCAATACCAAGTGATGATGCATTGGCCAAGCCGTGCCTGAATCATTCTTCTCTTTCTTCTTTGCCAACTTTTCCTGCAATCGTTGTACTTGCCCTTCTTCTTAGGCTTGTCACCTTCTTTCTCTACATCCTTGCCAGACTACTCCATCGAATCTATCTTAGACCTATTACCCCCCTCTAAGAATGCTTTGCCTTTACGATGTTGATTTGTTGCAAAGGCTTAATCCCCAATACACATAACAGACATGTTTTGCCTTGACTGAAACCATCATCAAATGTTTTGCCATAATAGACATGTTTTGCATTGACTGAAACCATCATCAAATGTGAAGGCATTTGGATTACCCTTCATCATGAGTCTAATGGTAGAAGCAGAACTCTGGTAAAAGTCCGACAATGCATTGAGAACGAAGGGTACCAATGAATGGTCGAGATACACCTCATCCACACTTGCAAGCTGCTCCTTCAAATCTTTGATTTTCGTGAGAAAAACCATCCATCGGATCTCCCTCATTCATATGCTTTTTATCTCAAGCTGTCGACGCAAGAAGGCAACACATGCCTCATTGCATACCTAGTAAAGCACTACAAGCGCATCCCAAGTCTCCTTGGCACTCTTACATGCGCGAATATGAAGAATTATGCTTCACTTCATAGAAAATACTATTAAAGCATATGCATTGGCATCTTTGCCATCCCATCTAGCTTGCTTTGAAGTAGAAGAGGGTGCAGATCTGCCGTCAAAGTAGACGTAGTATCACCCTCCGAAGCACCTGTGTTGCTGCAGGCTACTGACATGCTGGTGAGGCAAGGCGTGCCTCAAGTCCAAACACCACATTCCAAAAGCCTTTGGCAACAAGTACATGCCTCATTGTGTATGACCATAGTGGATAGATCGTGCTAACCAACTTGTCCTCACCACCAAGCATTCCAAATAATTCATTTCCAGCCATTTTTGCCTACAAAAAAAAGTAATCTGTCCCACACCAAATGCTACTTGTCCAACACACTGCAAATAGAGTGCCCACCAAATGCAACCTTTAGGCAACGAGTAGCTCACTGAAGGAAGACACAAGTGTATCAAAAATAACAGTGTAGGGAGCAGAGAAAATTATCTCATAGAACATGTCTGAACAAGGCTGACATAGAAGTAGTAGATGCAAGTCATATAAGAGATCAATGATGATGCAAAAGGTCAACGGCGAGGAGAGGGTGCAAGAATGAAAGCATCGAAGATCGAGCGCGAGCAGAGGTGCAGGTGCAACTGCCGCCCAGGGGGCTGAAAAGTAGGGCTCCCCAAGCACAGTCCATAGCTCGATCAGGGCTGGCAGAGCACCGTCGTGCGCCCCCCAAATGCATGCCCCCTAGAGGGCGGAGCAGAGTGAGCGGAGGTGGTGGTGGTGGTGCCACAGGCGGAGTGGAGGAGGTGGTGCTGCTGCCAGTGCAGTGGGGCAAGGGAATAGACCGAGTGTTGGCTATTAGTGTCGCCAGGTCAAGGGCAAACCAAGGATGAAGGTGGACAACGAAGTTGCAGACGGCAAGACTTTTGCGGACAACGACGAGCATCAACAAAAGGGCTGCTAGAAACACACATGCGGAAGCTCTGGGAGTCTTTTTCAGCCTAAATACCATCCTGGAACATGCTTGAGCAAAACGCATACAGAATATCTGAGTATTCAGTATATTCATAATGTACAAAAAGGTGTACAAGTCTTGCACCCATAGGCTGCCATCAAAAAGGTGAAAACAACTAGTCTAGAGTCTAATGTATGACCCTACTTCCTAGAGGAGTGAGTGCCTCTTAACAATGAGCAAGTGTGCCTTAAATAGGCCTTGGGAAGTCCTCATGGACTGGCCAACCTGCTGTCGGCCACGTCCTGGACAAACTATTTCCAATATTGTTACAACCGACAGGAGAATATTCCCTTCTTGCGCTGGCCGACAGCCCTCCTGTGTCCTCCACAAGTCCTTCCTTGCCCACACAAGCAAAATCATATCTTTATCTGTTGCCCTTCAAGGATCACCCCTGAGTTCAGCCTGCACATGTCTTGCACATGACAGGCCAGCACGGCAAGGTTCCCAAAGGGGATGGCGTGCTGCGATCAGAGGTGGAGATCAAGCATAGGAGGCTCGAACCTTGAGAGATCTGATACCATATGTTGGGGTTCAGGAGGATGCAGATGCAATAGTAACAACAGTAATCTGCACACACAACCGTGGAGATGCAGAGAAGCATGAGAGGGAAGAGAGCACACAAATCAATGTAGATTGCTTGATAATGAAATGTGTACCAAGTACACCCTAAAATGTGAATAAGAGGGTGTTCACACAGTTTGCGGAAAAAAACCTCCTAAAGATAGAAAAAGTGCCTTGACCTGGTCCTAGATGAATTTACATATCACTACCATTACATACAGTCTACAGACTCAAGGTCCAAATTCAAGACTACCGGCCACATCATGGACCATGATTAGATTACCGATCTCATAGGCTCTCTTTTGTTCATGATGGTGAAATTTTTGTAATATCAAGTGATGATTATCAGGTGTATACGCTACTTATGCCTCAGCCAAGGAAATATATGGAACTCTTGAAAGTGAATTGTTGTATTGTTTTGATGATCTTTCAATTCTGAAATTTTCTTAAGATCATATACTTGTGAATGCAATGTTGTTGCTTCTAATAAAATGAATAAGGAGCAAGAACTTTTGGATCAAAATTTGTGAGAGTTGCTTGATGGTGAGCAGGGATCAATAGCAGTTTGTTTTAAACCCGCTTTTCTTTTAGAAAATCTCAAGAAAGTAAAATAAATAAATTTTTAATGTTAAGTGTAAAAAAACAACACTAATTATGCTTTTTCTTACAAGTGTTAAGAAAGCACCTCGAGTTTAGGTGCCCGTTTTTTTTAACTGTTGTGCACACTTTTACGGACATGCTAGATCATCACCCACCTGCAATCGTACTATACGATGTACGGCCCACACCTACGCTACCGAGTGTGCCGTACTTTGTATAGGTCTATTGTGCAACTGTACGAACAGCATGCCACCCCTACATTTGCTTGTTTGTCGAGGGACATGTACGCCCGTTGGCCAGTTAAGGCCTCCGAACTTCCGCCCTATGGAGGGTTCATGAATCTTTCCTCCTGATCCAAGACCATGGGCACAAGCTCCTCCCATGTGATGGTGCTCAGCCTGCCAACCACTGGTAATCAAAGAAGAGTAAAATGCTGAGTACTGAGAGAGCAAATGCGACAGCAACGTGATGGCCATATCCTCCGATGATATCTCTTTTCCAACCTGGAGAACTTCCTGCTGAAGAGCCTGTAGCTTATTGATGTGCTCCCGCATCGTCGACGACTTTGCAGGATTCATCATCCGCATCTGTAAGGACAGCCGACAACCACAAGTAGACCTGCTGAAATCCCAGTCGGCCAGCACACGTGTGAAGTTGGCTAGCTACAGAGAGAGGCGAGGAGCAACAAGAGCAGTCGGCCATCACCTGGATCAATCCTAGAACCACAGGACAGCCTCCCACACCTGGTAAAAATAGAAAAAAAATATGGAGAGGAGGGAAAAATGAGAAAACACCTAAATCGGGCAGGCACACCCACAACAAAGGCCCTGGTGTAAACATGCAGACAGGAGATGACTGCTAACAAAAACATGGAATAAATACTATATCTGCTGAATGCACTCCCACACCTACTGCCCTGTTAGATGACACCTGTTCGACTGCCCAAGAGTACCTGCAGGCTGCCGACAGCACCTGTGGAAGCTGCCGACAAGGTACTCCAATGATGGTGATGATGTGCATGATGATCTGATGCTACTAACGATAGCGTTGATGACACATGCTGATGATGACGATGTAGATGATGGTGCTCCTCGTGCTCCTGATGATGATGCTTCTTCTAACACTAACTCTGATGAAGATACTTTTGACGCTAATTGACTGCTAACTAATCAGGGATTAAGTATGTTCATGCTGAAGATTAGCCATGGCACGGGCGTGCACGTGACAGATATGCACAAAAAGCTTTCTATCCAAAACATCATCGCAAAGAAGACATGCATGAGATGGGAAAGTCCAAGAAAATTACCCTCAATTAGCAGGCAGCTCAATGGCTCAACAACTGCCCCTAGCACACCAGCACTATGAATGTGACATGCCTACAAGTATGCAAGGCAGTGCTAGACATCAAATAGCAGCCGACACGCAGGTTTGGACATTGCAGGTGACACGTGGCAGTGATGACATGGTGACCGTGACATGCCAGTCGAGTACAGATGCACATCATTACTACTAGCCAATTAGGAGCATGGTGTATATATATACGTGGGTAGCCAAATCGTCATATTCATCTGATTTCCTCAATGTTGGACCTCACAGAGCGTTTCTATGTAGACAAAGTGCTAGCCAGGAAGGTACAGTAGCTCATAGGGCAGTGATTTGACGTCTTCATTCTCATCCATATCTTGTACTTTCAGTTATACTTCTTTCTTGTACATAATACAGAGTAGTTTAGGACGCTTGTGTGTGTTGTATAAGTGATCCGCCACTCTCTTTTTTCACTGTGGAAAACCCTAGCACATAGGCGCAAGTGTTCTACAATTGGTATCAGAGCCTAGGGAACCTACAAATTTCTTTTCTTTTTGACACCCGTGTGTGTTGACTGCTTGGATAGGGTAGAGCACCTAGTTTCCTAGAGTGCACGAGTTCGGGTTTTGGAAAAGTGTGTCCAGATTCTCTTCATTGCAGCTAGGTTTATTTGGGTTCTCTTCATTGCACTCGGGTTTATTTGGGTTCTCTTCATTGTACTTACCTCCCCACCAAACCCCTACCTCATCGCACAGGGCTGAAATCCCTCACCCATTCCTTGATCACTTGATTGGATTTACAGCTCACTAATTTGCTTCTCGGCATGAAGGCATCCATGGTTGCGCAAGAGGCTAAAATGGAGACTATATCTTCATGTCTCGACAAGATGGAGTCACCATCTCGAGCATCTACTATTCCGGATCTGTAATCTACGAGGGCTTGTGCTTCAAAGCAAGTGTGAACGATTCCGAGAACGAAGTGGAAAAACTTTCTCGAGGAGAATTTTCACTTCTTTGGATGCATGCAAGTATGTATTGGATGAGCTTCGCTCTCGGTTTGGTAGTCATCATTCTACACCTGTGCATGGTCGATCGGAGAGATGTCGTTCACGTCACCAACGGTCTCCTTTGCGAAGTCCCTCTCCATTGGATTCTCTAAACAATTCTTGCTCGCCTTCACCGGGTCGACATCGGGGGACTGCTAGTTTGCCAAGTTCTTCCTCCATGCCTTATGAGGAACAAGCTCAATTAATGAAGCTTCTGAAGCCTCCCAAGTTCGACGAGAAGACAGACAGAGAAGTCATCACCAATGGGAACCACGAGATAGCGGTTGCATATTCACCTTGAGTTGCGGTTGGGCTTGCTTGACAAGCATCATGGTTAAGTACAGAGGAAACCAAAAAAAAAAAAAGGGAACTTGGATGCATATATTTCTAGCCTAGCATATGACAAGGCAAGTATTTGATTATATCGATCGCAATAAGGAGAATGCCAAATAGCTTCAAACAAGAGATTGTGATATGTTGGAAAAGAAGGGAAAAAATTTTGCAATCACAGACTTCAGAAATTGTAAACCAGCCAGCAAAAAGATCCACGGGGTGGTAAGGTGGTCAGTCTTGTCATAATGGATTAGATTCACAATGTTATCAATGTGTATGAGGCAAGAGGTTTTAAAAAAAACAAAAGCACTGATCAAAAGTATTCACTAGAGGGCATCGTTACCTCATGAAATTTTAGAAGCTCCAAGATCGCCAGCACGATGTCGTTGACATAGCAAAAACCTGAGGCCTCACACTTCTTAGCATGATGGAGACCACCAGACCAGTTGATGGCAATGTCGGATTGGCCGTGGTTGAGCTTTACTGCACCCCCTAAAGAACCCCCAGCATAGCTTTGGCAAAATGAGTACAACCCATGGAAGACAGGGCAGTCCTCTCCAACGTTGAACCGTTTGAGTACACGGAGCTGCTCATGCTGAGTCTCTGGAGAAACGGATCTCAAGAAGGAGACGTAATCATCGGCATGGAAGCGCCCTAGGTCATCGTCTTGAGCTAAGTAGGGCCTGAACATCTCCATCTTGTGATGAAGCCCATAATGCACGATGAGGGAGTGAGCCATTCTGATGCGGTGGGGCTTCATGGGGTGGCCCTGCCCATAATAGTAGTTGCCCACCTCTGGGTCATAGAAGTATGAAACCACCCTCTTCCTCCCTTCTGGCCCTGCTGTCAGAGAGTTACCCCCACTCTCCATGCCCCCTCTCTCTCTCTCTCTCTCTCTCTCTCTCTCTCTCTCTCTATATATATATATATATATATATACACAGCTTGCCTGCCTCTTCCCCTGGTGATTTCAGCGAAAACAAGGTTGCATCCAAAATATAAGAGTTCTCTCTGTTGCGCTGCAGGAGCAACAAACAAACATGCTTTTTTGTTCTCAGTTAAGCAATAGCCTCGCTTCTTTCTTTCTTTCCTACCCTTAAGCAGGAAAAAAAGCAGGAAAAAAAACACACACAATCCGCAGGAAAAAAAAACTACTACTCGCCTGTTCTTCTTCCACTATATTTATATATAATCTTTCCACTATATTTATATATAATGTGTTTTCATGTGCTCTCTATATATATATATACTAATACTCAACTCACTAGTTGTTGTGGTATGTAAAACACATTAAGAAGCTAAACGTAGGAATGGGATTTTTTCCTCTTATTTTTTAAAAATTCAAGATTTCTTTTTTCTCTCCTCTCCTTGTGCCTTGGTTGTCCATGGTTAATATGTAATATGTAATATATATATATATATATATATATATATATATATATATATATATATATATATATATATATATATATATATATGTACGTGTGTATATATATACTAGTACTCAACTCGCACGTTGCTGCGGTATGTAAAAGACATTAAGAAGCATAACGCTTGAATGGAAGCCGGAATACAAGGGGTTAATCGAAGGGATTTTTTTCTCTTATTTTTTAGAAATACAAGATTTTGTTTTTCTCTTCTCTCCTTGTGCCTTGGTTGTCCATGGTTAATATGTAATATATATATATATATATATATATATATATATATGTAGTGTTGAAATTATATAAAATTGACATTTATAGAAGTTGATTATGTGTGTATATATGTCATTTATTTTTAATGACAGTTGTATAATAGAAGGATTGATAATATTCAACACTTAATTTAAGTGTTGAATATTAATGTTGAAAATATTCAACAATTCATATATATATATATATATATATATATATATATAAAGTGTTGAATATTGATTTATATTAAGTGTTGATTTGAATTAATATTCAACACTTCTTATTATAATTTATATTAAGATCTATTCAAATTAATATTCAACACTTTGTGTGTGTGTGTGTGTGTGTGTGTGTGTGTGTGTGTGTGTTGGTAATAGTTTGACTAAAAAGTGTGGTTGGTAATATTCAACACTTATAGAAAAGTGTCAATTTCGTATAATTTTAACAAAGTGTCGATAATATTCAACACTTAATTTAAGTGTTGAAATCATCAACTTCTTTAGGTGTTAACGATAAACGGATCTCAAAATCAAACTCTTGCATAAGCTCGGATTGACAAGCCTTTTTCCCCCTCAATTTTACAGAGTTATAAAAGTATTTCAGAGATGAGTTATCCACATAGACATCAAAAACAAACCCATACAAATAATGTCTCCATTTTTTCGAAACATGAATCATTGCATAAAGCTCTTTTTCATGCGTTGTGGTCACTTAATCTATGGGTCAATCAGCTTCTTACTCTCAAAAGCAAATGGCCTACCATCCTAGAATAATGTTGATCCCCAATAGCATAAGCACTAGTATTCTTTTCGACCATGAAAGGTTTACTTAGGTCCATAAATTAGAGCATAGGAGTTGTAATAGCTTCATGTTTCAACTCATTGAAACATCTATCTAGCTCCCTTGTTAGATATTATGCACTTATCTCCCTTGTTAGATATTATGCACTTATACCATGGGCACTTTTATCCCACTGCATTTTTTCCCATGTGTTAAGGGCTCACCCTAACCCCCTTTACAACACCAACAAGAGATTACCTGGTGTGCCGCAACTATCGTGAGGATCTTTCCAATGGTTGTGCTCAGACAAAATCATCAGAATCAGATTGTGTTTCTCAATTCCTCATTTGATTCATTGACACGACATTCATCATTCATTTGAAGAAATTGGCCTTCGATGATGTCCCTTTGTGTGGTGGCAGGATTCTTGTCAAATGTTGTTGAGTAGGGCATGTTCCTACGTGCTTCTTCCCATGTGTTTTTTATGTTTTTATGTATATTTAAGTGCTCTTATGACGCAAATATACATGAAGTACAAGAATTGAGTCATATAGACTCTTATTATTGAACTGCTCTGTGTTAAAGCAGCCACTTGTTGAGGATTGAAAGAATTACGTCGACTTGCAAGGCTAATATAGATATCTTCACTAAGGATTGGAGATCATTGATTTGTGAATATGGTAGTGTCGTTTGGAAAGGTTTGTAATTTGAAGGAAAAATTCCAGGCGATGGGTTGTACCATTGACCATGCTTTCGCCCACCATGGCTCCCCCCATCCAAAGATGTACCTAGAAATTTATCGATGGTGAGGCTTTGGTGCAAATGTTCTCCCAGTGCATGAGTGTGGATATGTACTCATAGAGCAGTTGCGATATTAATTTAGCCAAAAGAATTTTAAGCTATAAGCTTAACAAAAATATAATGGCTATTGAAGATCCTTGGGAGTTATTTGTGATATTTTACCACTTTTAGATAGGCCATATGTGTGACTCCCTTGTGTTTGTGTGTCGTTTTTTTTTACTACCACCTTGCGAGCAATAAGTTCTTGTGACTACTCTCCTTTTTGAGAGAATAGGTTCTTATGTCTGCCACGTAGCTTCTACACTTACGCTTCACATCCAGAGGGGTGAAAAGAGCATTGTGAGTTTATCTTTGATGCGCTCATAAGTCTCCGTTATTATAGACGTGGAAATTGAATCTTGAACTTTTGGCGCAAGTGTTGTCCAGGCAGTAGGTACAGCTTTTGGTTAGTTGCCATTGGGTTTAAATGAACACCCAAGCTCTTGTTTATTTATTGAATGGCTTGCTTAGTATTGCTTGGGTTTACATTCTTGTTGAACTTTAGGTGAAGCTGTTGGGGTTAAAGTTAGTGGTGAGGCTATCTTCAGTTGGTTCTATTTTGGCAACCATATGATAGGATTGCCATCATAGTATCCTTATTATTAAAGCGTATGCACAGGCACCCATCTTTGATTACCATTATAATTTGGTAGAGCTGATGTTGTGGGGACTTTTTGATGCACTTCGGAATCTAAGCTTTGGTATTTCCTTGGTAATACCCTTGTGCTTGCAGTGATCTTTTGGATACCCGCACTTGTTGAGATGTTGGAGTTTGTTGAGGAACTCGAATAGGCTTTTGTGGATGTTGTTATGGGATTCTTTTCTTTTTCCGTGGCCTTTGAGTACTGCGTTGACGAAGATCAAGGCACCCAAATCAAATTAGTGCCTTCGTAGTAGCCTTGGGCTAGAAGTAGTTGCTTCTCCACTCTTATTTTGATACCATTAAGATACCTAGATTTGTGTTGTCTTGGTGGATTTTTCTTTTTGGTGGAAGTGGAAGGTTTTGGGCTCTCCTTCACATTGGTTGGTGCTATGGTTATGGGTTTGAGACTCATGGGCATTGTTGACGATGAGGTTTGAGTCTCTTGCAGAGTGGTGGTGCTGATGTGGAGGCTTTTGAGCATGCAACCCCCTCTTTTGGCGAGTTTGGTTGATGAAGAGGCATTTGCTTCAAGGCTTTTCCTTTGAGTTGCTTGTCAGGAATAGATGGTTGTGTGTGGGAAACTTTTTTAAGAGGAATAGCTGTTGATTGTTGTGAGGTTTTGGCATCGAACTTCGTTGGTGAAGATGGAGTTGAAGGAGTTGGTCATTGATGCAGATGGTAGATCATTGTGTAGAGGGGCTTCCGTGGAAGAGGCTTGTAACTTTTTGCGTTCAGCATCATAGAAATCCATTAGGGTTGGATCCTCTTCTTTACAGCATGGTATAGCAATAGTCCATTTATGCCCCAAGATTAAATCTGTTTCTAACACATACTCAACCACAAAAAACTTACAAGTAAGGGGATTAGTTTCAATATACATTGTATGCTCAAAGTACCCCAGATATGGCATGTTTAAGTCTTGTGTAAATGGAATTCTTTTGAGATGAGTCATGAGTGTTGGTTAACCTAACAAATCCCATAACTCGAGGGTCATGAGATTGTGCTCACGTGTTGAATAAAGTTGTGCTTGAATTGTGGTGATTTGTTTGGAAAGTTCCAATCCCACCATAACTCTTGAGATTTTCTCAGTAAAATATGTTGGAAGTTCCAGATTCTCCAAGGTGTCTTCCTCCGTGAGCAATTGCACAATACCTACAGGAGTGTAGGTGACTATTTGCATGGATTGATTTGTTTTGTTCTTGACTCCTCTTGCAAGACCATTGTCTTTTGGGATGATTTTAGGTTGTCCCAATGACACCCAAGTGTTTATTGTCAAGATGTTATGACTAGCTCGAGGGCTAATCAATGCGCATTTGCACTTAACATCCTTGCTTGTAGGGAAATCCATCCATACCATGATAGAATCTTCACGTGGAACCATGGATGTTTCAATATCTCGTTTCAGTTTCATATTCCCATTCACTTTCATCCTCTTTTTGGCTCTCAGCTTTTTCAAGAGTCCCCAATGTATACAATGGTACACTTGGTCCTCAGACAAATTTGATTGAGGTTTGTTTGGAAACTTATGAATTCTCACAATCCTGTCATCATATGTAGCTCTTTATGTCTTAGTATAACTCATGTTTAGCCTTTAAAGGTGCAAGTGCTAATGTTATGCTAGCTTTACCATGAGAGAAAAGCACTCCTCCAAATGAGGATTTGAGAGAATGCTTTAATTTCATAAGGAATTCATCAAATTCCTCACGTGCTTTTTCAACCGCATGATTCGTGCAATCTGCCCCTAATGACTCATCTTTAGAGAGTATGTCTTCCTCTTAAAAGGAGAAGCGATACTTCTCCGGTTCAAGCACAAACCCGTGATCCTGTACGACACTCGATGATGCTATGCATGCTCTCCTAAGCTTGCGTTTTGTGTTTTGCATATGTTGTGTGATCATGATTTTCAATTTAGGGTGGTTGGGCAGGTTCTAGTTTCTAGATTGGTCTGTGAGGTATACCTAGTGTCGAATTGGAACTTGATTCATTCTCACTTAGTGACGTACTAGAAATTGTTTCATCTTCTGACTTTCTTTGGATCGTCAGCTTTTCATTATTTTTATCCATGCTACGAGAACGAATTTTCTTTTGGGCTTTTTGTGTTGCACATGTGGGTGTTGTGATTTATGTGGTAGCCTTTGAGGTGGATACTTCCGCATCATGTGTAGCTTTTGTCTCTTTTGGATTTATTTCCTCCACAAGTTCTTTTTCCCCGTCCTTTATTTCAACTTTGGTTTCAATAGTTTGTTGCCCCTTGTTTTTCTTGGGTTGTTTAGAAGGTTTTGCTTACTCTTTTGGTTTCTGCTTTACAGCATGATGTTCTACCCATTTCGAAGGTTTTCTTTGGTATTCTTTCTTACTGTTTCTCATGCCTTGGCTTGTAAGCGTGTAAGCACATAGGTACCATGGACGATTGCTCGTTTTGCACACTTAAGATGTTAAGAGTTGCATTTTGTGAGACAGGTTATAGTGAAGCAACTTGCCTTGGGCAATCTTGGATTAGGTAATCGATGCCACATTGTTTACATATGGGTTGCGAAGTGTTGGTGACTATGGGGATGGAAGTATTCCAAAGTGTGCAGTTTGCCACTTTGTGTAGTCCACGACAATAGAAACATTGAAGTATTTGCTTAACTGCTTTCTTGAGTAGTTTCTACCTGTTGAAATTTGAGCATAATGATGAGCTATGGTGGATCAAACACTAGAATCAACATCGTTAACAAAGTGATTAGCAAATGATTAAGACGTAATTAGTGAATAATTAGCAAATAGATTAATGTAGGCATGGATACTCAAAAACCAACAAATTCTCATTAGGGCTATGCCTCAATTTATAGAGTTTACATCAAGCATCTAATCCCATTGATTTCTCCATGATTCACTCCCAGAATATCTCCACCTTTTGCCTGATTCTCTCCACCTCTTCTCTTTTCCCTGAATATCTCCCAGAATAATGTTACCATATTATAGTAGTGATGTGTGTGAACACACTTAGGACCGCCGGGGCACTTTTTCCCTCACTAGGAGGTTTTTTCCCCCGTGCATTGTATATACGCCCATTATCTTCTAGGGCTTGTTATCTTTCATTTTTGGCACTCATAATGCACTACTGTGTTGTGCTCAAGCTTCCTCATCTTCTTGAAGTTGTGTGTGCATTCCTGCAACCCTAATTCCAACAATTGGTATCAGAGCAGGCTTCCTCCTCCCGGGCAGCATCACCGGCACCTGCCGCTTCATCTCCTCCGATTGCGACGAGGTTTCACGAGCGTCTGCAGGTTAGTATATGCTTTGGGAATGCCCGTAGGGCTCGGTCGTTTCAGAATTTTGATCTGAGGTCATTTCGCCCTCCGTTTTTGCATTCCAAGTACTGCGCAGGCAATATCGTCCTACTGTGCAGATTTTCTGTCAAGATTGAAATCTGCAGGACAGGTGCCCATTCGTCTGTTTTGGGCTGTGCTACATAGCACAGGTCGATTTTATACAGGTTTACCTCTTACAGACAGCATTTACATCTAGTAGTACAGTCATTGGCCATGGCTGACAACAATGATGTATTCCGCATGTTGGCTGCTGAGGATAAGTTGGATGGCACCAACTATCCATTGTGGGCATATATGATGCGACATGTATTGGTAGCAAAGGGGTTATGGAACATTGTGCAGGGTATTGATGCACGTCCTATTGTGGCTGGGAATGCTGCAAACACATCAGAAACAGGTACTGTTGATGATGGTGCAGGCACAAGTGCTGTAGCAGCTGTTCGAGAACCACCACTTTCAGCAGAGCAGATTCGTTGGGATGGTAGAGATGCGCAGGCTCATGCCTTGATTGCGCTGTCTGTCAAACGTACCATTATCCCACATATTCGCTCCTGCAGGACTTCTAAGGATGCTTGGGATGTACTTGCCACATTGTATCAGGCAAGAAATGAGGCTCGTGTTGCTTACCTCCGAAAACAGTTGGAGAGTGAGCATATGAACGAAGGTGATTCTATGGATAGCTTTTTGACAAAGATCAAGGATTTCAAAGAGCAGCTCATTTCTGCAGATGAAATCCTGTCAGACAGTTCACTTGTGCAGACTGTTTTGAATGGTCTACCAGATTCTTATCAGGGTTTTGCTTCCACTCTTCGCTTGATGATGAAAGGCAATCCCAATGCCTTATCATTTGAGGAGTTAGTTTCTGTTTTGCTGCAAGAAGACCAGTCAAGGCAAAACAGGAATATTATGCGTGTCGCAGATCAAGCTTTCGTTGCTAATCAGAGAAGCGGGAAAGGTAAAGCAGGCTTTTCTTCTAGTAAGCAGAAATCTGCAAATGCTGCGCAACCAAAGAAGGAAGACAAAGATGAGAAGAAGGGTGACAAACAGAAGACATTTTGCAAGTACTGTAAGGGAAATGATCATGTCATCAAAGCGTGTCCTAAGCTGGCTGCGAAAGAGGCTAAGAAGAAAGAGGCTGGTATGGCTGTTGTTGCAGATGCCTCTCCTTCTAACAATGAATCTGCTAATGTTGTGCTAGATACAGAATGGGCATTCAATGCGCAGTGCAGTTATGACCCATCTTTGCATGACACATGTATGTCTGCAGTAGATTCAGATGTATGGTACTTTGACAGTGGTGCCACTAAGCATATCACCTCGCAGCGCAGTTTATTCACTTTCCTTGAGTCTGCTCCCACAGGGAATACTGTCACTTGTGCCAATAACTCCTCTTATCCCGTTAAAGGAGTTGGACAGATTGTGCTGAATGTTGCAAATGGCAACACCTTTACACTTTTTGATGCATTGTATGTGCCAGGGATCAAAAAGAATCTGCTGTCAGTCTCCGCATTTGCCAAAACAGGTTTGGTTATAAAATTTGTGGATGACAGATGTACTGTTCATGATCTCTCTTGTGGTGACATCATTGTAGCATCTGGTTCACTATGTCGAGGGCTGTATAAGCTCAATATGGATGGCAAATGTGTAGAGGATTCAGCATGTGCTATTATGGATACGCAGGCTATTTCAAATGCAAAACTGTGGCATGCACGTTTTGGTCATCTGAATTTTGCAAGTTTGCTGCGCCTGCAGAAATCTGAAATGGTGTCTTCTTTGCCTAAGCTTGAGGCACCTGTCAAGCATGTTTGTGAGGGCTGCATATTGGGTAAAATGCAGCGTGCTTCCTTTCCCAAAGATGGATCAGTGAGAGCTGAACGCAGATTGCAGCTTGTTCACAGTGATGTTTGTGGTCCCATGCAAACTCCATCATTTGGAAACTACCTTTACTTCGTGACTTTCATTGATGATTTTACCAGGCATGCATGGGTATATCCTTTGAAGGCAAAGTCCGAAGTGTTTTTGTGCTTCAAACAGTTTTTGGTTATGGCTGAAAATGTGTCAGAAAGTAAGATGGGCACCCTCCGTTCAGATCGAGGGGGGGAGTATATGTCTTCAGAATTTAATGCATTTCTGGCTGAGCGTGGGATAAAACACCAATGTACAGTGCCGTATACACCACAGCAAAATGGTGTGGCTGAGAGAAAAAACAGGTCTCTCATGGAAATGGCAAGATGTATGGTTAAGAGTCAAAGTCTACCACATGGTTTTTGGCTTGAGGCTGTCATGTGTGCCACTTATGTACTAAACAGGTGTCCCACCAAAGCATTACAGGTTGTCACTCCATATGAGGCTTGGCATGGCCGCAAGCCATCTGTTGGCCATTTACGTGTTTTTGGTTGCCTGGCATATGCATTAGTGCCTGTGCAACATCGCAGAAAATTGGATGACAAAGCTGTCAAATGTATTTTTGTTGGATATAGTGCTGAGAGCAAAGGCTATCGTTTGTATCATCCACAGACAAAGCGCATTTTGGTTAGCCGTGATGTTGTATTTGTGGAAGATGCAGTTCAGCCCTTGGTTTCATGTACTAAGGAGACAGATATCAGCTCACGTGATGTCTATGATACATTGTTGCCTCTTTTCAGTGGTGCACAGTCAAGTGCAATACCTCATGAGGCAGTTTTTCAGCCTATGCAGGTTTTAAATGATGGCACAGATCAGCCTATATCTGATGCAGATGTGCATAATGCACTTGAGGATGAGAGACAAGAGATTGAAGGCTCTAGGAATATGCCTAGATGGCTGGTGCAGACTTTGCGTGACAGCAAGTTGGATGCCCCTTTGTCTAGTCGCACTCGTTCTGGCTCTCATGGTGCCTCTTATGCGTCAGATTGTTATGCATTGGCTGTTTCTAGTATGTGCGATGAAAGTGAGCCTGTTTCATTTGATGAGGCACAAAGTTCAGAAAATTGGATGGCTGCTATGCAAGCAGAATACGATGCTATTATGAAGAATGGTACATGGTCTTTATGTGACTTGCCCCCTGGCAAGAAGGCCATTGGCACTAAGTGGGTATACAAATTGAAGCGTAAGCCTGATGGCACAGTGGATCGCCATAAGGCTAGGCTTGTTGCAAAAGGTTATGCTCAAGAGAAGGGCATTGATTTTGATGAGACTTTTGCTCCCACATGTCGTATGACCACTGTTCGTAGCATCTGTGCATTAGCAGCTCATAATGGTTGGAATGTACATCAGCTGGACATAAAGACTGCGTTCTTAAATGGAGATTTGCATGAGGAGGTGTATGTATCGCAGCCTCGTGGTTTTGTTCAAAGAGGGCAGGAAAACAAAGTGTGCAGGTTAAAAAAGGCTTTATATGGTTTAAAACAAGCTCCACGAGCTTGGTATGAAAAAATACATGCATATTTGACTGCACATGGGTTTCAAAATAGTCCAACAGAAAGCACTTTGTATGCTAAACGTGTGGATGGTGTACATCTAATCATTGCTCTCTATGTCGATGACATGCTGCTCACAGGACCAAATGAGAGTCATATTGCTGATTTTAAGGCTGATTTGAATGCCTCTTTTGAGATGTCAGATTTGGGGCATTTGCATCATTACTTGGGGATACAATTTAAGCAGTGTGATGGAGGTATTGCTTTGTGTCAAACAAAGTATATTGAAACATTGTTGCGGAGATTTGGCCTTGAAGACTGCAAGCCTATTGCTACTCCAATGGAGACAGGTTTGAAGTTGAGTCTTCATGATGCTGGAGATCACTTTGATGTCACACTCTATCAGACAGCTGTTGGTTGCCTCATTTATGTATGCATTACGAGGCCAGACATTCAGTTTGCAGTCTCACAGGTGAGCAGATTTATGCATAGCCCAGGCATTAAGCATTGGCAGGCAGTGAAGCGTATCTTTCGCTATTTGAGTGGTACTCGGCATCTTGGGTTGTTTTATCCCAAGGGGGGATCATTGCCGCCAGATTTACATGCTTTTTCAGATTCTGACTGGGCTGGTTGTTATGACACACGCGTGTCCACGAGTGGTTTTTGCTTCATGCTTGGAAGCTCATGCATATCATGGTTGAGCAAGAAGCAGCCTACTGTGGCCACTTCTAGTTGTGAAGCTGAGTACAGGGCAGCTTTCACAGCTACGGTTGAGTGTGTGTGGCTCAGACGCCTTATGGCTGATTTGGGTGTTGGGCAGCCATCTGCCACCACCATCTTCACTGACAGTCAGAGCGCATTGGCAGTTGCGCGGAACCCAGTGTTCCATGCTCGTACGAAGCACATTGAGGTGCACTACCATTATGTCAGGGAGAGACTCTCTGCAGGAGAGATCAGTTTGGCTTATGTGCCAACACAGGATAACCTTGCAGACCTTTTCACAAAGGCTCTGCCTCGTGAGAAGTTCGAAGTTTTTCGCAAAGCTTTGGGCTTACTCCCTTTTGTGGATTCGTCCACATAGCTAGACACTTCCCTATACATGAGTGCTAGCTCTTGTTCACCGCATCACTCCAGGGGGGATTTGTTACCATATTATAGTAGTGATGTGTGTGAACACACTTAGGACCGCCGGGGCACTTTTTCCCTCACTAGGAGGTTTTTTCCCCCGTGCATTGTATATACGCCCATTATCTTCTAGGGCTTGTTATCTTTCATTTTTGGCACTCATAATGCACTACTGTGTTGTGCTCAAGCTTCCTCATCTTCTTGAAGTTGTGTGTGCATTCCTGCAACCCTAATTCCAACAAATAACTCCACACTCCTAAATTCTCTCATGCTACCCATTATTCTCTCCCAGTAGATTCTTCTCACCTTTTCACAGGTTCTTTCACAATTACATCTCCTCTTTTACAGCCTCTATCCAAGAGCTTGTTCCCACACACACCCTATTCACTTGTATATTTCAACACCTCCCCTCAAGTGAATAATCCTAGTACACCTAGACCCTATACCAAGTTTGCCTCCCCTTACTTGATAGTCCGCGACCAGTGTCTACTCCTCCCCTCAAGTTATCTCAGCACACCTGGACCCTATATCAAGTTTCTTTTTCTTACTTGACAGTCCGCGACCAGTGCCTCAAGTCCCTAAACTCCATAGTCCTTGACACTCTCTCTCTCAATGTGTCCAAGGCTACTATAAGTGCCCGCGACCTTGACTAAAGTGCTCACACATACATCTACCACTTGGCCTACATCATCAGTGGCTCAGAGGTGGTTTTACTTTATTGGGGCAGGTTACATTGGGTTGTGGGATCTCTCTCTCTCTCTCTCTCTCTCTCTCTCTCTCTCTCTCTCTCTCTCTCTCTCTCTCTCACAGAGATTTTCACATGGCTCCTCACTCTTTGGAGCCTCACATCTTCTCTTTTCTTCAGTCTTCTTGTCGTGGAAGCATCTCTCCACGCGTCCGTCTCTTCTTTCAGTCTTCTTGGGGCAGCTTGTCTTCTCGTGGCAGCTTCTCTTCTCGTGGCAGCTTCTCTTCTCGTGTCCATGTCTTCCTTCGGATCTTCTTCTCGGTGTGGATCCTCGTCTTGGGAAGAGATATTCTTCTTCTTCCATGGCTGGGGCCATGAGCTCGTCCGTCAGGTCATTTTGCTCCATGTGAGCAACATATTTCAATGTTTTGTTGATAGTTCCTTTGGGTTTTTGATGCTTATATTTTGTCATTATGCAATGCAAACCCAAAATTATGCGGGAGGTCTTACCTCTTGCCTTATTCTGGACAAGGGCAGTGTCTGTTCCCATTTTTACACTGATGTAATGTGCCCAATACATAATGCGTATAGCATTCATTCTCATGCACATTCCAAATGCAGCTCTGGCTGTGAATAATCCTAAATTTGAGTGAGATTTACAGGCATTAACCAAGGGTTAAATGTAAAATGATGATTTTCACAATTTTATCAGCACAATTTTCCCAGAAATTACATTAAATCAAGGGTAACCAATTTGTACGGGATGGTTGGAGTATCAAACCAACTCCGATTTGAAATCTGAAGTTATAGGGATCTGTATCAGATACCTAATGGTTAATTTGAACCCTCAATTGCACCAAAATACAGTGATTACACTGATTAGCAAATTAATGCTCTGTTTTGTGTGCAGAAAACAGAGTATGCGGGGAGTCCAGATCTGGTGCCTTCCACTTCAAATGAGCTCAAATGCTTTCAAAGGCATCAATAGCAATGAGTCTAGTAGAGGATTAAGCCAAGAAACATAAGATTTGACCAAATAATGAAAGCTTAATCTCTGTTTTACCAAAGTCACCTGCAGATTTGATGAAGAGCTTTGATCTCAATGTAGACTTGATGAAATTGAATTCTGTCTTCACTAGCTTGTAGAGCATGCTTGATTACACCTTGGGCTAGGAGGAATTGAATCAATTTGACTTGCACAAGGAGAAATCTTCAAAATGCTTCAGAAAAATGGTGCCCAGCAATTAGCGAAAAACAACGCATTTTCGTGGCGGTTTGCTGCGTTTTTTGCATAGGCTTGAAGCCATAGATGTTAGCTAGCTAGTGTTAAAATCTTATGCCCTAACTCTATGTGTGCAAGGTGCTGGATGTCCTCCACTGGCTGGGGGTGAAGGGGAAGATGAAGAACTCACTAAAATTTGATTTTTTTGCTAATTACCTACTAATCCTAATTAATTCACTAATGGGCTCATAAATCTGATTGATTCTAGGCATGGCTCTGATACCATGTTGAAATTTGAGCATAATGATGAGCTATGGTGGATCAAACACTAGAATCAACATCGTTAACAAAGTGATTAGCAAATGATTAAGACGTAATTAGTGAATAATTAGCAAATAGATTAATGTAGGCATGGATACTCAAAAACCAACAAATTCTCATTAGGGCTATGCCTCAATTTATAGAGTTTACATCAAGCATCTAATCCCATTGATTTCTCCATGATTCACTCCCAGAATATCTCCACCTTTTGCCTGATTTCTCCACCTCTTCTCTTTTCCCTGAATATCTCCCAAAATAACTCCACACTCCTAAATTCTCTCATGCTACCCATTATTCTCTCCCAGTAGATTCTTCTCACCTTTTCACAGGTTCTTTCACAATTACATCTCCTCTTTTACAGCCTCTATCTAAGAGCTTGTTCCCACACACACCCTATTCACTTGTATATTTCAACACTACCCTTTCGACTGTTTCTATTTGGTGCATGAGAGATGGAGGTTTTGAGTCAATTGTTGATTAATTGGGACACTGGGTAGTATCATGACCAAAGGTTTTACAATATATGCATGAGATGGAGGTTTTGAGTCAATTGTTGATTAATTGGGACATTGGGTAGTATCATGACCAAAGGTTTTGCAATATATATGCAGTATAGAAAAACAGGTGCCTTGTACGCACAATGGGGATTGGGATGGTCGTGTGATTGCACTGAACACAAGGCATTTCACTCATCACTTGGAGAGGCATTAAGGATGTTTTGTTTTGAAGGATCTCATTCTCTCTCTGAGATGTCGGTTGAAAGCTTTTAAGCAAGGCTGCATAGAATTCGGGGAATGACAATTCCAAGATTAATCATTCTTTAGCCATTGCTTCACTTGGTTTAGATGAGGAACATCTTGTATCATGATCATCTTCCATCATGTTGTCATCTAAATGTATTACTTCTTTACAACATTGATTGAATGCTTCCGGATTGGATACAATGATAAAATTGTGTAAGTTATTAATCTTTAAGTCCATCATGAAACATCTCTTCAATTGAGCATCATTTAGTTTCTCCCATGGCTCACATCATAAGTCCAAGATTTTAATCCGAAGGATAAAATCTTTAATGGTTTCACTTGGCTTACACTCAATTGAATAGATTTGTGTCGATGCACTCCATCGATCACCTTGTCTTGAAAAGTCGTGGATAAAGGCCGACTTTAAGGTCCTGAAGTTTGTTTTGATCACTGGCATCAATTTGATAAACTATCGACTAGCTTTTCCCACTAAGCATAGGTTCAATACATGTACCTTGGTGGGACAGTTTTGGATTTCCAAAGGCTTCGCATCGCTGTTCAAACATTTGTATGAATTGAACAAGATTAGTTGTTCCATCATATTTGCCCATGATTTTGGAAATCTGTATAGCCGTGTTTTTGTATAAGTTATTGAGGCCGTGTGTGAGTGTTCTTGTGGGTAGGATCTCATGTAGTCCTTGAGCAACCCCCCTTCCTAGATTAGTTAATATGTTCAATGTGTGGGCACCAAGGGGTTGAAAAGGGTTGGTACCTACTATAAGATTTGTGGGAATGTTAGGTAAAGGACCAAAGCCCGTTGGAATTGAAGTGAGACAGGGTGTAAAACCCGATGGCACACTTGTTATTGGCATGGCAAATTGTAATGGGAGTTGCAGTTAGGGCATAGATCTCAATGGCTCGAAGATGTCAGCCATTGGGTTCAGTGAGGGTGTTGACCTACGTAGTCCCTCTGTTTGTGCCATGTTTGATGTTGCTAATTGCTCCTTAATGAGCAAGCACACGTTTTTTTTAATTTTTATTTTGCTTTTCAGATTTTTCCACATTCCGTTTACAGCTTCAAGAGGCCTAGTGTACTCTTTGTTGGGTACAAGTGTCCGTTTGCCCAAATTAGCTTAGGCATTACACGCATGTGAACGACCTCTTATAGATATTTTTTCAAAAAAAACTACATGCCATTAGCATCCCAAATGGGAGAGGAGGTCCTAAAACCACTGCCTCAAGATGAAAAAATTTTCTGAGAATTTTTTCCTTGTTTCACGTCCCGTTTTTGAAGGTGTTCCAAAAGGAATTTGAAAAAACTCTGTATGAGAGAGTTGTAATATTTTTGGAGTACTATAACTTTATCTCTCTGAGTCATTCATGATTTTATCGTTTAGACTCTCAAAAAGTAGCTTGCATATGGTTCGCAGACATTTTTGCGCTATTTTGGGCGATTTTTAGTACTTTGAGGGTTGTTTTTGCCTTAATTTTCGGGTCGAATTTTGAGATTGCAGGTTGATGGCCAAAATGATCGAATTTGTCTTTGAACAGTCCAAACCAAAAATCGAAGAGCTCAATGTCCGCTTCTCGATGAGCACTAGAGCGCATTCATCGGACTCATGGTTTAGGTAATACGAGCCTCTGAATAGGGGTGCTTTCTAGAGTTTTTTTTTGGGGCCGCGTGAGGCCTTAATTTGTGAGACCCTTAAGGCGTGAACCATGAAACACGTGGCTCACATGATTTTTTACTATTTTTCTTGTGCACGGACTATTTCATGGTGTGAGAGTTCAAATGGTTCACAGCATCAAACACGTGGCTCACGTGATTTATTTTTTTTGTGGACGCAGACCCTTAGGGCGTGAGTGCAGAAATGGTTCATGGCGTGAGACACATGTCTTACGTGGATTATTATTTTTTGGGCGCAAACCCCTAGAGCATGAGACCTTAAGGCGTGAAAGTGCAGAAATGGTTCATAGCGTGAGACACATGTCTCACGAGGATTTAGCCCCTCTTACATATTAAGAGCTTGTTAGCTTAGTTTTATAGGAGGAACAATCTAGAAAGAATGTTTCAGAAAATTCTAACAATGCTTAAGCTCTAGCAGCCAAGGATAAGGGTGAGATGTTTCACTCAAATACCAATTCCAACAAAACTTATGAGGCCAAGGGTGATTCCAAACAGCCAAGGAAGGTGACTTACCATTATTGCAAGAAGCCCGGCCATATAAAGGAAAGTTGCTTCAAACGTCAAAATAAGGAAAAGAAGAAAAAAGAATCCAATAGTTCTACTTCTCTAGAATTAGAGTTCCAAGAAAGAGAACTTTTCTAATGTCGTCCATAAAGACTTCTCTCTAATGGATATTTTTAGTTATAATTCCTTAGTGAAACTATCTCTAATAGTTAGTTTCTTTTGACAGTGGTGCTTCTAAATACATAACTTCTCAAAGTTTGGTCAAACATATAGAGAATGCTCAAAGACACCCATGCCTCTCTACACTCAAAGGTGTTAACTTTTTCTATGTAAGAGAGAGAGCGAGAGAGAGAGAGAGAGAGAGAGAGAGAGAGAGAGAGAGAGAGAGAGAGAGAGAGAGAGAGAGAGTCCTGTACCCCCCTCTATAAATCATGTGGATGCTTGGATTCTCGCTGATAGCTTTTGAGAATACACCTAGGGTATTTTGGTTATATCTCAACTTTGCATTGTAAAGGAGTGATTATTGACTATCACTCAAGGATTAACAAATTTGATGAGTTGTCCACCTTCCTTCTCTTGCCCAATATTCTTGGTAAGTGTTGGACTTGGGTTC
The DNA here is from genome assembly GCF_041138505.1 of Cibotium barometz. Taxonomy (NCBI): domain Eukaryota; kingdom Viridiplantae; phylum Streptophyta; class Polypodiopsida; order Cyatheales; family Cibotiaceae; genus Cibotium; species Cibotium barometz. Next base: position 409,026 of record NC_141079.1, read on the forward strand.
AAGATTGCTAGGTGACTTGCGATCTCACCATCTAGATTATTAAGCCTAGACTAGTCATGCTTATGCTCTCACTCTCTGCTCTTGCTCACTCAGATGAGTTCTTGCACAAGACACAACAATAGATGAAAATCATGAGTAAAGAAGTCATCGTTGTGAATATGCTTTGTATCATCTTGCCATGAAGGATTACCAGTGGAATGGCTTACGCACCAAAGCTTTCTTGCTTACAAAGTTATACAATCACAATGTATTCAGAATACACACATAATAGTGATAAGCCAAAAGACACAAAAGAGGAACTCGAACCTCACCTACACTATTTATAGGTACCAAGTGCCACATGGCACTAGGTACCTATAAATAGTAATGAACACTTTTTATAAGTAGCTTGTGCCACATGGCACTTGTTGGTAGGATCCACTTCAATCTTCTTGGATTATCTTTTGATTAGTTTAGCTCTCTACATGTACTTGTATTGTTGCAGTTGTGCTTCCTTGTGTGTTTTTTGTGCTTCTGTGCTTATTTGGCATAACTTAGAACCTCATATTTAATGTCTATAAATTGAGTCGCTCACTATAAGCCTCTTGTTTCTTTGAGTCCGTTCTTATTGCCACTTGTGTGCATATTCTGGCTATTCTAGCCGTTTGGTCTTGGTGGGCCATTACCTCTAATATGAGCTTCCATCAAATTTCTACTTCTTGCTTGATTAAGCATGAGATCTAACCCAAGGAAGGTAAGAGGGTTTCTCTCTTCTTATCCTTGATAGAATAGAAAACTAAATGAAGAGAAGTATCTCATTTTCCTCTCCAATTTAGAGTAGAGCCTCATACATACATAGATTAAAGTCTCAAAACTTATAGAGAGAAAAATGATATGATAAGAACCAATGATATGATAAGAACCAATGATTAGCTTGCTATATATTGGGATTTTCAAAGATACCTAGACCTTGTTAATTTTTATTAGACACATGTAGATGTATGTGTAGGTCTTGTCATGGGTGAGAGAAATTCCTCCATATCCCATAAAGTTAAATGGCTGAGGTGAATGTGTAAGATGTTAAGTTGAATCATGCTTAACACCTTAGGTGCTAGGTGAAATTAAAATGTAAAATAAGTTTTTTTGATTGGGTCCTCGATGGAGGTTTGTGGTGCTAGCATGGCATGCTCAAGCCCTCTACTAAAAGCCATTCGAATTGTATATATTTTGGTAGCTTTTTTCTATTCTAGTAGCTTTGTTTCTCTCTATATATAGTAGCTTTGTTTCTCTCTCTCTATATATAGTAGCTTTTTTCTATTCTAGTAGCTTTGTTTCTCTCTCTATATATAGTAGAAAAATCAAATTTTCTACTAAAAACCATTTGCATTGGCCTAATTTTAAAGATAGATAATAGATCTAGCTTGCCCCTATAATTCCTCTTACCTACCTCCATATGCTCTCTAAACCCTCTCTAAATGCAATCACTAGATGCACATGCCCTTTCAACCTTCTCTCTCAATACACGTACTAGAGTAGAAGATTGTCAACTTGTTTTGGGCTACAAAAGAGTTGTCCCTATATTTTTCAATCAAGTAGAAAAGACGAAGACACCAAAGCATATACGATCAATATATGAAGCAATGATGTTCAAACCATAACTTGGATGGGTGCTCAAAAATGGTCTAATGGAGTACTTATGGTGATTCCCACTTCAAGAGTGTGTGACAATAAGCTAGAATGGATTCTTTATGAATGTATTATGAGATTAAGCATTGTATAAGAAAAACAAGAGCTATTTCTCACAAAATCACACACAAATCTCTATCAAATCCACATCTTTTTCATGGGAAACTATTAATCAAAACAATGGGCAATGGGTAATGCATAGATTAGAGAAAAACGATGGAAAAAGCCAAGGGATGACTCCCCAACAATGGCACTAAGAACGTTAAGGGCTCACCCTAACCCCCCTTAAAACAAATCCACATCTTTTTCATGGGAAACTATTTCTCACACACAAATCTCTATCAAATCCACATCTTTTTCATGGGAAACTATTAATCAAAACAATGGGCAATGGGTAATGCATAGATTAGAGAAAAACGATGGAAAAAGCCAAGGGATGACTCCCCAACAATGGCACTAAGAACGTTAAGGGCTCACCCTAACCCCCCTTAAAACAAATCCAATAAGGGATTACCTAGTGAACCGCAACTGTCATGAGGATCTTTCCAATGGGGTGGAGCTCGTAACCCTTGAGGTCTCCAAGCTCTACAAGTCCTTCAGAAACAATTCTACCATGTCTCTTGCGAGTGTTGTCATATCGCTACGCGTTTCAAGGATTCTATCATTTTCCACCATTGTTTCACACAACAAGGATCTAACGTGTGGCATGTTATCTGCCATGTGGCATATCATTTCTCCAATCATAATGGAAGGTGCAATCACCACAATCACTAAATATTCTAAACACTGGATTGGTTCTGCAATTGTTCCATGAGTCCAATTGTATGATGCAAGTTTTTGCAATTGTCTGATTAACTGGTTTACCAATCGTCGACTTTTTCGATCAGTGCACAAAGCAATCACTCTGATTTTCCAATCATGGCTTCTTGATTGTACTTTTTTAATTGGCGATTATACTTTTTCGATTAGCAATTATGCTTTTCCAATTGTCCGATTCAACTTTTCTTATCTGTGATTGTACTTTTTCGATCGTCAAGACCAATCACTTAATTGCACTTTTTGATCATGTGGTTCCTGTTTTCCAATTATCCAATTAGTCACCTTCAATCATTTGATCGATTATGTCCAATTGTTGATCTTCAATTGTTCGATCGGTCAAGTCCAATCATCTAATTGTTGTTTTTCAATCGGCTAATCATACTTCTATGATCGTCTCCAATTGTCTGATTGTTGTTTTCCAATCAACCAATCATACTTCCCCAATCAACTCCAAGAAGCCTCCAACCATCCAATCATAGACTCCAATTCGTAATTTAAATGATAATTTCTAGTAGCTTGGTAAGAGTGTTCAATAGCATTGTGTTGACATTAGTTCAAGCTTTCTTTTAACATCTTTCCTTGTTAAATTCTCAAGCAGTCAAGTATGGCTAATGACTCGTCAAATGATGTGTTTAATTTTCTTTCCAAAGTGCTATGCTGACATCAGTTCAAGCTTTCTTTTAGCATCTTTCCTTCTCAAATTCTCAAAGCAGTCAAGTATGGCCACAACAACTCGTCAAATAATTTGTTGGTATTCTTTCCAAAGAAGAAATTAGATGGGTCAAATTACTCTCTATGGAGTTTAATGGTTAGAAATTATGGATTTTTATAGTTATAAATGTCCTTGTGGCAAATGTGAGTGGTTGTGGTAAAGTGCCCCATCGTGGCATAATTACTCTCTTGCTACTCTTCAAAGTGGTTAAGGCCAACAGATCTAGCATCAAGCTCCTAAAATTATCTTACTTAGACAAACGAAGTTGGGATTCACATAATGCTCAAGCTTTGGCATTAATTGCCTTGTTATATAAAGGGTCTATTGTTTTGCACATTCACTATTGTAAAACATCCATGCTTACTTATAACACTTTAGAAATTATGTATCAAGCTAAAAAATGATGTATGGATTTCCTTCCTCAAAGGCAACCTGATAATGAAAATTTGTAAGAAAAGGGGTCCATGAATGAGCATTTAACAAAATTACAAGACTTGAGAGAGAAACTTCTCAATATTGATAATGAAGTCATTTCTAAAAAGGACATGATTAACATCACCCTTATCTCATTGCCTAAATCTTATTTGGGTTTCTATAGTTCCCTTTGTGAGAGGCAATGTAGCCCCTCTTACATATTAGGAGATTGTTAGCTTAGTCTTATAGGAGGAACAATCTAGAAAGAATGTTTCAGAAAATTCTAACAACGCTTAAGCTCTAGCAGCCAAGGATAAGGGTGAGATGTTTCAGTCGAATACCAATTCCAACAAAACTTATGAGGCCAAGGGTGATTCCAAACAGCCAAGGAAGGTGACTTACCATTATTGCAAGAAGCCCAGCCATATAACGGAAATTTTCTTCAAACATCAAAATAAGGAAAAGAAGAGAAAAGAATCCAATAGTTCTGCTTCTCTAGAATTAGAGTTCCAAGAAAGAGAACTTTTCTAATGTCATTGTCCATCAAGACTTCTCTCACTAATGGCTATTTGTAGTTATAATTCCTTAGTGAAACTATCTCTAATAGTTAGTTTCTTTTGATGACAGTGGTGCTTCTAAATACATAACTTCTCAAAGAAGTTTGGTCAAACATATAGAGAATGCCCAGAGACACCCTGGCCTCTCTACACTCGAAGGCGTTAACTTTTTTCTATGTGAGAGAGAGAGAGAGAGAGAGAGAGAGAGAGAGAGAGAGAGAGAGAGAGAGGGTGTCTTCTCTATCAATAACCATGTACCCCCCTCTATAAATCATGTGGATGCTTGGATTCTTGCTGATAGCTTTTGAGAATACACCTAGGTTATTTTGGTTATATCTCAACTCTGCCTTGTAAGGAGTGATTATTGACTATCACTCAAGGATTAACAAATTTGACGAGTTGTCCACCTTCCTTCTCTTGCCCAATATTCTTGGTAAGTGTTGGACTTGGGTTCAAGATTGCCAGGAGACTTGCGGTCTCACCATCTAGGTTATTAAGCCTAGACTAGTCGTGCTTATGCTCTCACTCTCTGCTCTTGTTCACTCAGATAAGTTCTTGAACAAGAGACAACAAAAGATGAAAATCATGAGTAAAGTAGTCATCGTTGTGAATATGCTTTCTATCATATTGCCATGAAGGATTCCCAGTGGAATGGCTTACACACCAAAGCTTTCTTGCTTACAAAGTTATACAATCACAATGTATTTAGAATACACACATAATAGTGATAAGCCAAAAGACACAAAATAGGAACTCGAACCTCACCTACACTATTTATAGGTACCTAGTGCCACATGGCACTAGGTACCTATAAATAGTAATGAACACTATTTATAAGTAGCTTGTGCCACATGGCACTTGTGGTAGGATCCACTCCAATCTTCCTGGATTATCTTTTGATTAGTTTAGCTCTCTACATGTACTTGTATTGTTGTAGTTGTGCTTCCTTGTGTGCTTTTTGTGCTTCTATGTTTATTTGGCATAACTTAGAACCTCATATTTAATGTCTATGAATTGAGTCGCTCACTATAAGCCTCTTGTTTCTTTGAGTCCCTTCTTATTGACACACTACTTGTGTGCATATTCTGGCTTTCTAGCCATTTGGTCTTGGTGGGCCATTACCTCTAATATCATCTTCCATCAAATTTCTACTTCTTGCTTGATTAAGCATGAGATCTAACCCAAGGAAGGTAAGAGGTTTCCTCTCTTCTTATCCTTGATAGAAAGGAAAACTAAATGAAGAGAAGTATCTCATTTTCCTCTCTAATTTAGAGTAGAGCCTCATACATACATAGATTAAAGTCTCAAAACTTATAGAGAGAAAAATGATATAATAAGAACCAAAGATTAGCTTGCTATATATTGGGATTTTCAAAGATATCTAGATCTTGTGAATTTTTATTAGACACATGTAGATGTATGTTTAGGTCTTGCTGTGGGTGAGAGAAATTCCTCCATATCCCATAAAGTTAAACGGCTGAGGTGAATGTGTAAGATGTCAAGTTGAATCATGCTTAACACCTTAGGTGCTAGATGAAATTAAAATGTAAAATAAGTTTTTTCGATTGGGTCCTAGATGGAGCTTTGTGTTGCTGGTGAATGTGTAAGATTTCAAGTTGAATCATGCTTAACACCTTAGGTGCTAGCTAAAATTAAAATGTAAAATAAGTTTTTTTGATTGGGTCCTAGATGGAGGTTTGTGTTGCTAGCATGGCATGCTCAAGCCCTCTACTAAAAGCCATTCAAATTTTTGTAGCTTTTTTCTATTCTAGTAGCTTTATTTCTCTCTCTATATAGTAGAGAAAGCAATTTTTGTACTAAAAATGATTTGCATTGGCCTAATTTTAAAGATAGATAATAGATCTAGCTTGCCCCTATAATTCCTCTTACCTACCACCATATGCTCTCTAAACCCTCTCTAAATGCAATCACTAGATGCACATGCCCTTTCAACCTTCTCTCTCAATACACATACTAGAGTAGGAGATTGTCAACACATTTTGGGGTACAAAAGAGTTGTCCCTATATTTCTCCATCAAATAGAAAAGAAGAAGACACCAAAGTAGATACGATCAATATATGAAGCAATGATGTCCAAATCTATAACTTGGATGGGTGCTCAAAAATGGTATAATGGAGTACTTATGGTGATTCACATTTAAAGAGCATGTGACAATAAGCTAGAATGGATTCTTTATGAATGTATTATGAGATTAAGCATTGTATAAGAAAAACGAGAGCTATTTCTCACAAAATCACACACAAATCTCTACCAAATCCACATCTTTCTCATGGGAAACTAGTAATCAAGACAATGGGCAATGGGTGATGCATAGATTAGAGAAAAACGATGGAAAAAGCCAAGGGATGACTCCCCAACAATGGCACTAAGAATGTTAAGGGCTCAGCCTAACCCCCCTTGAAACAAATCCAATAAGGGATTACCTAGTGAACCACAACTGTCGTGAGGATCTTTCCAATGGGGTGGAGCTCGTAACCCTTGAGGTCTCCAAGCTCTACAAGTCTTTGAGAAGCAATTCCACCATGTCTCTCGTGAGTTTTGTCTTATCGTCGCATTGCAAGGATTCTTTCATTATCCACCATTGTTTCACAATGATCTGACATGTGGCATGTTATCTGCCATGTTGGCAGATCATTTCTCCAATCATGGTGGGAGGTTCAATCACCATAATCACTGAACTGGTTCTACATTTGCTCCATGAGTCCAGTCGTATGATGTAGGTTTTTCCAATCGTTTGATTAACTGGTTCACCAATCGTCAACTTTTTCGACCATTGAACAAAGTAATCACTCTGATTTTCCAATCATGGCTTCTTTAATTGATCGATCCAATCATTTGATTGTACTTTTTCAATTGGCAATTATACTTTTTCAATTCGCAATTATACTTTTCCAATTGTCCGATTTAACTTTTGTGATCTGTGATTGTACTTTTTCGATCGTCAAGACCTATCACTTAATTGCACTTTTTGATCATGTGGTTCCTCTTTTCCAATTATCCAATTAGTCACCTTCAATCATTTGATCGATTATGTCCAATTGTTGATCTTCAATTGTTCGATCGGCCATGTCCAATCATGTAATTGTTGTTTTCCAATCGGCTAATCATACTTCTCCGATCATCTCCAATCGTCCGATTATTGTTTTCCAATCAACCAGTCTTACTTCCCCAATCAACTCCAAGAGGCCTCCAACCATCCAATCAACTCCAAGAGGCCTCCAACCATCCAATCATAGACTCCAATTTGTAATTTAAATGATAATTTCTAGTAGCTTAGTAGCTTGGTGAGAGTGTTCAATAGCGTTGTGTTGACATTAGTTCAAGCTTTCTTTTAACATCTTTCCTTCTTAAATTCTCAAGCAGTCAAGTATGGCTAATAAGATGTGTTTGGTTTACTTTCCAAAGTGCTATGCTGACATCAGTTCATCCTTTCTTTTAGCATCTTTCCTTCTCAAATTCTCAAGCAGTCAAGTATGGCACAACAACTCGTCAAATAATTTGTTTGGTATTCTTTCCGTAGAAGATAAATTAGATGGGTCAAATTACTCTCTATGGAGTTTAATGGTTAGAAATTATGGATTTTTATAGTTATAAATGTCCTTGTGGCAAATGTGAGTGTGGTAAAGAGCCCCATTCTGGCACAATTACTCTCTTGCTACTCTTCAAAGTGGTTAAGGCCAATAGATCTAGCATCAAGCTCCTCAAATTATTTTACTGACCAAAGAAGTTGGGATTCACATAATGCTCAAGCTTTGGCATTAATTGCCTTGTTAATTAAAGGGTCTATTGTTTTGCACATACACTATTGTAAAACATCCATGCTTACTTATAACACTCTAGAAATTATGTATCAAACTAAAAAAAATGTATGGATTTCCTTCCTCAAAGGCAACTTGATAATGAAAATTTGTAAGAAAAGGGGTCCATGAATGAGCATTTAACAAAAATACAAGACATGATTAACATCACCCTTAACTCATTTCTCAATATTAATGAAGTCATTTCTAAAAAGGTTAACATCACCCTCAACTCATTGCCTAAATCTTATTTGGATTTTATAGTTCCCTTTGTCTTGCTTTGAGAGGCAATGTAGCCTCTCTTACATATTAGGAGCTTGTTAGGTTAGTCTTATAGGAGAAACAATCTAGAAAGAATGTTTCAAAAAATTCTAACAACGCCTAAGTTCTAGCACAGCCAAGGATTTCACTCGAATACCAATTCCAACAAAACTTATGAGGCCAAGGGTGATTCCAAACAGCCAAGGAAGGTGACTTACCATTATTGCAGGAAGCCCAGCCATATAATGAAAATTCGCTTCAAACGTCAAAATAAGGAAAAGAAGAAAAAAGAATCCAATAGTTTTGCTTCTCTAGAATTAGAGTTCCAAGACAGAGAACTTTTCTAATGTCATTGTCCATCAAGACTTCTCGCTAATGGCAATTTATAGTTATAATTCCTTAGTGAAACTGTCTCTAATAGTTAGTTTCTTTTGACATTGGTGCTTCTAAATACATAACTTCTCAAAGAAGTCTGGTCAAACATACAGAGAATTCTCAAAGACACCCAGGCCTCTCTACACTCAAAGGTTTTAACTTTTTTCTATATGCGAGAGAGAGAGAGAGAGAGAGAGAGAGAGAGAGAGAGAGAGAGAGAGAGAGAGAGAGAGAGAGAGAGAGAGAGAGAGAGAGAGAGAGAGAGAGAGGGTCTCTTCTCTATCAATAACCCTGTACCCCCCTCTATAAATCATGTGGATGCTTGGATTCTCACTGATAGCTTTTGAGAATACACCTAGGGTATTTTGATTATATCTCAACTTTGCCTTGTAAGGAGTGATTATTGACTATCACTCAAGGATTAATGAATTTGAGGAGTTGTCCACCTTCCTTATCTTGCCTAATATTCTTGGTAAGTGTTGGACTTGGGTTCAAGATTGCCAGGTGACTTGGGTTCAAGATTGCCAGGTGACTTGCAGTCTCACCATCTAGGTTATTAAGCCTAGACTAGTCATGCTTATGCTCTCACTCTCTGCTCTTTCTCACTCAAATAAGTTCTTGCACAAGAAACAACAATAGATGAAAATCATGAGTAAAGAAGTCATCGTTTTGTGAATATGCTTTGTATCATATTGACATGAAGGATTACCAGTGGAATGGCTTACGCACCAAAACTTTCCTTGTTACAAAGTTATACAATCACAACAATGTATTCAGAATACACACATAATAGTGATAAGCTAGAAGACACAAAATAGGAACTCGAACCTCACCTACACTATTTATAGGTACCTAGTGCCACATGGCACTAGGTACCTAATGAACACTATTTATAGGTACCACATGGCACTTGTTGGTAGGATCCACTCCAATCTTCTTGGATTATCTTTTGATTAGTTTAGCTCTCTACATGTACATGTATTGTTGTAGTTATGCTTCCTTGTGTGCTTTTTGTGCTTCTATATGATTATTTGGAATAACTTAGAACCTAACATTTAATGTCTATGAATTGAGTCGCTCACTATAAGCCTCTTGTTTCTTTGAGTCCCTTCTTCTTGCCACACTACTTGTGTGCATATTCTGGCTATTTTAGCCGTTTGGTCTTGGTGGGCAATTACCTCTAATATGAGCTTCCATCAAATTTCTACTTCTTGCTTGATTAAGCATGAGATCTAACCCAAGGAAGGTAAGAGGTTTTCTCTCTTCTTATCCTTGATAGAAGAAAACTAAATGAAGAGAAGTATCTCATTTTCCTCTCCAATTTAGAGTAGAGCCTTATACATACATAGATTAAAGTATAAAAACTTATAGAGAGAAAAATGATATGATAAGAACCAATGATTATCTTGCTATATATTGGGATTTTCAAATATACCTAGACCTTGTTAATTTTTATTCGACACATGTAGATGTATGTGTAGGTCTTGTTGTGGGTGAGAGAAATTCCTCCATATACCATAAAGTTAAATGGCTAAGGTGAATGTGTAAGATGTCGAGTTGAATCATGCTTGACACCTTAAGTGCTAGTCTATGAAATTAAAATGTAAGATAAATTTTTTTGATTGGGTCCTAGATGGAGGTTTATGTTGCTAGCATGGCATGCTCAAGCCCTCTACTAAAAGCCATTCGAATTGTATATATTTTTGTAGCTTTTTTCTATTCTAGTAGCTTTATTTCTCTCTATATATAGTAGAGAAAGCAATTTTTCTACTAAGAACCATTTGCATTGGCCTAATTTTAAAGATAGATAATAGATCTAGCTTGCCCCTATAATTCCTCTTACCTACCACCATATGCTCTCTAAACCCTCTCTAAATGCAATCACTAGATGCACATGTCCTTTCAACCTTCTCTCTCAATACACATACTAGAGTAGGAGATTGTCAACTCATTTTGGGCTACAAAAGAGTTGTCCCTATATTTCTACATTAAATAGAAAAGATGAAGATCCGCGATCAATATATGAAGCAATGATGTCCAAATCTATAACTTGGATGGGTGCTCAAAAATGGTCCAATGGAGTACTTATGGTGATTCCTACCTCAAGAGCGTGTGACAATAAGCTAGAATGGATTCTTTATGATGTATTATGAGATTAAGCATTGTATAAGAAAAATGAGAGCTATTTCTCACAAAATCACACACAAATCTCTATCAAATCCACATCTTTTTCATGGGAAGCTATTAATCAAGACAATGGGCAATGGGTGATGCATAGATTAGAGAAAAATGATGGAAAAAGCCAAGGGATGACTCCCCAACAATGGCACTAAGAATGTTAAGGGCTCACCCTAACCCCCCTTGAAACAAATCCAGTAAGGGATTACCTAGTGAATCGCATTGTCATGTGAGGATCTTTCCAATGGGGTGGACCTCGTAACCCTTGAGGTCTCCAAGCTCTACAAGTCCTTCAGAAGCAATTCCACCATGTCTCTCGCGAGTGTTGTCTCATCGCTGCATTGCAAGGATTCTATCATTATCCACCATTGTTTCACAAGGATGAGCTGACGTGTGGCGTGTTATCTGCCATGTTGGCAAATCATTTCTCCAATCATGGTGGGAGGTGAAATCACCACAATCACTAAATATTCTAATCAGTGGAGTGGTTTTGCAATCATGGTGGAAAGTGCAATCACCACAATCACTAAATATTCTAATCACTAGACTGGTACAATCATCTAATTGTTGTTTTCCAATTGACTAGTCATACTTCTCCGATCATCTCCAATCGTCCGATTGTTGTTTTCCTATCAACCAATCATACTTCCCCAATCGACTCCAAGAAGCCTTCAACCATCCAATCATAGACTCCAATTTGTAATTTAAATGATAATTTCTAGTAGCTTGGTGAGAGTGTTCAATAGCGTTGTGTTGACATTAGTTCAAGCTTTCTTTTAACATCTTTTCTTCTTAAATTCCCAAGCAGTCAAGTATGGCTAATAACTCGTCAAATGATGTGTTTAGTTTTCTTTCCAAAGTGCTATGTTGACATTAGTTCAAGCTTTCTTTTAGCATCTTTCCTTCGCAAATTCTCAAGCAGTCAAGTATGGCCACAACAACTGGTCAAAGAATTTGTTTGGTATTCTTTCCAAAGAAGATAAATTAGATGGGTCAAATTACTGTCTATGGAGTTTAATGGTGGCTAGAAATTATGGATTTTTATAGTTATAAATGTCCTTGTGGCAAATGTGAGTGGTAAAGAGCCCCATCTTGGCACAATTACTATCTTGCTACTCTTCAAAGTAGTTAAGGCCAACAAATCTAGCATCAAGCTCCTCAAATTATTTTATTGACCAAAGAAGTTGGGATTCGCATAATGCTCAAGCTTTGGCATTAATTTCCTTATTAATTAAAGGGTCTATTGTTTCGCACATTCACTATTATAAAACATCCATGCTTACTTATAACACTCTAGAAATTATGTATCAAGCTAAAAAATGATGTATGGATTTCCTTCCTCAAAGGCAGCTTGATAATGAAAATTTGTAAGAAAAGGGGTCCATGAATGAGCATTTAAAAAAATTTCAAGACTTGAGGGAGAAACTTCTCAATATTGATGAAGTCATTTCTAAAAAGGACATGATTAACATCACCCTTAACTCATTACCTAAATCCTATTTGGGTTTCTATAGTTCCCTTTGTCTTGCTTTGAGAGGCAATGTAGCCCCACTTACACATTATGAGCTTGTTAGCTTAGTCTTATAGGAGGAACAATCTAGAAGAATGTTTGAAAAAATTCTAACACGCTTAAGCTCTAGCAGCCAAGGATTTTAGTCATATACCAATTCCAACAAAACTTATGAGGCCAAGGGTGATTCCAAACAGCCAAGGAAGGTGACTTACCATTATTGCAAGAAGCCCGGCCATATAACAGAAATTTGCTTCAAACATCAAAATAAGGAAAAGAAGAAAAAAGAATCCAATAGTTCTGCTTCTCTAGAATTAGAGTTCTGAAAGAAAACTTTTATAATGTCATTGTCCATCAAGACTTCTCGCTAATGGCGATTGGTAGTTACAATTCCTTAGTGAAATTGTCTCTAATAGTTAGTTTCTTTTGACAGTGGTGCTTCTAAATACATAACTTCTCAAAGAAGTTTGGTCAAACATATCGAGAATGCTCAAAGACATCCAGGCCTCTCTACACTCAAAGGTGTTAACTTTTTTCTATATGAGAGAGAGAGAGAGAGAGAGAGAGAGAGAGAGAGAGAGAGAGAGAGAGAGAGGTCTCTTCTCTATCAATAACCCTGTACCCCCTCTATAAATCATGTGGATGCTTGGATTCTTGTTGATAGCTTTTGAGAATACACCTGGGTATTTTGGTTATATCTCAACTTTGCCTTGTAAGGAGTGATTATTGACTATCACTCAAGGATTAACGAATTTGACGAGTTGTCCACCTTCCTTCTCTTGCCCAGTATTCTTGGTAAGTGTTGGACCTGGGTTCAAGATTGCCAGGTGACTTGCGGTCTCACCATCTAGGTTATTAAGCCTAGACTAATGATCTCACTCTCTGCTCTTGCTCACTCAGATAAGTTCTTGCACAAGACACAACAATAGATGAAAATCATGAGTAAAGAAGTCATCATTGTGAATATGCTTTGTATCATATTGCCATGAAGGATTACTAGTGGAATGGCTTATGCACCAAAGCTTTCTTGCTTACAAAGTTATACAATCACAATGTATTCAGAATACACACATAATAGTGATAAGCCACAAGACACAAAACAGGAACTCGAACCTCACCTACACTATTTATGGGTACCTAGTGCCACATGGCACTACGTACCTATAAACATTATTTATAGGTAGCTTGTGCCACATGGCACTTGTTGGTAGGATCCACTCCATTCTTCTTGGATTATCTTTTGATTAGTTTAGCTAACTACATGTACTTGTATTGTTGCAGTTGTGCTTCCTTGTGTGCTTTTTGTGCTTCTATGCTTATTGGCATAACGTAGAACCTCATATTTTATGTCTATGAATTGAGTTGCTCACTATAAGCCTCTTGTTTCTTTGATTCCCTTCTTATTGCCACACTACTTGTGTGCATATTTTGGCTATTCTAGCCGTTTGGTCTTGGTGGGCCATTACCTCTAATATCTTGGTGGGCCATTACCTCTAATATGAGCTTCCATCAAATTTCTACTTCTTGCTTGATTAAGCATGAGATCTAACTCAAGGAAGGTAAGAGGTTTTCTCGCTTCTTATCCTTGATAGAAAAGAAAACTAAATGAAGAGAAGTATCTCATTTTCCTCTCCAATTTAGAGTAGAGCCTCATACATACATAGATTAAATTCTCAAAACTTATAGAGAGAAAAATGATATGATAAGAACCAATGATTAGCTTGTTATATATTGGGATTTTCAAAGATACCTAGACCTTGTTAATTTTTATTCGACACATGTAGATGTATGTGTAGGTCTTGTTGTGGGTGAGAGAAATTCCTCCATATCCCATAAAGTTAAATGGCTGAGGTGAATGTGTAAGATGTCAAGTTGAATCATGCTTAACACCTTAGGTGCTAGATGAAATTAAAATGTAAGATAAGTTTTTTTGATTGGGTCCAAGATGGAGGTTTGTGTTGCTAGCATGGCATGCTCAAGCCCTCTACTAAAAGCCATTCGAATCGTATATATTTTGGTAGCTTTTTTCTATTCTAGTAGCTTTATTTCTCTCTATATGTAGTAGAGAAAGTAAATTTTCTACTAAAAACCATTTGCATTGGCCTAATTTAAAAGATAGATAATAGATGTAGCTTGCCCCTATAAATTCTCTTACCTACCACCATTTGCTCTCTAAACCCTCTCTAAATGCAATCACTAGATGCACATGCCCTTTCAACCTTCGCTCTCTAGATGCAATCACTCGATGCACATGCCCTTTCAACCTTCGCTCTCAATAAACATACTAGAGTAGGAGATTGTCAACTCATTTTGGGCTACAAAAGAGTTGTCCCTATATTTCTACATCAAATAGAAAAGACAAAGACACCAAAGCATATGCAATCAATATATGAAGCAATGATGTCCAAATCTATAACTTGGATGGGTGCTCCAGAATGGTCTAATGGAGTACTTATGGTGATTCCCACTTCAAGAGCATGTGACAATAAGCTAGAATGGATTCTTTATGAATGTAGTATGAGATTAAGCATTGTATAAGAAAAACAAGAGCTATTTCTCACAAAATCACACATAAATCTTTATCAAATCCACATCTTTTTAATGGGAAACTATTAATCAAGACAATGGGCAATGGGTGATGCATAGATTAGAAGAAAACGATGGAAAAATCCAAGGGATGACTCCCCAACAATGGCACTAAGAATGTTAAGGGCTCACCCTAACCCCCCTTGAAACAAATCCAACAAGGGATTACGTAGTGAACCGCAACTGTGATGTGAGGATCTTTCCAATGGGGTGGACCTCGTAACCCTTGAGGTCTCCAATGGGGTGGACCTCGTAACCCTTGAGGTCTCCAAGCTCTACAAGTCCTTGAGGAGAAATTCCACCATGTCTCTCGTGAGTGTTGTCTAATCGCCGCGTTGCAAGGATTCTATCATTATCCACCATTGTTTCACAAGGATATGACGTGTGGCATGTTATTTGCCATGTTGGCAGATCATTTCTCCAATCATGGTGGGAGATGCAATCACCACAATCATGGTGGGAGATGCAATCACCACAATCACTAAATATTCTAATCACTGGACTAGTTCTGCAATTGCTCCATGAGTCCAATCGTATGATGCAGGTTTTTCTAGTCATCTGATTAACTGGTTCACCAATCGTCGACTTCTCGATCATTGCACGAAGCAATCACTTTGATTTTCCAATCATGGCTTCTTTAATCGATCGATCCAATCGCTTGATTGTACTTTTTCAATTGGCGATTATACTTTTTCAATTGGCAATTATACTTTTCCAATTTACCGATTCAACTTTTCTAATCTGTGATGATTGTACTTTTTTGATCGTCAAGACCAATCTCTTAATTGCACTTTTTGATCATGTGGTTCCGGTTTTCCAATTATCCAATTAGTCACCTTCAATTATTTGATCGATTATGTCCAATTGTTGATCTTCAATTGTTTGATCGGTCATGTCCAATCATCTAATTGTTGTTTTCGAATCGGCTAATCATACTTCTCCAATCATCTCCAATCGTCCGATTATTGTTTTCCAATCAACCAATCATACTTCCCCAATCAACTCCAAGAAGACTCCAACCATCCAATCATAGACTCCAATTCGTAATTTAAATGATAATTTCTAGTAGCTTGGTGAGAGTGTTCAATAGCGTTGTGTTGACATTAGTTCAAGCTTTCTTTTAACATCTTTCCTTCTTAAATTCTCAAGCAGTCAAGTATGGCTAACAACTCGTCAAATGACGTGTTTAGTTTTCTTTCCAAAGTGCTATGGTGACATCAGTTCAAGCTTTCTTTTAGCATCTTTCCTTCTCAAATTCTCAAGCGGTCAAGTATGGCCACAACAACTGGTCAAATAATTTGTTTGGTATTCTTTCCAAAGAAGATAAATTAGATGGGTCAAATTTCTCTCTATGGAGTTTAATGGTTAGAAATTATTGATTTTTATAGTTATAAATGTCCTTGTGGCAAATGTGAGTGGTAAAGAGCCCCATCCTGGCACAATTACTCTCTTGCTACTCTTCAAAGTGGTTAAGGCCAACAGATCTAGCATCAAGCTCCTCAAATTATTTTACTGACCAAAGAAGTTGGGATTCACATAATGCTCAAGCTTTGGCATTAATTTCCTTGTTAATTAAAGGGTCTATTGTTTCGCACATTCACTATTGTAAAACATCCATGCTTACTTATAACACTCTAAAAATTATGTATCAAGCTAAAAAATGATGTATGATTTCCTTCCTCAAAGGTAACTTGATAATGAAAATTTGTAAGAAAAGGGGTCCATGAATGAGAATTTAACAAAATTACAAGACTTGAGATAGAAACTTCTCAATATTGATGAAGTCATTTCTAAACATCTGAACCCTTGTTAGAATTGGTGGTGCTCATGCTAGGTCAACTATGTGGAGGAGAGAGACTCACAAAATACTTTATTAAGCTGCTCAAAATACAACTAGGCTTCTTGCTCCATACAAAAAAGCCTTCTAGCTCCAGCTTTAAATAGATGAGCTAGTGGACCTTTAGTCCCTTCACACATACACCCTTCTCCTCCCCTTTTACATAACCTTAGTCTCTTAATACCCCCCCTCAATACCAACTATGAAAGAAATTGGAATAGGTGGCATTGGACATAGGATACCTTTATAACATTAGGCGTACAAGGTTAGGAATATAGGTGTGGTTACACTGAGATTTAAAACAATTTCTCAACAGAGTTAGAGGCTGATATAAAGTTAGCCTCTGACTCTTTGTTAGGACATTTAGAAGTGATATGTCCCGTTTGTTTACACTTGTTACATTTCATTTTGTTGGGATATTTGATCAACAATTATTTGCCAAATGACCCACCTTTTTGCAATGGTGGGCACATCTTACTTTGATCACTTGATGTGACAAAGCTTGTTCGATATTCAATCAAGTGGTTGCATTTGAAGATTCAGCTCCTCCCTTTGGCCTCTTTTCTTCATCAAGACAAGATTAAATGACTCCATCAAGGGTGGGATTAGGTATGTTCTTTAGGGTGGTGACTAAGGTAGGGTACACCTTCTTGACTGCTTTTAGCAAAAGAGCCACTGCATCATCTTCATCCATTCTCACATTCACTGATGCAAGTTGAGCCATAATGCCCTTCAAGTGAGAGATGAAGGCTCCAATGCCGTCTCCCTCTTTGAGTTCCAAGCTGAAAAATTCAATTTTGAGTGAGATCTTGGTATTCTTACCACGAGCTCCATAGAGCTTATCAAGCTCATCCCATTTCTCCTTTGCAGTCGGAAGCTCATCCCATTTCTCCTTTGCAGTCGGAAGCTCATCCCATTTCTCCTTTGCAGTCGAAAGCTGGTCCACATGGTGAATGAGAGCCTCATCAAGATGAAGCATGATGTCTTGTGCCCTCTCATCATCTTCAATATCTTCAGCCTTAGTTCGATCAATAACCTTAGTGGCGGAGATGAATGGCCAAAAACCTTTGGACATCATCTTGTACTTGACAAGGACTTGCTAAGTGTGGAAGCCCTCTCCTGAGAACTTCTTAATTTGGGTGTTGTCCTTTGACATTGGGTATTGAAGGAGGTTACTAGAGAGTAATGGGCTGATATATGAAGAGGAAAAAACCAGAAATTTATGATATTTAGGCTTAATTAGAAAGAGAAAGGCTTATGAGAGTGCAACAACCCTTAATCAAGCCAAGGATGTTACATAAATATGAGATTAAGATGGTAAATTTTATGGTTTAGCACTTAGGGTTTGTGCCCAACCATTAATTTTGATGGAGATTAACTTCATTAGTGTTAAAGAACACTTTCTTTGGTGATTAAGATCACCATTGGTGTTTAAAAACACGATTAGTGCTTAAGAGCACATTTCTAATGTCTAATGACACTTGCATTGGTGATTAGATTCACCATTAGTGTTTAAGAATACTTTTAGTGTTTAAAAACACTTTGGAATGACTCCCCTTTGCTAGATTAGAAGCCTCATTAGTTAATCACCACTATTAGTGCTTATAAGCACACTTTGAAAAGCTTTGTGAACTTGAAGATGATGTTGATGATAGAGCTTGATGAGAATGAGACTCATGAATGCCTCATGTGGTTGGCCACCACTTCAAAATCAAAAAAAGGATCAGCACCAACAAGCCCTCACAAGATCACTTAGGTGATTAGAGCAAGGAGGAGAGGATTAGAGCAAGAAAACACTTGATTTTGAAGCTTTAATGGTGAGCTTCAATGGTTTTCAAGAAGGCAACCCTGGTTTTTTCACTGTAGTAGTAGATGCATCGATGCATCATTAGGAGTGAAATTCAAGCTTGATGCTCTTGAGACTATGGGCTTCAAAAGCCCTAAGCCCACATTGCTAATGATGAGCTGCAGGCATCGTATTTCTGTACGACATCTAGTAGTGCAGAAATATGACGCCGGCGCACTCAAGTGGCAATGCCGCGGCCAGGAGAGAAGAAATCTGCCCATTGACAGTACGAATCTAAGTGCCCCAACAGTTTCCTTCATCTTCCCAGTTTAAATCTCCCAAAGATATTGCCTGCACGAGTAGCTAGAGGGCCTCCACTGCTAGGAGATTCAGCAAAACAAGGGAAAAGATAAGGAAATTGACCTATTCTACACCACAAAAGTGACCTACTCTTGCCAAGCTCTAGATACCATGTTGGAAATTATGGTGCTCATGCTAGATGTCCTATGTGGAGGAGAGAGACTCACAAAATACAAGAAAATATCTTGCTTATTAAGCTGCTCAAAATACAACTAGGCTTCTTGCTCCATACAAAAAAGCCTTCTAGCTCCACCTTTAAATAGATGAGCTAGTGGACTTTAAGTCCCTTCACACACACACCCTT
This sequence comes from Cibotium barometz, assembly GCF_041138505.1. NCBI lineage: Eukaryota > Viridiplantae > Streptophyta > Polypodiopsida > Cyatheales > Cibotiaceae > Cibotium > Cibotium barometz. The sequence goes on from NC_141079.1 coordinate 428,209, forward strand.
CTCCTCCCCTTTTACATAATCTTAGTCTCTTAATAACCCTTAACTCATTGCCTAAATCTTATTTGGGTTTCTGTAGTTCCCTTTGTCTTGCTTTGAGAGGCAATGTAGCCCCTCTTACATATTAGTAGCTTGTTAGCTTAGTCTTATAGGAGGAACAATCTAGAAAGAATGTTTCAGAAAATTCTAACAATGCTTAAGCTCTAGCAGCCAAGGATTTCAGTCGAATAGCAATTCGAACAAAACTTATGAGGCCAAGGGTGATTACAAACAGCCAAGGAAGGTGACTTACCATTATTGCAAGAAGCCCGGCCATATAACAAAAATTTGCTTCAAACATCAAAATAAGGAAAAGAAGAAAAAAGAATCCAATAGTTCTGCTTCTCTAGAATTAGAGTTCCAAGAAAGAGAACTTTTCTAATGTCGTTGTCCCTCAAGACTTCTCGCTAATGGCTATTTTTAGTTATAATTCCTTAGTGAAACTGTCTCTAATAGTTAGTTTTTTTGACGTGGTGCTTCTAAATACATAACTTCTTAAAGAAGTTTGGTCAAACATATAGAGAATGCTCAAAGACACCCATGCCTCTCTAGACTCGAAGGTGTTAACTTTTTTCTATATGAGAGAGAGAGAGAGAGAGAGAGAGAGAGAGAGATAGAGAGAGAGAGAGAGAGAGAGAGAGAGAGGGTCTCTTCTCTGTCAATAACCTTGTACCCCCCTCTATAAATCAAGAAAGAGAACTTTTCTAATGTCATGGTCCAGTAAGACTTCTCGCTAATGGCTATTTCTAGTTATAATTCCTTAGTGAAACTGTCTCTAATAGTTAGCTTTTTTTGACAGTGGTGCTTCTAAATACATAACTTCTCAAAGACGTTTGGTCAAACATATAGAGAATGCTCAAAGACACCCATGCCTCTCTACACTCGAAGGTGTTAACTTTTTTCTATATGAGAGAGAGAGAGAGAGAGAGAGAGAGAGAGAGAGAGAGAGAGAGAGAGAGAGAGAGAGAGAGAGAGAGAGAGAGAGAGAGAGAGAGGGTCTCTTCTATATCAATAACCCTGTACCCCCTCTATAAATCATGTGGATGCTTGGATTCTCACTGATAGCTTTTGAGAATACACCTAGGGTATTTTGGTTATATCTCAACTTTGCCTTGTAAGGAGTGATTATTGACTATCACTCAAGGATTAATGAATTTGACGAGTTGTCCACCTTCCTTCTCTTGCCCAATATTCTTGGTAAGTGTTGGACCTGGGTTCAAGATTGCCAGGTGACTTGCGGTCTCACCATCTAGGTTATTAAGCCTAGACTAGTCATGCTTATGCTCTCACTCTCTGCTCTTGCTCACTCAGATAAGTTCTTGCACAAGACACAACAATAGATGAAAATCATGTGAGTAAAGAAGTCATTGTTGTTGTGAATATGCTTTGTATCATATTGCCATGAAGGATTACCAGTGGAATGGCTTACGCACCAAAGATTTCTTGCTTACAAAGTTATACAATCACAATGTATTTAGAATACACACATAATAGTGATAAGCCAGAAGACACAAAATAGGAACTCGAACCTCACCTACACTATTTATAGGTACCTAGTGCCACATGGCACTAGGTACCTATAAATAGTAATGAACACTATTTATACGTAGCTTGTGCCACATGGCACTTGTTGGTAGGATCCACTCCATTCTTCTTGGATTATCTTTTGATTAGTTTAGCTAACGACATGTACTTGTATTGTTGCAGTTGTGCTTCCTTGTGTGCTTTTTGTGCTTCTATACTTATTTGGCATAACTTAGAACCTCATATTTAATGTCTATGAATTGAGTTGCTCACTATAAGCCTCTTGTTTATTTGAGTCCCTTCTTATTGCCACACTACTTGTGTGCATATTTTGGTTGTTCTAGACATTTGGTCTTGGTGGGCCATTACCTCTAATATCTTGGTGGGCCATTATCTCTAATATGAGTTTCCATCAAATTTCTACTTCTTGCTTGATTAAGCATGAGATCTAACCCAAGGAAGGTAAGAGGTTTTCTCTCTTCTTATCCTTGATAGAGAAGAAAACTAAATGAAGAGAAGTATCTCATTTTCCTCTCCAATTTAGAGTAGAGCCTCATACATACATAGATTAAAGCCCCAAAACTTATAGAGAGAAAAATGATATGATAAGAACCAATGATTAGCTTGGTATATATTGGGATTTTCAAAGATACCTAGACCTTGTTAATTTTTATTGGACACATGTAGATGTATGTGTAGGTCTTGTTGTGGGTGAGAGAAATTCCTCCATATCCCATAAAGTTAAATGGCTGAGGTGAATGTGTAAGATGTCAAGTTGAATCATGCTTAACACCTTAGGTGCTAGATGAAATTAAAATGTAAGATAAGTTTTTTTGATTGGGTCCTAGATGGAGGTGTGTGTTGCTAGCATGGCATGCTCAAGCCCTCTACTAAAAGCCATTCCAATTGTATATATTTTGGTATCTTTTTGCTATTCTAGTAGCTTTATTTCTCTCTATATATAGTAGAGAAAGTAGTTTCTCTACTAAAAACCATTTGCATTGGCCTAGTTTTAAAGATAGATAATAGATGTAGCTTGCCCCTATAAATTCTCTTACCTACCACCATATGCTCTCTAAAACCTCTCTAAATGCAATCACTAGATGCACATGCCCTTTTAACCTTCTCTCTCAATACACATACTAGAGTAGGAGATTGTCAACTCATTTTGGGCTACAAAAGAGTTGTCTCTATATTTCTACATCAAATAGAAAAGACAAAGACAGCAAAGTATATAGGATCAATATATGAAGCAATGTTGTCCAAATCTATAACTTGGATGGGTGCTCAAAAATGGTTTAATGAAGTACTTATGGTGATTCCGACTTCAAGAGCATGTGACAATAAGCTAGAATGGATTCTTTATGAATGTATTATGAGTTAAGGCATTGTATAAGAAAAACGAGAGATATTTCTCACAAAATCACACACAAATCTCTATCAAATCCACATCTTTTTCATGGGAAACTATTAATCAAGACAATGGGCAATGGGTGATGCATAGATTAGAGAAAAACGATGGAAAAGGCCAAGGGATGACTCCCCAACAATGGCACTTAGAATGTTAAGGGCTCACCCTAACCCCCCTTGAAACAAATCCAATAAGGGATTACCTAGTGAATCGCAACTGTCATGAGGATCTTTACAATGGGGTGGACGTCGTAACCCTTGAGGTCTCTAAGCTCTACAAGTCCTTGAGAAGCAATTCCACCATGTCTCTCGTCTCGCGAGTGTTGTCTCATCGCCGCGTTGCAAGGATTCTATCATTATCCACCATTGTTTCACAAGGATCTGACGTGTGGCATGTGATTTGCCATGTTGGCAGATCATTTCTCCAATCATGGTGGGAGGTGCAATCACCACCATCACTAAATATTCTAATCACTGGACTGGATCTGCATTTATGGTGGGAGGTGCAATCACCACCACAATCACTAAATATTCTAATCACTAGACTGGTTCTGCAATTGCTCTATGAGTTCAATCGTATGATGCAGGTTTTTCCAATCGTCTGATTAACTGGTTCAGGGTGAAAGCAAGGGACGGTGGTACAAAATTGGTTGTCCTTGACACCACCTAGGCTTGGTAGAACAAGAGTAAAGAAAAAGAGGGAAAAAAGGAAATAAAGGAGAAATATTAAGCTGTGAAAATTCCCTGAGGTGTTATACTTTAGTCTTTTTTTTAAACGTCTCATAACATATAGACGTGGGTGGAGACGTGGGTGGAATGCAAGGAAGCAGATTTCTCTCTCTCCCTCTCTCTCTCTCTTAGACCTCCCCTCTCTGTCTCTCTCTCTGTCTCTCTCTCTCTCTCTCTCTCTCAGACCTCTCTCCTGCACATCCTCTATCCCCTCCGGAACACCATAGCCCTCTCTCTCTCTATATAAACATGGCAGCTCAGGCCGTCACCATATTTACAGAGACGATGCTGGAGGTTGAGTGTGATTCCTTCACTAACCTTGAGTCAGGGATACCTCCATTTACAGAGGATACTATCAATGAAACCCAAGTTGCTCACGAACCTGTCGGCAACCAAGAATTTCTCCGGGGCTATTGGGCGCAAAAAGAAGCGTGAGCAACGATGTAAGGAGTGCAACCCTGCTAGGGAAGGTAGCCTTTCAAGAACCAGGTCAAGGAACAATATATGCAAAGCCATGGCTAGATGTTGGCGGCGTCGACAGACCCAAGGACTAACAACAGTAGAACAACAGGAAATTCTAGAGCAGCTCATGCATCATTAGTCATTTTCCAAGTTAAGGAGTTCGGATGTGCAATCGAGTCTTCTTTCCAACGTTCGCAACACACTGACTCAATTGAAAGTACCTCACTTTGCAAGTGAGCTGTTTGTAAAGAGAGCCTCTTTGATGATGATATTGAAAAATGGTGATCAGAGAACAATGTCAGTGAACCAGTCCAAAATTGCTGCTGTCTTGGGTGTTCATCGACGGAATATAGCGGCACTGGAAACGAAAGATGAGAATGAAGTGTTGCCACTTAGTGCTTGTCACAGACAATTGCTTTTGTATACAAGTATCACAAGTGAAACTAGAGATTTGGTGACCGCTTTTTGGAAATCTGAGACGAGAGTTTCACCAAACAAAAAGGATATTTGTAAGCAGAGGATCGAGGCAAAATGTGTCATCAAACATCCAATTCATCTTCTAGATGACTCTCAAGTAATATGTTTTTGCTACAATGCAATCCATGGTGGCCTTGATTTCTGTTGGAATAGTTCAAAATTTGTAGTCTTTGGGCAGCACTGAAAGCTTGGCTGTTCAGTACCAAACTAGTAGTTTTTTACCAGCAATCACTCTAGGCCATAAGTACCAATTTGGTACTGCAATCATTATATCTCTAAGGATAGTTTAAAGTGGTGATGGAGGCCAGGGATAGCCTCCATGGGGAACCGTATGGCTCTAACAAGATGCGAGTAGATCATCACCGGTGGTGTCTGATCTAATAGGGTATAGGTATCAACTTTGCCCTCAACCTAGGCATAGTACAAGCCCTCAACTAGCAATCCACCTCTTACGATCTTGTTATGCCAAAGGTCCTTCAGTACTCTTGGTGCTACATAAACGGTTTTTGTGCACTTAAGAAGGTAGAAGTCTTCCTTCTCCTTGGCTGCGTTCACTGCAAAGTTATCCCCAATGGACAACAATTGGCTCAACACCTCAGGGTCTCCTTCATACATAGGCATGCTTAAATTCTCACTCACATGGGAGGAAAACAAATCATTGTAGTTCTCCTCCTCATCGTCGTCCTCATCACTATTTGTAGGTTGTACTGACTCTGTCAATGGCTCGATGGAGACATATTTCCATTCTTCAATGTGCTGTTTATTATTGCATCTCCTCCACTGCCCATTCACACATGGATCACAGAAGCATGACAGCGTACGAAAATGCACATCACATTGATTGTATGTTGAGTAGCCGTCAACACAATGGAATGAGCGAGAGCCTACAATTGGTTTATAGTCCCACAACGGAAAATGCAGCACATCATTCGGTGAAAGCAACCAGAACACCCTCCTTGTGCTGGCACTTCCACCTTGCGTTGTCGGCTGAAACCTCGCGTTCAAAAAATTGACCACATTAGCCGCACACTTCATGGGCCAGCCATCGGGTTTTAGCTCTTCGTGCGTCAGGGTTCTCTTGATAATAGCACCTGCACCATCATGCTCTCCTTTTCCATGCCCTGAAGCAAAGAAGTTGTGCATCATATGCAATCCTGTCAACTGATAATACCTGGCTATGAAATAGTGTGGTCTTCGTGCCTTGAACTGTGAAGCGGCACCATCTGACCATACCCAATGATAACGCAAACAGTGTCCTTGCTGTTTCATCCAGTTGTCATGCAGCATAAAACAATGCTGAACAAAGAGCGTGTCGTGGAGGTTATCATCTGATATGTAAAAATGCACAGTCTTCTCAATAGCTCCTACTGAATTTCTGATATAAGAGATGTGTACCAGTATTGTTACCTGTGTTGACCACCAATGCATGGATTGGATCTCATTTTGCACTTTAAAGCTGTAATTCTCTGCAAAATCAACAACAGATACCACAACATCTCTGGGAAACTTAAGCAAGCAGTCTTTGAATTGTTGGGCCTGCCACCTAAACATAAAGTTGTGCTTAACGAAGCTTTTCAGATGATCTGAAAAGAGATGAATGAAAGTTGCACTTTTCATCCTTTCCACGACCAAGTCCTTTCGCTTCTTCTCTTTTCCATCACCATTAACCTGTCCAGTGCCCACATCCTGGAATATCTTAACAGTCACCTCCTTGCTATCTGTTGCAATCTCGGCTGGGCAGAATGACAACTTTCGTACACCGCATTTGGGGCACTCTCCAAGCAAGCATCTCTTTGCATGATATTCACCCTCCTTAGGGCGAGGGCACAATATAAAATCCAGCAAGTTACTTATGTGTTGAAAAACAGCCTGGTTTGCAGAACATTGGCCTGCCTCACTACGTGTACCACAAATGGAGCATGTACATGGATGTTCTTTGCCGTGATGCCCAAACTTGTTCTGGCGCATTTGATTGAAAGCATCCTTGAAGTATACCATCTGGATATGGTAAATACAGCAGCAAGTATAGCGCTCTTTCAATCTTCGGACAAAAAAAGGCTTGAGTGTCTCAAAGGACCTAAGTGACAACTTCACCGCAGGATACATGCTCTTGAATCTTTTGTAGAGCTCCACCTTTAAACGAAAAATGAACCACGTTAGAGCTCAAAATACTATCAAACAAGAGTAAAGCACCAAAGCTATTTACAGTACAAAATTTGGTACTGTAAACCACCAACTCATTCTAAAGTACCAAATTTGGAACTGTAGTGCCAGATAACAGACTATAGTGCCAAATTTGATGCAGAAAAGCACCATATTAGGCTCTATTTATTACCAGGCGGACCATAGTACCCAATTGGATACTTTTCTACATTAAGATTGGTACCAAATTGGATCATAGTAACAAATTGGGTGCTTTTGTGAATACAAAAAAGCACCAAATTTAGTTCTATGCACCAATCTGGAACCATAGTACCCAATTTGGTACTATTTTACATACTGCATATTACCAAAATGGATCCATAGTGGCAAATTGGGTACTTTTTTGGATACAGAAAAGCTTTAAAATTGGTACTATGCATCCAGTTTGGTACTTTTTTGTATTCACTAAAAGCACCCAATCTGTTTCCAAAACACAATTTGGTATAATACTACCAAGTGTGAGTGGTGCCCAAAAACACCAAATTGGATTTGTGGAACCCCTTAGGTACTATGCAGGCACACTTAAAGCACCCTGCATAGTACCAAAATTGATCCATAGTACCAAATTGGCTATTTCTCTGTATACTTCACAGTACCATAATTGGAAGCTTAGTACAAAATTGGATACTTTTTTGGATACAAAGAGCGCCATAATTAGTACTATGCATCTAGTTTGGTACTTTTCAGTATCCTCTAAAAGCCCCAAATCTTTTTCCAAAACCCATTTTGGTATTATACTACCAAGTGTAAGTGGTGCCCAAAAAAACCAAATTGGAGCTGTGGAACACCTTAGACACTAACCAGGCACACTTAAAGCACCCTGCATAGTACCGAACTTGATCCATAGTACCAAATTGGCTATTTCTCTGTATACTTTACAGTACCATGATTGGATGCTTAGTACAAAATTGGATACTTTTCTGGATATAAAACGCTCCAAAACTGGTACTATGCATCCATTTGGTACTTTGCAAGATACATTGAAAGCACCAAATCTGTCTCCAAAACCTAATTTGGTATTACACTACCAAGTGTGAGTGCTTCTCAAAAGTGCCAAATTGAGACTGTGCTTCCTTACTCTTGGACATTGCAACCAAAAGTTGTACCATGAATCCTGTTGGGTACAATGCAAAATTCAGAGAAGTGCCAAATTTAATCCTATGGAGGTGGAATTGGTACCTACAATGATACTATTATGGAGCTGGGAATTCAAACAATGGTAAGTACTTGGATATGGGAATTGGTACCTAAATATCTACAATAGTATGCCATATGAAGACGGAAGTGACCAGGACGGGAGCCATACAGTGTTTACCCCAACTACAATTCTAACCACTGGCAACAGTTGTAATTCTCTTGAATAGAATCTTGCTTGTGATCAGTACTGTCTAATTCTCTTTATTAGAATCTTACTTGTGATCAGTACTGTCTAATGCTATTGCTGTGTTATCAATTTGGTACTGTGCTTTATTGTTTTTAGCTCTGCTGTGTTTTTGCAGTACCAAATTTTGGTACTGTTCCTTTTTGTTTTCACCAAGTAGTAACAGAAAAGTACAAAAGCAGTAGCCAAAAAAAGTACATGTACAAAAAGATAATTATCATTAAATGCCAAAGGCAATGTACAAGCATACAGAATCTTTTACACATCAGGGGGGTCAAAGCGGTACGAATACCCCTCCATAGATACAAAGTAGTTGACAACGAACGAGGAAATGTCATCCTCAATATCAAACAAGGGATTCCGGTGGCTGTAAGCAGTGGGGAACTTATCAGCTAGCCACCCAAAGATCCACGAGAAAATGACATCCATAAGATACTTCGGCTTGTCGGGGTCATAATACTTAGGTTCATATGACCGGATGCAGCAGCACGAGTCGTAATCATTCTTCAAGGACTTGTATCTCGTGTCGTCCACAAGGAGGGTGTTTGTTTCATTGAATTGCGGATACTTGCGCCACACTTTTCTTAGGAGCTTCAGAAAAATAGGCTTGTTACCGAACTCCTTCGCAAGGACTGGCACATCTCTGAGTTTGGTAGCCCACCTCTCACAATGAGACTGGTCAAAAATATCTGCAAAACAGGTAAACCAAGCAATTAGAATAGCAGCACAAATAAGAGTACCAAAGCTAACAAACAGTACATAACAGTGAAAAGGTACCAAACTTGGTACAACACAGTACCAAAGTACCAAACATTATAAAATTGTGTACACAAATGTTACCAAGCACAGAACCAAGTACCATAGTATCAAAGCACCAAACAGTACCAAATTGTGTACAAAATAAAAAACACAGTTTCAAACTACCATAGCATCAGAGTACCAAAGTACCAAAGATAACCAAAGAGTACCAAATTATGTACAAAACAGTGCCAAATTGTGTACACATGAACAAACATAGTCCAAAGCAGCATAGCACCAGAGTACCAAAGTTCCAAAAAGTACCAAATTGTGTTAGCAGTGCCAAAAGTACCAAACTACCAAATAGTACCAGATTGTGTACAGAACAGTAGCAAAGCTAGCCAAACAATATCAAAATCAATAAAACCAGTTGTGAAAGTTTAGGGATAAATACCTAAAAAGAGGCCTTTCATGTTTATCAACCGAGGGAAGCAAGCATTCATTATGGCCATCAAGTTCTTCCTTTGGCTACATGACCAAAGCATCACGTCGCATTGCTTCCTCAAGTTGATGATGAAGTCCTCCGCATCAGGTCTGATGACACAATATTTGTATTGAGACACTTGCACACCTCGGGGCCTAACTCCATCTAGGAACGGGAGCTGCCACAAATCCTTGGGTGCTTCAACATAATCCTTCAGTAGCACTCCATTGACATCCAAAACAACAAGGTGCCTATTGCTTGCCATTACATGTATCGGCATTGATGTATCCGGTGGTTGTTCATGTAGCCACCAATGGTCCCCTGTTGTAGTACCACTAAACTATATGAGTAGAAGAACACAGCCTTTTCGACAAAAGCAAAGTTAGACATTGGGCACCAATAAAAGGTTACAAAACAGTGACAGTAGGACATGACAGTTTACAAACACATTGACACCTTTCAAGAGTAGAGCGGCATGACACAAAACGCATCGACAAAAGCAAAATGGGCTGGTATTTCAAATTAGTCCAGAAGCAAGTACAAAATGCTGTAACATCAGCTAATTTTTGCAGCCTTGCGGCTTGAGACCACCACCAACGGGGCGCTTTCTACATTTCATAGCGAAGAGATCAAAGAGGGTGGCTGAATCATTGCTAGCACCACCTGTTTCTAAGGGCATTGCATCAGGTGTCTCCTCCGCAGCTCTGTCCTTTCCCACACCTTTTGTATCCTTCGTGCCTTTAGGCAACTCTACACCTTCACCCTCCTCTGCACCTTTAACCTGCTCTGCACTTTCAGTAGCTTCCCCCGCCTCTTTGGCCTCCTTCGCGCTTTTAGCCTCCTCTACACCTTTAGCCCCCTCTGCACCTTTAGTCTCCTCAGCACTTTCAGTAGCTTCCCCCGCCGCTCTGGCCTCCTCATTGCTTTTAGCCTCCTCAGTGTCTTTGGGCTCCTCTGCACCTGCAGCCTCCTATGCACTTTGAGTAGCTTCCGCTACCCTATTTCCGTTCTTCCTCCTCTTTCTACCTGCCTTGTCCTTTGCAGATGTTGATGCCATAGCCAAAACCTCTGCCTCTGAGAGAACTTCAACTGTCACCTCCTCAACAGTCGGCATCTCTTCATTGTTCTTCTCGCCTTGGTCATAGTCTCTTGCTCAGCAACCTCCTCAATCAGATCACTTCCCCCCTGTTCTTTCTCCTCCGGTCCCTTTTCGTCTTTGTCTCTCTCTTGCACTTCCGCTTTTAGTCGATCTTCCCCCATGCTTGAGTCTATAGCAGGCTCAGCCCCTTTCCCTTCCCTTGTGTTGGCATCAAGGTCTTGCAGTATTTTCTGCACTGACTTGTAAGGATCTTCTTTAAACATGTAAGTGGCATCTGACTTACTGTGACCAGGGAGATCCTTCCTATCCTTTGGGGTGGTGTCATGGGTGTCCGCACCGAAAGATTCTCTACCTACATATGCACAAAGATGAAAGACAAGATTAGATCATCAGTTCAAACAATATAAACATACAGTGTCCAACACAAACACCCCACTTACTCTTCAATAATGACCTCCTTGACACCCAGGCCTTTGCCTCCGAAGGGATTGCGGTGTTGCAACATGCCTTCACGCACATATCTCTTGTTCTCAACACAGCTGCAAAACATAATGGATGGTACTGATGCCTGCAGGGAAGCATGAAGGTACCAACCACGTAAGAAGCCTCCAAAGCCTCCCCACAGGCAACACAAGTACCAAACACATGAATTGTGTTGGCAGGGTCCACAACATGAGGCCTTGGAGTCAATGTATATTTCATCCCCCTCTTCACATCAGCACACAACTTATGTACAAATTCTTGATGGTCTTGGGTCTCCAAGCATTCATTGTGGAGCTTCACATACTCCATCTGCAAAACAGACATACTCTATCTACTTATCCACCAAAACAAACAATTAGCAAGGAAGTACACAAGCAGTACAAAAACTGAACCAGAATAGGTACCAAAACAGGTAAATTGTACCATAATAGTTCTAAACAGCACTAAATGGGTACAATGAAGTTTCAACAACTCCCAACCAAACCCAAGCAGAATAAAAACAGTACTAAAAAGGGTCGGATTGTACCAAAATAGTTTTAAACAACACTAAATTGGTACATGAAGTACCAAAAACTACCAGAACAGTACTAAAAAAGGTTGGATTGTACCAAAATAGTTTTAAACAACACAAAATTGGTACATGAAGTACCAAAAACTACCAAAACAATACCAAAAATGTAGCAAAGCAGTACCAAAATAATATCAAATAGTAGCAGAATAGTACCAAATAGTACTAAAATAGTACCAAATAGGTTACAGACAGTGCTAAAAAGGTAGCAAATCAATACCAAAATAGTAGTAAACAGTAGCAAAATAGCACCAAATAGGAAACAAAACAGTACCAAAACAAAACCAAAAAGTAGCAAAATAGTACCAAAATAGGTAACAAAACAGTACCAAGACAAACCAATGACAAACCAAAACAGTACCAAAAGGTTAACAAATCAGTATCAAAAAAGTACCAAAAGGTAACTAAACAGTACCAAAACATGTAAATTATGCCAAAACAGTTGCAAACAGCAATAATTTGGTACAATTAAGTACCAAAAACACACAAGACTCCCAAAAATACCCAAAAGACCCAAAAACTTGTCACAGTGAAATTCCAAACTAGTACCAAAATAGTGCAAAAAGTACCAAACGAATCAAAGAAAATAAAAAATACCAAAGATAATACCTAGATAGCACCCAAGACATATTTAGCACTACCATATAAGACCAAATAAAAGCTCAACTTCAGTACCAAAACACTTCAAAAGAGTACCACATGAAGCAAAGAAGCACAAAAAGTACCAAAGTTAGTGCCAACATTGAACCCAAGATATAACTGCAATACCTTAAAGACTCTAAAACTTGTAGCTAGAAAGTACCAAAGCAGTATCATAATAGGTCAGAAGAGTTTCAAATGAACAGCAAAGCACCAAAAGTACCAGTCATGGGTGCAACCAATTATCCAAGACAACCAAAGGTGCCCTATTAGACTAAACTCAGTAACCTGAAAGTACCAAAACAGCACAAAAATAGTTCAATAGAGTACCAAATGAAATAAAGAAGCACCATTAAGTACCAAGAAAGGCAGCAGCACAACACTGAGTGTTATAAAAAATACCAAAACAAGTAAAGAAAGTACCAAAACAGTTCAAGAAGTTCCAAAACCACCAAAAATGTCAGCAGATAAACCAATCAAGAAGTGAAACATGCCAAATCGCCAAACCATGTGCAAATTAAACACTATCAACAGTCAAACACAATGCAATAGGCCAAAAATACAATACCTCCTGCTGTTCAACCTCCGCTTGGAGCTTTTGGATATTTTCGAAAACCCCGTGTCGTCGCAACAAGCGCTGACTTGCTCCCAGCTCAGCCTCCACCTCTCTGATCTCTTCATCCGGAACAGGGATTTGTTGCTGAAGCTCAACAATGCGTGCTCAGGGTATCGATGTCTTCCATCAAACTCTTTGCCACGTCCTTTCTACCTTCATATACCAATAGCTGGTCCTTGTTTGCTTGAATAGAGGCCTTCAGGCTTCTGAGGTTTGACCATCCTGGATGTGACACTGGGTCTGCCAGTCTTTGCAGCAATGCCTCTAAATCAGGTAGGTAGTCAGCAATTACCCCTCTGTCAGCATTCTCTGGTTCTGTGCAGATATTACTACCACTTTGAGTCATCCGGGCCTTCTTATCTGAATGCAGGACACTGCCAGGAGAGGAAGCATTTTGCCTCCTCCATGCCTCAATTTTACGCTCAAGCCCGCCACTCCTAGATGATATCATCTGCAACACTCCTTCCCCAAACTGGGCCCATGCTACTTTATGCCCTGCTGGGTCTTTTTTCGCTGCATGGCATTTCTCAAAAGCATAGCACGTAGCAAATTTGTTGGTCAATTCACCACATGAAGGGGGCCCCTGATAAACTTTGGAGAATAGAAGTCTGCAGTCTTCCACCAGTTGTGGCTGCAAATGGTTTTAAATAGATCTTGCTGTTCTTTTGGTACTTGAACTTGAATACAGTTAACCATTGGTCGGGTGGCATGTCCTCATCAGTCAAGTCCTTGAAGAGTTTGCCCTCAAGACTGAGACCGTACTCTTCATGCAGGTCCTGTGCCGTGTAACAGAACCTGGTTTGTTGAGGGTACTCCTCCATTTTGTTCTTACCTAAACTGTGTTCAAAACAAATCAGAGAATTGCTGACTCCTATAGATTAAATGTGGTGCCCGACATTGTGTCTAATGTGAGGTGATGCCCTACAGAACCAATTGTGGTACTCAAAGAGTACCAAATTTGCTACTGCAAAGTACCAAATATAGTACTGTTCATTTAACTTCAAATGTCAGTGCAGGGAGTGAACATGCACCATTTACTTAGCACATGCATATGCCAATGAATAGTGTACCACGTCTTGACTTGCTAGTAGATTTTGATTCGTCGTCGTCGAAGAGGAGTGAGGTCCGTTCGGAGTCGACCTTGCACTGTTTTGCACTTGCCCTTGTGTTGGGGCTAGCTATGTGCTCCGGCTTTGTTTGTTGGGGGGGTGTGGTGGAAGCACCCTTCTTGTTGCTGCTGCCAGGAGGCACCATGCCCTCCTTTGCCTTCGCTTTCAGTTTGCATGTTGAAGGTGACACTCCCAAATATAGTACTGTTCATTTAACTTCAAATGTCAGTGCAGGGAGTTAACATGCACCATTTACTTAGCACATGCATATGCCAATGAATAGCGTACCACGTCTTGACTTGCTGGTAGATTTTGATTCATCATCGTCGAAGAGGAGTGAGGTCCGTTCGGAGTCGACCTTGCACTGTTTTGCACTTGCCCTTGTGTTGGGACTGGCTATGTGCTCCGGCTTTGTTTGTTGGGGGTGTGGTGGAAGCACCCTTCTTGTTGCTGCTGCCAGGAGGCACCATGCCCTCCTTTGCCTTCGCTTTTGGTTTGCATGTTGAAGGTGACGCTCTGTTGGCAGCAGCTCCCTTGGCCTTTGGGGTCCTCATGGCTAGACGACTGCTCTAGAGCAGAGCAGCTCTGCTACAATTGAATGCGGAGAGAGAGAGAGAGAGAGAGAGAGAGAGAGAGAGAGAGAGAGAGAGAGAGAGAGAGAGAGAGAGAGAGAGAGAGAGAGAGAGAGAGAGAGAGAGAGAGAGAGAGATGGTGCGACCAGACAACGCCCGCTTAGTTCAAACAGAAATGAGCAAAAACAATAAAAAATTGAAACCACTACCACCATGAATGACACCACTACTCTCACGGGGTGGTACTGCACAAAAGATTCTCAAAGATCTTAAAAATAGTTCCTAAATACAAACCTTTTACCCTCAAATTCCCCCCCCCCCCCAAAGTACCAAAAAGGTGGAAAACAAATTGGCCCTTTTCTTGTACCACCAACCCTTGCTTTCACCCTTCACCAATCGTCGACTTTTTCGATCATTGCACAAAGCAATCACTCTGATTTTCCAATCATAGCTTCTTTAATTGATCGATCTAATCGCTTGATTGTACTTTTTCAATTGGGGATTGTACTTTTTCAATTGGCAACTATACTTTTCAAATTGTCCGATTCAACTTTTCTAATCTGTGATTGTACTTTTTCGATCGTCAAGACCAATCACTTAATTGCACTTTTTGTTTATGTGGTTTCTGTTTTCCAATTATCCAATTAGTCACCTTCAATCATTTGATCGATTATGTCCAATTGTTGATCTTCAATTGTTCGATCGGTCATGTCCAATCATCTAATTGTTGTTTTCCAACAATTGGCTAATCATACTTCTATGATCATCTCGAATCGTCTGATTGTTGTTTTCCAATCAACCAATCATACTTCCCCAATCAACTCCAAGAAGCCTCCAACCATCCAATCATAGACTCCAATTCGTAATTTAAATGATAATTTCTAGTAGCTTGGTGAGAGTGTTCAATAGCGTTGTGTTGACATTAGTTCAAGCTTTCTTTTAATATCTTTCCTTCTTAAATTCTCAAGTAGTCAAGTATGGCTAATAACTCATCAAATGATGTGTTTAGTTTTCTTTCCAAAGTGCTATGCTGACATCAGTTCAAGCTTTCTTTTAGCATCTTTCCTTCTCAAATTCTCAAGCAGTCAAGTATGGCCACAACAACTCGTCAAATAATTTGTTTGGTATTCTTTCCAAAGAAGCTAAATTAGATGGGTCAAATTACTCTCTATGGAGTTTAATGGTTAGAAATTATGGATTTTTATAGTTATAAATGTCCTTATGGCAAATGTGAGTGGTAAAGAGCCCCATCCTGGCACAATTACTCTCTTGCTACTCTTCAAAGTGGTTAAGGCCAACAGATCTAGCATCAAGCTCCTAAAATTATTTTACTGACCAAAGAAGTTGGGATTCACATAATGCTCAAGCTTTGGCATTAATTGCCTTGTTAATTAAAGGGTCTATTGTTTCGCACATTCACTATTGTAAAACATCCATGCTTACTTATAACACTCTAGAAATTATGTATCAAGAAAAAAAATGATGTATGGATTTCCTTCCTCAAAGGCAACTTGATAATGAAAATTTGTAAGAAAAGGGGTCCGTGAATGAGCATTTAACAAAATTACAAGACTTGAGAGAGAGAAACTTCTCAATATTTATGAAGTCATTTTTAAAAAGGACATGATTAATATCACCCTTAACTCATTGCCTAAATCTTATTTGGGTTTCTGTAGTTCCCTTTGTCTTGCTTTGAGAGGCAATATAGCCCCCCTTACATATTAGGAGCTTGTTAGCTTAGTCTTATAGGAGGAACAGTCTAGAAAGAATGTTTCAAAAAATTCTAACAACGCTTAAGCTCTAGCAGCCAAGGATTTTAGTCGAATACCAATTCCAAAAAAACTTCTTAGGCCAAGGGTGATTCCAAATAGCAAAGGAAGGTGACTTACCATTATTGCAAGAATCCTGGCCATATAATGGAAATTTGCTTCAAACGTCAAAATAAGGAAAAAAGAATCCAATAGTTTTGTTTCTCTAGAATTAGAGTTCTAGGAAAGATAACTTTTCTAATGTCGTTGTCCATCCAGACTTCTTGCTAATGGCTATTTCTAGTTATAAATCCTTAGTGAAACTGTCTATAATAGTTAGTTTCTTTTGACAGTGGTGGTTCTAAATACATAACTTCTCAAAGAAGTTTGGTCAAACATATAGAGAATGCTCAAAGACACCCAGGCTTCTCTACACTCAAAGGTGTTAACTTTTTATAGAGAGAGAGAGAGAGAGAGAGAGAGAGAGAGAGAGAGAGAGAGAGAGAGAGAGAGAGAGAGAGAGAGAGAGAGAGAGAGAGAGAGGGTCTCTTCTCTATCAATAAACCTGTAACCCCCTCTATAAATCATGTGGATGCTTGGATTCTCGCTGATAGCTTTTGAGAATACACCTAGGGTATTTTGGTTATATCTTAACTTTGCCTTGTAAGGAGTGATTTTTGACTATCACTCAAGGATTAATGAATTTGACGAGTTGTCCACCTTCCTTCTCTTGCCCAATATTCTTGGTAAGTGTTGGACCTGGGTTCAAGATTGCCAGGTGACTTGCGGTCTCACCATCTAGGTTATTAAGCCTAGACTAGTCATGCTTATGCTCTCACTCTCTACTCTTGCTCACTCAGATAAGTTGTTGCACAAGACACAACAATAGATGAAAATCATGAGTTAAGAAGTCATCGTTGTGAATATGCTTTGTATCATATTGCCATGAAGGATTACTAGTGGAATGGCTTATGCACCAAAGCTTTCTTGCTTACAAAGTTATACAATCACAATGTATTCAGAATACACACATAATAGTGATAAGCCACAAGACACAAAATAGGAACTCGAACCTCACCTACACTATTCATAAGTACCTAGTGCCACATGGCACTAGGTACCTATAAATAGTAATGAACACTATTTATAGGTAGCTTGTGCCACATGGCACTTGTTATTGGTAGGATCCACTCCAATCTTCTTAGATTATCTTTTGATTAGTTTAGCTCTCTACATGTACTTGTATTGTTGCAGTTATGCTTCCTTGTGTGCTTTTTGTGCTTCTATGCTTATTTGGCATAACTTGTTGCACAAGACACAACAATAGATGAAAATCATGAGTAAAGAAGTCATCGTTGTGAATATGCTTTGTATCATATTGCCATGAAGGATTACTAGTGGAATGGCTTATGCACCAAAGCTTTCTTGCTTACAAAGTTATACAATCACAATGTATTCAGAATACACACATAATAGTGATAAGCCACAAGACACAAAATAGGAACTCGAACCTCACCTACACTATTCATAAGTACCTAGTGCCACATGGCACTAGGTACCTATAAATAGTAATGAACACTATTTATAGGTAGCTTGTGCCACATGGCACTTGTTATTGGTAGGATCCACTCCAATCTTCTTAGATTATCTTTTGATTAGTTTAGCTCTCTACATGTACTTGTATTGTTGCAGTTATGCTTCCTTGTGTGCTTTTTGTGCTTCTATGCTTATTTGGCATAACTTAGAACCTCATATTTTATGTCTATGAATTGAGTCGCTCACTATGAGCCTCTTGTTTCTAATCTATGATTGTACTTTTTTGATCGTCAAGACCAATCACTTAATTGGACTTTTTGATCATGTGGTTCCTATTTTCCAATTATCCAATTAGTCACCTTCAATCATTTGATCGATTATGTCTAATTGTTGATCTTAAATTGTTCGATTGGTTCTGTCCAATCATCTAATTGTTGTTTTCCAATCGGCTAGTCATACTTCTCCGATCATCTCCAATTGTCCAATTGTTGTTTTCCAATCAAAGAATCATACTTCCCCAATCAACTCCAAGAAGCCTCCAACCATCCAATCATAGACCCCAATTCATAATTTAAATGATAATTTCTAGTAGCTTGGTGAGAGTGTTCAATAGCGTTGTGTTGACATTAGCTTAAGCTTACTTTTAACATCTTTCCTTCTTAATTTCTCAAGCAGTCAAGTATGGCTAATTACTCGTCAAATGATGTGTTTAGTTTTCTTTCCAAAGTGCTATGCTGACACTAGTTCAAGCTTTCTTTTCGCATCTTTCCATCTCAAATTCTCAGGCAGTCAACTATGGCCACAACAACTCGTCAAATAATTTGTTTGGTATTCTTTCCAAAGAAGATAAATTAGATGGGTCAAATGAATCTCTATCGAGTTTAATGGTTAGATATTATGGATTTTTATAGTTATAAATGTCCTTGTGGCAAATGTGAGTGGTAAAGAGCCCCATCTTGGCACAATTACTCTCTTGCTACTCTTCAAAGTGGTTAAGGCCAACAGATCTAGCATCAAGCTCCTCAAATTATTTTATTGACCAAAGAAGTTGGGATTCACATAATGCTCAAGCTTTGGCATTGATTGCCTTGTTAATTAAAGGGTCTACTGTTTCGCACATTTACTATTGTAAAACATCCATGCTTACTTATAACACTCTATAAATTATGTATCAAGCTAAAAAATGATGTGTGGATTTCCTTCCTCAAAGGCAACTTGATAATGAAAATTTGTAAGAAAAGGGGTACATGAATGAGCATTTAACAAAATTACAAGACTTGAGAGAGAATTTTCTCAATATTGATGAAGTTACTTCTAAAAAGGACATGATTAACATCACCCTTAACTCATTGCCTAAATCTTATTTGGGTTTCTATAGTTCCCTTTGTCTTGCTTTGAGAGGTAACTCATTGCCTAAATCTTAACTCATCACCCTTAACATCACCCTTAACTCATTGCCTAAATCTTATTTGGGTTTCTATAGTTCCCTTTGTCTTGCTTTGAGAGGTAATGTAGCCCCGCTTACATATTAGGAGCTTGTTAGCTTAGTCTTATAAGAGGAACAATCTAGAAAGAATGTTTTAGAAAATTCTAACAACGCTTAAGCCCTAGCAGCCAAAGATTTTACTCGAATGCAAATTCCAACAAAACTTATGAGGCTAAGGGTGATTCCAAACAGCCAAGGAAGGTGACTTACCATTATTGCAAGAAGCCCGGCCATATAACAGAAATTTGCTTCAAACGTCAAAATAAGGAAAAGAAGAAAAAAGAATCCAATATTTCTACTTCTCTAGAATTAGAGTTCCAAGAAAGGGAACTTTTCTAATGTCGTTGTCCATCAAGACTTCTCGCTAATGGCTATTTGTAGTTATAATTCTATCTCTAATAGTTAGTTTCTTTTGACAGTGGTGCTTTTAAATACATAACTTCTCAAAGAATTTTGGTCAAACATATGGAGAATGCTCAAAGACACCGAGGCCTCTCTACACTCGAAGGTGTTAACTTTTTTCTATATGACATCAAATAGAAAAGAGGAAGACACCAAAGCATATACGATCAATATATGAAGCAATGATGTCCAAATCTATAACTTGGATGGGTGCTAAAAAATGGTCTAATGGAGTACTTATGGTGATTCCCACTTCAAGAGCGTGTGACAATAAGCTAGAATGGATTCTTTATGAATGTATTATGAGATTAAGCATTGTATAAGAAAAATGAGAGCTATTTCTCAAAAAATGAGAAATAGCTCTCATTCTTTATGAATGTATTATGAGATTAAGCATTGTATAAGAAAAATGAGAGCTATTTCTCAAAAAATCACACACAAATCTCTATCAAATCCACATCTTTTTCATGGGAAACTATTAATCAAAAGGGATCACCCTAACCCCCCTTGAAACAAATCCAATAAGGGATTACCTTGTCAACCGTAACTATCATGAGGATCTTTCCAATGGGGTGGAGCTTGTCTCATAATCCTTGAGGTCTCCAAGCTCTACAAGTCCTTGAGAAGCAATTCCACCATGTCTCTTGTGAGTGTTATCTCATCTCGCCGTATTGCAAGGATTCTATCATTATCTACCATTGTTTCACAAGGATCTGACGTGTTGGCAGATCATTTCTCCAATCATGGTGGAAGGTGCAATCACCATAATCACTAAATATTCTAATCACTGGACTGGTTCTGCAATTGCTCCATGAGTCCAATCGTATTATGCAGGTTTTTCCAATCGTGTGATTAACTGGCTCACCAATCGTCGACTTTTTCAATCATTGCACAAAGCAATCACTATGATTTTCCAATCATGGCTTCTTTAATTGATTGATCCAATTGTTTGTTGATTGTACTTTTTCAATTGACGATTATACTTTTTCAATTGGCAATTATACTTGTCCAATTGTCCGATTCAACTTTTCTAATCTGTGATTGTACTTTTTCGATATCAAGACCAATCACTTAGTTGCACTTTTTAATCATGTGGTTCCTGTTTCTCAATTATCCAATTAGTCACCTTCAATCATTTGATCGATTAGGTCCAATTATTGATCTTCAATTGTTCGATCGGTCATGTCCAATCATCTAATTGATGTTTTCCAATCGACTAATCATACGTCTCTTATCATCTCCAATCGTTCGATTGTTGTTTTCCAATCAACCAATCATACTTCCCCAATCAACTCTAAGAAGCCTCCAACCATCCAATCATAGACTCCAATTTGTAATTTAAATGATAATTTCTAGTAGCTTGGTGAGAGTGTTCAATAGTATTGTGTTGACATTAGTTCAAGCTTTCTTTTAACATCTTTCCTTCTTAAATTCTCAAGTAGTCAAGTATGGCTAAAAACTCGTCAAATGATGTGTTTAGTTTTCTTTCCAAAGTGCTATGCTAACATCAGTTCAAGCTTTCTTTTAGCATCTTTCCTTCTCAAATTCTCAAGCAGTCAAGTATGGCCACAACAACTCGTCAAATAATTTGTTTGGTATTCTTTCCAAAGAAGATAAATTAGATGGGTCAAATTACTCTCTATGGAGTTAAATGGTAAGAAATTATGGATTTTTATAGTTATAAATGTCCTTGTGGCAAATGTGAGTGGTAAAGAGCCCCATCCTAGCCCAATTACTCTCTTGCTACTCTTGAAAGTGGTTAAGGCCAACAGATCTAGCATCAAGCTCCTCAAATTATTTTGCTGACCAAAGAAGTTGGGATTCACATAATGCTCAAGCTTTGGCATTCATTGCCTTGTTAATTAAAGGGTCTATTGCTTCGCACATTCACTATTGTAGAACATCCACGCTTACTTATAACACTTTAGAAATTATGCATCAAGCTAAAAAATGATGTGTGGATTTCCTTCCTCAAAGGCAACTTGATAATGAAAATTTGTAAGAAAAGGGGTCCATGAATGAGCATTTAACAAAATTACAAGACTTGAGAGAGAAACTTCTCAATATTGATGAAGTCATTTCTAAAAAGGACATGATTAACATCACCCTTAACTCATTGCCTAAATCTTATTTGGGTTTCTATAGTTCCCTTTGTCTTGCTTTGAGAGGCAATGTAGCCCCTCTTACATATTAGGAGCTTGTTAGCTTAGTCTTATAGGAGGAACAATCTAGAAAGAATGTTTCAGAAAATTCTAACAACGCTTAAGCTCTAGCAGTCAAGGATAAGGGTGAGATGTTTCGGTCGAATACCAATTCTAACAAATCTTATGAGGCCAAGGGTGATTCCAAAGAGCCAAGGAAGGTGACTTACCATTATTGCAAGAATCCGGGCCATATAACGGAAATTTGCTTCAAACGTCAAAATAAGGAAAAGAAGAAAAAAGAATGCAATAGTTTTGCTTCTCTAGAATTAGAGTTCATGGAAAAAGAACTTTTCTAATGTCGTTGTCCATCAAGACTTCTCGCTGTGGCTATTTGTAGTTATAATTCCTTAGTGAAACTGTCTCTAATAGTTAGTTTCTTTTGACAGTGGTGCTTCTAAAGACATAACTTCTCAAAGAAGTTTGGTCAAACATATAGAGAATGCTCAAAGACACCTAGACCTCTCTACACTCAAAGGTGTTAAATTTTTTCTATGCGAGAGAGAGAGAGAGAGAGAGAGAGAGAGAGAGAGAGAGAGAGAGAGAGAGAGAGAGAGAGAGAGAGAGAGAGAGAGAGGGAGAGGGTCTCTTCTCTATCAATAACCCTGTTCCCCCCTCTATAAATCACGTGGATGCTTGGATTCTCGTAGTGATAGCTTTTGAGAATACACCTAGGGTATTTTGTTTATATCTCAACTTGGCCTTGTAAGGAGTGATTATTGACTATCACTCGAGGATTAACAAATTTGACGAGTTGTCCACCTTCCTTCTCTTGCCCAATATTCTTGGTAAGTGTTGGACTTGGGTTCAAGATTGCCAGGTGACTTGCGGTCTCACCATCTAGGTTATTAAGCCTAGACTAGTCATGCTTATGCTCTCACTCTCTACTCTTGCTCGCTCAGATAAGTTCTTGCACAATACACAACAATAGATGAAAATCATGAGTAAAGAAGTCATCGTTGAATATGCTTTGTATCATATTGCCATGAAGGATTACTAGTGGAATGGCTTACGCACCAAAGATTTCTTGCTTCCAAAGTTATACAATCACAATGTATTCAGAATACACACATAATAGTGATAAGCTAGAAGACACAAAATAGGATTTCGAACCTCACCTACACTATTTATAGGTACCTAGTGCCACATGGCACTAGGTACCTTCAAATAGTAATGAAAACTATTTATAGGTAGCTTGTGCCACATGGCACTTGTTGGTAGGATCCACTCCAATCTTCTTGGATAATTTATCTTTTGATTAGTTTAGCTCTCTACATGCACTTGTATTGTTGCAGTTGTGCTTCCTTGTGTGCTTTTTGTGCTTCTATGCTTATTTGGCATAACTTAGAACCTCATATTTAATGTCTATAAATTGAGTTGCTCACTATAAGCCTCTTGTTTCTTTGAGTCGCTCACTATAAGCCTCTTGTTTCTTTGAGTCCCTTCTTATTGCCACACTACTTGTGTGCATATTCTGGCTATTCTAGCTATTTGGTCTTGGTGGGCCATTACCTCTAATATGAGCTTCCATCAAATTTCTACTTCTTGCTTGATTAAGCATGAGATCCAACCCAAGGAAGGTAAGAGGTTTTCTCTCTTCTTATTCTTGATAGAGAAGAAAACAAAATGAAGAGAAGTATCTCATTTTCCTCTCCAATTTAGAGTAGAGCCTCATACATACATAGATTAAAGTCTCAAAACTTATAGAGAGAAATATGATATGATAAGGACCAATGATTAGCTTGCTATGTATTGGGATTTTCAAAGATACCTAGACCTTGTTAATTTTTTTTAGACTCATGTAGATGTATGTGTAGGTCTTGTTGTGGGTGAGAGAAATTCCTCCACATCCCATAAAGTTAAATGGCTGAGGTGAATGTGTAACATGTCAAGTTGAATCATGCTTAACACCTTAGGTGCTAGATGAAATAAAAATGTAAAATAAGTTTTTTTGATTGGGTCCTAGATGGAGGTTTGTGTTGCTAGCATGCCGTGCTCAAGCCCTCTACTAAAAGCCATTCGAATTGTATATATTTTGGTAGCTTTTTTCTATTCTAGTAGCTTTATTTTTCTCTATATATAGTAGAGAGAAATATTTGTGTAAGATGTCAAGTTGAATCATGCTTAACACCTTAGGTGCTAGATGAAATTAAAATGTAAAATAAGTTTTTTTGATTCGGTCCTAGATGGAGGTTTGTGTGGCTAGCATGCCATGCTCAAGCCCTCTACTAAAAGCCATTCGAATTGTATATATTTTGGTAGCTTTTTTCTATTGTAATAGCTTTATTTCTCTCTATATATAGTAGAGAAAGAAATTTTTCTACTAAAAACCATTTGCATTTGCCTAATTTTAAAGATAGATAATAGATCTAGCTTGCCCCTATAATTTCTCTCACCTACCACCATATGCTCTCTAAACCCTCTCTAAGTGAAATCACTAGATGCACATGCCCTTTCAACCTTCTCTCGCAATACACATACTAGAGTAGGAGATTGTCAACTCATTTTGGGCTACAAAAGAGTTGTCCCTATATTTCTACATCAAATAGAAAAGACAAAGACACCAAAGCATATACGATCAATATATGAAGCAATGATGTCCAAATCTATAACTTAGATGGCTGCTTAAAAAAGGTCTAATGGAGTACTTATGGTGATTCCCACGTCAAGAGCGTGTGATAATAAGCTAGAATGGATTCCTTATGAATGTATTATGAGATTAAGCATTGTATAAGAAAAACGAGAGCTATTTCTAACAAAATCACACACAAATCTCTGTCAAATCCACATCTTTTTCATGGGAAACTATTAATAAAGACAATGGGCAATGGGTGATGAATAGATGAGAGAAAAACGATGGAAAAAGCCAAGGGATGACTCCCCAACAATGGCACTAAGAATGTCAAGGGCTCACGGTAACCCCCCTTGAAACAAATCCAATAAGGGATTACCTAGTGAACCGCAACTGTCATGAGGATCTTTTCAATGGGGTGGACCTCGTAACCCTTGAGGTCTCCAAGCTCTACAAGTCCTTGAGAAGCAATTCCACCATGTCTCTCGTGAGTGTTGTCTCATCGCCGCGTTGCAAGGATTCTATCATTATCCACCATTGTTTCACAAGGATCTGACGTGTGGCATGTTATTTGCCATGTGGCAAATCATTTCTCCAATCATGGTGGGAGGTGCAATCACCACAATCACTAAATATTCTAATCACTGGACTGGTTCTGTAATTGCTCCATGAGTCCAATCGTATGGTGCAGGTTTTTCCAATTGTCTGATTAACTAGTTCACGAATCGTCGACTTTTTCGATCATTACACAAAGCAATCACTCCAATTTTTCAATCATGGCTTCTTTAATCGATCGATCTTTTTCAATTGGCGATTATACTTTTTCAATTGGCGATTATACTTTTTCAATTGGCAATTATACTTTTCCAATTAGAGATTATACTTTTTCAATCATGGTGGGAGGTGCAATCACCATAATCACTAAATATTCTAATCACTGGACTGGTTCTGCAATTGCTCCATGAGTCCAATCGTATGGTGCAGGTTTCTCCAATTGTGTGATTAACTGGTTCATGAATCGTTGACTTTTTCGATCACTGCACAAAGCAATCAGTCTGATTTTCCAATCATGGCTTCTTTAATTGATCGATCCAATCGCTTGATTGTACTATTTCAATTGGCGATTATACTTTTTCAAATGGCAATTATACTTTTCCAATTGTCTGATTCAACTTTTCTAATCTATGATTGTACTTTTTCGATCGTCAACACCAATCACTTAATTACACTTTTTGATCATGTGGTTCATGTTCTCCAATTATCTAATTAGTCACCTTCAATCATTTGATTGATTATGTCCAATTGTTGATCTTCAATTATTCGATTGCTCATGTCCAATCATCTAATTGTTGTTTTCCAATCGGCTAATTCGATCATCTCCAATCGTTCGATTGTTATTTTCCAATCAACCAATCATACTTCCCCAATCAACTCCAAGAAGCCTCCAACCATCCAATCATAGACTCCAATTCGTAATTTAAATGATAATTTCTAGTAGCTTGGTGAGAGTGTTCAATAGCGTTGTGTTGACGTTAGCTCAACCTTTCTTTTAACATCTTTCCTTCTTAAATTCTCAAGCAGTCAAGTATGGCTAATAACTCGTCAAATGATGTGTTTAGATTTCTTTCCAAAGTGCTATGCTAACATCAATTCAAGCTTTCTTTTAGCATCTTTCCTTCTCAAATTCTCAAGCAGTCAAGTATGGCCACAACAACTCATCAAATAATTTGTTTCGTATTATTTCCAAAGAAGATAAATTAGATAGGTCAAATTACTCTCTATGGAGTTTAATGGTTTGAAATTATGGATTTTTATAGTTTCAAATGTCCTTGTGGCAAATGTGAGTGGTAAAGAACCCCATCCTGGCACAATTACTCTCTTGCTACTCTTCAAAGTGGTTAAGGCCAACAGATCTAGCATGAAGCTCCTCAAATTATTTTACTGACCAAAGAAGTTGGGATTCACATAATGCTCAAGCTTTGGCATTAGTTGCCTTGTTAATTAACGGGTCTATTATTTCGCACATTCACTATTGTAGAACATCCATGCTTACTTATAACACTCTAGAAATTATATATCAAGCTAAAAAATGATGTATGGATTTCCTTCCTCAAAGGTAGCTTGATAATGAAAATTTATAAGAAAAGGGGTCCATGAATGAGCATTTAACAAAATTACAAGACTTGAGGGAGAAACTTCTCAATATTGATAAAGTCATTTCTAAAAAGGACATGATTAACATCACCCTTAACTCTTTGCCTAAATCTTATTTGGGTTTCTATAGTTCCCTTTGTCTTGCTTTGAGAGGCAATGTAGCCCCTCTTACATATATTAGGAGCTTGTTAGCTTAGTCTTATAGGAGGAACAATCTAGAAAGAATGTTTCAAAAAATTATAACAACGCTTAAGCTCTAGTAGCCAAGGATAACAGTGAGATGTTGCAGTCAAATACCAATTCCAACAAAACTTATGAGGCCAAGGGTGATTCCAAACAGCCAAGGAAGGTGACTTACCATTATTGCAAGAAGCCCGTCAAAAATAAGGAAAAGAAGAAAAAAGAATCCAATAGTTCTGCTTCTTCAAAATCAGAGTTTGAAGAAAGAGAACTTTTCTAATGTCGTTGTCCATCAAGACTTCTTGCTAATGGCTATTTGTAGTTATAATTCCTTAGTGAAACTATCTCTAATAGTTAGTTTTTTTTGACAGTGGTGCTTCTAAATACATAACTTCTCAAAGAAGTTTGGTCAAACATATAGAGAATGCTCAAAGACACCTAGGCCTCTCTACACTCAAAGGCGTTAACTTTTTTCTATGCGAGAGAGAGAGGGTCTCTTCTCTATCAATAACCCTGTACCCCCTCTATAAATCATGTGGATGCTTGGATTCTCTCGCTGATAGCTTTTGAGAATACACCTAGGGTATTTTGGTTATATCTAACCTTTGCCTTGACTCACTCAAGGATTAACAAATTTGGCGAGTCGTCCACCTTCCTTCTCTTGCCCAATATTCTTGGTAAGTGTTGGACTTGGGTTCAAGATTTCTAGGTGACTTGCGGTCTCACCATCTAGGTTATTAAGCCTAGACTAGTCATGCTTATGCTCTCACTCTTTGCTCTTGCTCACTTAGATAAGTTCTTGCACAAGACGCAACAATAGATGAAAATCGTGAGTAAAGAAGTCATCGTTGTGTGAAGATGCTTTGTATCATATTGCCATGAAGGATTACCAGTGGAATGGCTTACGCACCAAAGCTTTCTTGCTTACAAAGTTATACAATCATAATGTATTAAGAATACACACATAATAGTGATAAGCCAAAAGACACAAAATAGGAACTCAAACCTCACCTACACTATTTATCGGTACCTAGTGCCACATGACACTAGGTACCTATAAATATTAATAAACACTATTTTTAGGTAGCTTGTACCACATGGCACTTGTTGGTAGGATCCACTCCAATCTTCTTGGATTATCTTTTGATTAGTTTAGCTCTCTACATGTACTTGTATTGTTGTAGTTGTGCTTCCTTGTGTGCTTTTTGTGCTTCTATGCTTATTTGGCATAACTTAGAACCTCATATTAAATGTTTATGAATTGAGTCGCTCACTATAAGCCTCTTGTTTCTTTAAGTCCATTCTTATTACCACACTACTTGTGTGCATATTCTGGCTATTCTAGCCATTTGGTCTTGTTGGGCCATTACCTCTAATATGAGCTTCCATCAAATTTCTACTTCTTGCTTGATTAAGCATGAGATCTAACCCAAGGAAGGTAAGAGATTTTCTCTCTTATGATACTTGATAGAGAAGAAAACTAAATGAAGAGAAGTATCTCATTTTCTCTAATTTAGAGTAGAGCCTCATACATACATAGATTAAAGTCTCAAAATTTATAGAGAGAAACATGATATGATAAGAACGAATGATTAGCTTGCTATAAATTGGGATTTTCAAAGATCCCTAAACCTTGTTAATTTTTATTAGACACATGTAGATGTATGTGTAGGTCTTGTTGTGGGGGTGAGAGAAATTCCTCCATATCCCATAAAGTTAAATGGCTGAGGTGAATGAGTAAGATGTCAAGTTGAATCATGCTTAACACCTTAGGTGCTAGATGAAATAAAAATGTAAAATAAGTTTTTTTGATTGGGTCCTAGATGGAGGTTTGTGTTGCTAGCATGGCATGCTCAAGCCCCCTACTAAAAGCCATTCGAATTGTATATATTTTGGTAGCTTTTTTCTATTCTAGTAGCTTTATTTCTCTCTATATATAGTAGAGAAAGTAATTTTTCTACTAAAAACCATTTGCATTGGCCTAATTTTAAAGATAGATAATAGATGTAGCTTGCCCCTATATTTCCTCTTACCTACCACCATATGCTCTCTAAACCCTCTCTAAATGAAATCACTAGATGCCCTTTCAACCTTCTCTCTCAATACACATACTAGAGTAAGTAATTTTTCTACTAAAAACCATTTGCATTGGCCTAATTTTAAAGATAGATAATAGATGTAGCTTGCCCCTATATTTCCTCTTACCTACCACCATATGCTCTCTAAACCCTCTCTAAATGCAATCACTAGATGCACACGCCCTTTCAACCTTCTCTCTCAATACACATACTAGAGTAGGAGATTGTCAACTCATTTTGGGCTACAAAAGAGTTGTCCCTATATTTCTACATCAAATAGAAAAGACAAAGACACCAAAGCATATATGATCAATATATGAAGCAATGATGTCCAAATCTATAACTTGGATGGGTGCTCAAAAATGGTCTAGTGGAGTACTTATGGTGATTCCCACTTCAAGAGCCTGTGACAATAAGCTAGAATGGATTCTTTATAAATGTATTATGAGATTAAGCATTGTATAAGGAAAACTAGAGCTATTTAGACAATGGGCAATGGGTGATTCATAGATTAGAGAAAAACGATGGAAAAAGCCAAGGGATGACTCCCCAACAATGGCACTAAGAGTGTTAAGGGCTCACCCTATCCCCCTTGAAACAAATCCAGTAAGGGTAAACCTAGTGAACCGCAACTGTCACATGAGGATCTTTCCAATGGGGTGGAGCTCATAAACCTTGAGGTCTCCAAGCTCTACAAGTCCTTGAGAAGCACCTCCACCATGTCTCTCGCGATTGTTGTTTCATCCCCAAGTTGCAAGGATTCTATCATTATCTACCATTGTTCCACAAGGATCTGATGTGTGGCATGTTATCTGCCACGTGGCAGATCATTTCTCCAATCATGATGGGAGGTGCAATCACCAGAATCACTGAATATTCTAATCCCTGGATTTGTTCTACAATTGCTCCATGAGTCCAATCGTATGATGCAGGTTTTTCCAATTGTCTGATTAACTGGTTCACGAATCGTCGACTTTTTTTGATCATTGCACAAAGCAATCACTCTGATTCTCCAATCATGGCTTCTTTAATCGATCGATCCAATCGCTTGATTGTACTTTTTCAATTGGCGATTATAATTTTTCAATTGGCAATTATACTTTTCCAATTGTCCGATTCAACTTTTCTAATCTGTGATTGTTCTTTTTCGATCGTCATCAAGACCAATCACTTAATTGCACTTTTTGATCATGTGGTTTTTGTTTTACAATTATCCAATTAGTCACCTTCAATCATTTGATTGAATATGTCTAATTGTTGGTCTTCAATTGTTCGATCGGTCATGTCCAATCATCTAATTGTTGTTTTCCAACAATCGGCTAATTATACTTCTCTGATCATCTCGAATCATCTGTTGTTGTTTTCCAAATCAACCAATCATACTTCCCCAATCAACTCCAAGAAGCCTCCAACCATCCAATCATAGACTCCAATTCGTAATTTAAATGATAATTTCTAGTAGCTTGGTGAGAGTGTTCAATAGCATTGTGTTGACATTAGTTCAAGCTTTCTTTTAATATCTTTCCTTCTTAAATTCTCAAGCACTCAAGTATGGCTAATAACTCGTCAAATGATGTGTTTAGTTTTCTTTCCAAAGTGCTATGCTAACATCAGTTCAAGATTTCTTTTAGCATCTTTCCAAAGTGCTATGCTAACATCAGTTCAAGCTTTCTTTTAGCATCTTTCCTTCTCAAATTCTCAAGCAGTCAAGTATGGCCACAACAAATCGTCAAATAATTTGTTTGGTATTCTTCCCAAAGAAGATAAATTAGATGGATCAAAGTACTCTCTATGGAGTTTAATGGTTAGAAATTATGGATTTTAATAGTTATAAATATCCTTGTGGCAAATGTGAGTGGTAAGGAGCCCCATCCTGGCACAATTACTCTCTTGCTACTCTTCAAAGGGGTTAAGGCCAACAGATGTAGCATCAAGCTCCTCAAATTATTTTACTGACCAAAGAAGTTGGGATTCACATAATGCTCAAGCTTTGGCAATAATTTAATTAAAGGGTCTATTGTTTCCCACATTCACTATTGTAGAACATCCATGCTTACTTATAACACTCTAGAAATTATGTATCAAGCTAAAAAATGATGTATGGATTTTCTTCCTCAAAGGCAACTTGATAATGAAAATTTGTAAGAAAAGGGGTCCATGAATGAGCATTGAAAAAAATTACAAGATTTGAGAGAGAAACATTTCAATATTGATAAATTCATTTCTAAAAAGGACACGATTAACATCACCCTTAACTCATTACCTAAATCTTATTTGGGTTTCTATAGTATAGCCCCTCTTACATATTAGGAGCTTGTTAGCTTAGTCTTATAGAAGGAACAATCTAGAAAGAATGTTCCAAAAAATTCTATAGTTCCCTTTGTCTTGATTTGAGAGGCAATGTAGCCCCTCTTACATATTAGGAGCTTGTTAGCTTAGTCTTATAGAAGGAACAATCTAGAAAGAATGTTCCAGAAAATTCTAACAACGCTTAATTCCAAACACCCAAGGAAGGTGAATTACCGTTATTGTAAGAAGCCCGGCCATATAACAAAAATTTACTTCAAACATGAAAATAAGGAAAAGAAGAAAAAACAATCCAATAGTTCTGCTTCTCTAGAATTAGAGTTCCAAGAAAGAGAACTTTTATAATGTCGTTTTCCATCAAGACTTCTCGCTAATGGCTATTTGTAGTTATAATTCCTTAGTGAAACTGTCTCTAACAGTTAGTTTCTTTTGATAGTGGTGCTTCTAAATACATAACTTCTCAAAGAAGTTTGGTCAAACATAAAGAGAATGCTCAGACACCTAGGCCTCTCTACACTCGAAGGTGTTAACTTTTTTCTATGCGAGAGAGAGAGAGAGAGAGAGAGAGAGAGAGAGAGAGAGAGAGAGAGAGAGAGAGAGGGTCTCTTCTCTATCAATAACCCTGTAACCCCCTTTAAAAATCATGTGGATGCTTGGATTCTCGCTGATAGCTTTTGAGAATACACCTAGGGTATTTTGGTTATATCTTAACTTTGCCTTGTAAAGAGTGATTATTCACTATCACTCGAGGATTAAGGAATTTGACGAATTGTCCACCTTCCTTCTCTTGCCCAATATTCTTAGTAAGTGTTGGACTTGGGTTCAAGATTGCCACGTGACTTGCGGTCTCACCATTTAGGTTATTAAGCCTAGACTAGTCATGCTTATGCTCTCACTCTCTGCTCTTGCTCACTCAGATAAGTTGTTGCACAAGACACAACAATAGATGAAAATCATGAGTAAAGAAGTCATCGTTTGTGAATATGCTTTGTATCATATTGCCATGAAGGATTACCACCAGTGGAATGGCTTACGCACCAAAGCTTTCTTGCTTACAAAATTATACAATCACAATGTATTCAGAATACACACATAATAATGATAAGCTAGAAGAAACAAAATAGGAACTCGAACCTCACCTACACTATTTATAGGTACCTAGTGCCACATGGCACTAGGTACCTATAAACAGTAATGAACACTATTTATAGGTAGCTTGTGCCACATGGCACTTGTTAGTAGGATACATTCCAATCTTCTTGGATTATCTTTTGATTTTTTTAGCTCTCTACATGTACTTGTATTGTTGCAGTTGTGCTTCCTTGTGTGCTTTTTGTGCTTCTATGCTTATTTGGCATAACTTAGAACCTCATATTTAATGTCTATGAATTGAGTCGCTCACCTATAAGCCTCTTGTTTCTTTGAGTCCCTTCTTATTGCCACACTACTTGTGTGCATATTCTGGCTATTCTAGCCGTTTGGTCTTGGTCGGCCATTACCTCTAATATCTTGGTGGGCCATTACCTCTAATACGAGCTTCCATTGAATTTCTACTTCTTGCTTGATTAAGCATGAGATCTAACCCAAGGAAGGTAAGAGGTTTTCTCTTATCTTGTCCTTTGACAGAGAAGAAAACTAGATGAAAAGAAGTATCTTATTTTCCTCTCCAATTTAGAGTAGAGCCTCATACATACATAGATTAAAGTCTCAAAACTTATAGTAGAGAAAAACATGATATGATAAGAACCAATGATTAGCTTGCTATATATTGGGATTTTCAAAGTACTTAGACCTTGTTAATTTTTATTAGACACATGTAGATGTATGTGTAGGTCTTTTTGTGGGGGTGAGAGAAATTCCTCCATATCCCATAAAGTAAAATGGCTGAGGTGAATGTGTAAGATGTCAAGTTGAATCATGCTTAACACCTTAGGTGCTAGATGAAATTAAAATGTAAAATAAGTTTTTTTGATTGGGTTCTAGATGGAGGTTTGTGTTGCTAGCATGGCATGCTCAAGCCCTCTACTAAAAGCCATTCAAATTGTATATATTTTGGTAGCTCTTTCTATTTTAGTAGCTTTATTTCTCTCTTTATATAGTAGAGAAAGCAATTTTTCTACTAAAAACCATTTGCATTGGCCTAATTTTAAAGATAGATAATAGATCTAGCTTGCCTCTATAATTCCTCTTACCTACCACCATATGCTTTCTATACCCTCTCTAAATGCAATCACTAGATGCACATGCCCTTTCAACCTTCTCTCTCAATACACATACTAGAGTAGGAGATTGTCAACTCATTTTGGGCTACAAAAGAGTTGTCCCTATAATTCTACATCAAATAGAAAAGACAAAGACACTAAAGCATATACGATCAATATATGAAGCAATGATGTCCAAATCTATAACTTGGATGGGTGCTCAAAAATGGTCTAATGGAGTACTCATGGTGATTCCCACTTCAAGAGCATGTGACAATAAGCTAGAATGGATTCTTTATGAATGTATTATAAGATTAAGCATTGTATAAGAAAAACGAGAGTTATTTCTCACAAAATCACACACAAATCTCTGTCAAATCCACATCTTTTTCATGGGAAACTGTTAATCAAGACAATGGGCAATGGGTGATGCATAGATTAGAGAAAAATGATGGAAAATGCCAAGGGAAGACTCCCCAATAATGGCACTAAGAATGTTAAGGGCTCACCCTAACTCCCCTTGCCAATAAGGGATTACCTAGTGAACCGCAACTGTCATGAGGATTTTCTAATGGGGTGGAGCTCATAACCCTTGAGGTCTCCAAGCTCTACAAGTCCTTGAAAAGCAATTCCACCATGTCTCTCGCGAGTGTTGTCTCATCGCCGTGTTGCAAGGACTCTATCATTATCCACCATTCTTTCACAAGGATCTGACAACGTGTGGCATGTAATCTGCCATGTGGCAAATCATTT
Organism: Cibotium barometz; assembly: GCF_041138505.1. NCBI lineage: Eukaryota > Viridiplantae > Streptophyta > Polypodiopsida > Cyatheales > Cibotiaceae > Cibotium > Cibotium barometz. The sequence goes on from NC_141079.1 coordinate 462,356, forward strand.
CTCCAATCATGGTGGGAGGTGCAATCACCACAATCACTAAATATTCTAATCACACTGGACTGGTTCTGCAATTGCTCCATGAGTCCAATCGTATGATGCATATTTTTCAATCGTCTGATTAATTGGTTCACCAATCGTTGACTTTTTCGATCATTGCACAAAGCAATCACTTTGATTTTCCAATCATGGCTTTTTTAATTGATCGATCCAATCGCTTGATTATACTTTTTCAATTGGCGATTATACTTTTTCAATTGGCAATTTTACCTTTCCAATTGTCCAATTTAACTTTTCTAATCTGTGATTGTACTTTTTTGATCGTCACCAAGACCAATCACTTAATTGCACTCTTTGGTCATGTGGTTCCTGTTTTCCAATTATCCAATCAGTCACCTTCAATCATTTGATTGATTATGTCTAATTGTTGATCTTCAATTGTTTGATCGGTCATGTCCAATCATCTAGTTGTTGTTTTCCAACAATCGGCTAATCATACTTCTCTGATGTGTTTAGTTTTCTTTCCAAAGTGCTATGCTGACATTAGTTCAAGTTCTCTTTTAGCATCTTTCCTTCTCAAATTCTCAAGCAATCAAGTATGGCCACAACAACTCGTCAAATAATTTGTTTGGTATTCTTTCCAAAGAAGATAAATTAGATGGGTCAAATTACTCTCTATGGAGTTTAATGGTTAGAAATTATGGATTTTTATAGTTATAAATATCCTTGTGGCAAATGTGAGTGGTAAAGAGCCCCATCCTGGCACAATTACTCTCTTGCTACTCTTCAAAGTGGTTAAGGCCAACAGATGTAGCATCAAGCTCCTCAAATTATTTTACTGACCAAAGAAGTTGGGATTCACATAATGCTCAAGCTTTGGCATTAGATGCCTTGTTAATTAAAGGGTCTATTGTTTCGCACATTCACTATTGTAAAACATCCATGCTTACTTATAACACTTTAGAAATTATGTATCAAGCTAAAAAATGATGTATGGATTTCCTTCCTCAAAGGCAACTTGATAATGAAAATTTGTAAGAAAAGGGGTCCATGAATGAGCATTTAACAAAATTACAAGACTTGAGAGAGAAACATTTCAATATTGATGGTCATTTCTAAAAACGACATGATTAACATCACCCTTAACTCATTGCCTAAGACTTATTTGGGTTTCTAAAGTTCCCTTTGTCTTGCTTTGAGAGGAAATGTAGCCCCTCTTACATATTAGGAGCTTATTAGCTTAGTCTTATAGGAGGAACAATCTAGAAAGAATGTTTCAGAAAATTCTAACAACGCTTAAGCTCTAGCAGCCAAGGATAAGGGTGAGATGTTTCAATCGAATACTAATTCCAACAAAACTTATGAGGCCAAGGGTGATTCCAAACAGCCAAGGAAGGTGACTTACCATTATTGCAAGAAGCCCGGCCATATAGTAGCTTGGTGAGAGTGAGTATGGCTAATAACTCGTCAAATGATGTGTTCAGTTTTCTTTCCAAAGTGCTATGTTGACATCAGTTTAAGCTTTCTTTTAGCATCTTTCCTTCTCAAATTCTCAAGCAGTCAAGTATGGCCACAGCAACTCGTCAAATAATTTGTTTGGTATTCTTTCCAAAGAAGATAAATTAGATGGGTCAAATTACTCTCTATGGAGTTTAATGGTTAGAAATTATGGATTTTTATAGTTATAAATGTCCTTGTGGCAAATGTGAGTGGTGAAGAGCCCCATCCTGGCACAATTACTCTCTTGCTACTCTTCAAAGTGGTTAAGGCCAACAGATCTAGCATCAAGCTCCTCAAATTATTTTACTGACCAAAGAAGTTGGGATTCACATAATGCTCAAGCTTTGCATTAATTACCTTGTTAATTAAAGGGTCTATTGTTTCGCACATTTAGTATTGTAAAACATCCATGCTTACTTATAACACTTTAGAAATTATGTATCAAGCTAAAAAATGATGTATGGATTTGCTTCCTCAAAGGCAACTTGATAATGAAAATTTGTAAGAAAAGGGGACCATATATGAGCATTTAAAAAAATTACAAGACTTGAGAGAGAAAAATTTCAATATTAATGAAGTCATTTCTAAAAAGGACATGATTAACATCTCCCTTAACTCATTGCCTAAATCTTATTTGGGTTTCTATAGTTCCCTTTGTCTTGCTTTGAGAGGCAATGCAGCCCCTCTTACATATTTAAAGGAGCTTATTAGCTTAGTCTTAAAGGAGAAACAATCTAGAAAGAATGTTTCAAAGAATTCTAACAACGCTTAAGCTCTAGCAACCAAGGATAAGGGTGAGATGTTTCAGTCGAATACCAATTCCAATAAGACTTATAAGGCCAAGGGTGATTCCAAACAGCCAAGGAAGGCGACTTACCATTATTGCAAGAAGCTCGACCATATAACAAAAATTTTCTTCAAATGTCAAAATAAGGAAAAGAAGAAAAAAGAATCCAATAGTTTTGCTTCTCTAGAATTAGAGTTCCAAGAAAGAGAACTTTTCTAATGTCGTTGTCCATCAAGACTTCTCACTAATGGCTATTTGTAGCTATAATTCCTTAGTGAAACTGTCTCTAATTAGTTACTTTCTTTTGATAGTGGTGCTTCTAAATACATAACTTCTCAAAGAAGTTTGGTAAAAAAAAACCATGAAAAGATGTAGGGGAGAAGAGAGATTGAGCTATTGCAAGCACACACACACACACTCACAAAACCCTAATAGAGAACACACAAGGTGAGAGGCTGAAATACTTCTTCTTCTTCACTCAACACTCAACACACCATATACAAGATAAGAGTACACACATATGAAAAAGATACTCAACCAAATACATACAAGGGTTCTCTATAGTGTGAACCCAACTAAAATGAGCTGGCGTTATAACTATGCCAGTCTCTAGAATGGTTGTCACACAGCCTGTCATCCCACTGGCCGCATATCACCCATGATCTCACCAACCATGCTAGTGGTGTAAGTGTGGGGCCTATCCCCCAGGCGGGTCATCAGTGTCCACCGCCTAATTAGACGAGCTCGATATCTCAACACTCCCCCTCGAGCTCAACTCCATCTACTGATGTGCACCAAGCAAAGCCCTGAATCTGCGGAGCTTCTCTGTACCCAATACTTTGGTGAAGATGTCAGCTACCTGATCCTGTGTGCTGACATAAACAAGGTCAAGGTCTCCTGCCAAGACCTTCTCTCTAACAAAATGGTAGTGGATCTCTATATGCTTCGTGCGAGCATGAAAAACTGGGTTCATTGCCAACTATATACTGCTAATGTTATCACAGAAAATGACAACTTATCTATCCACACTGATAGACCCAAATCTGCAAGTAGCTTTCTCAACCAAGCTACCTCACATGCTGCCATAACAGCTCCTCTCTGTACTCGGCCTCTGTACTAGATAGAGCAACCGTAGGCTTCTTCTTGCTGCTCCAAGTCACAGCAACACTCCCCAAAGAAAATATGAAGCCACTAGTAGATCTTCTATCTGAGATACTACCAGCCCAATCAGCTGTGTACCCATGTACACATATCTCTGTCCCAGTTTCATAAAACAATCCACAATGCAAAGTAGACCTCACATACCTCAGTATGCGTCTCAATGCATCCAAATGTGGTTCCCGTGGAACCTACATAAACTGACTCACTGACCCAAGAGCATAGCTCAAATCTGGCCTGGTGATCATCATGTAGATCAAGCTTCCTACTATGCGTCTATACATAGTAGGATCCTCCAAAATCTCTCTTGAATCTGCACTCAACTTGCCATTCTGATCCAATGGCACTGAGATAGGCTTACAGCCTATCATACCATACTTGGACAACATGTCCACGCCATACTGTCTCTGCAGTAATCCAATACCATGTGGTGACCTAATCACCTCAATGCCCAAGAAATATCTGAGCTTCCCCAGATCCTTCATCTCAAACTTCTGTCTAAGCAAGATCTTTACATCAAAGATCTCTGCATCATGGTCCCCCGTAATGATCAAGATCTACATAGATGAAAACAAGCACAACCCCTCTATCATCGTGTCTCACATACAGCGAGAAATCTGCATTGGCTACATGAAAGCCAACAGTGACAAGAGATTCAGAAATCTTGTTAGACCATGCTCTTGGTGCTTGTTTTAAGGCATACAAGGCTTTCTTCAACCTGCAAACATGCTCGGGGTGACTCACATCCTCATAACCAGGTGGCTGCAACATATACACCTCTTCCTGCAAATCCCCATGCAAGAATGCATTCTTTACATCCATCTGATGTAAAGACCATTGCTTTGACGCAGCCATTGCTATCACAACTCTCACTATTGCCATCTTGGCAACTGGGCTGAAAGTTTCCTCTCATAATCAATGCCATATGTCTGCGCATACCCTTTGGTTACCAATCTAGCTTTATACCTGTTTATGCTTCCATCACTGTTATGTTTTACTTTGTACACCCACTTGCATCCAATGGCTTTCTTGCCTTCAGGCACTTGCACTAAATCCCAAGTCTCATTTCCATATAGTGCATCCATCTCCTCATCCATAGCTTTCTCCCAACACACATTTCTAACAGCCTTATCAATGCATGTGGGCTCTACAACCTACACAACCTTTGCCATATATGCATAGTGATGTTGCCACATAACTGTCATAAGTAAACCTTTGCAGAGGATTCTTCACTCTCTCAGATCTTTGCAGCTTTGCATTCATGGCTTCCATAGCCTTCTTTACACCAGGTGTTCTCATAGCTGGTATCCCAAGCTCCTCATCTCAAGGCTCATCTTTGAGAGCCACTAGACACTCCATCAACATGAGAATGCCCTACAGAAATGCAAGCATACCAAGGGGCTCAACCACTTTCTCTTTTCCTTTATGTGATGTACTAATCACATTTGCAGGACTGGTATTATGATGCAGCCTGCCACTCCATGGTCTATCAACTGAACCACTAGATGAGGACTCTCCTGGTCTACTCAAAGACTGTGATTTCTGACTTGCATTCTGTGCAACCACATTTCCACTCACATCAGCCCCAACAGCTTCTTTTTCAGCACTGCTCATACCAACTGCTTATCTCATCAAAAACAACATCCTTGCTTACCCTCAACTCACGTGTAGCAGGGTTATAACACATGTATCCCTTTTGCTCAAGGGAATATCCGATAAACACACTTTTTCAGCTTTTGGATCCAGCTTAGTTCTTAGCTCATCTGGCACATGCACATATGCAATGCATCCAAAGACTTTCAGATGAGACAAATCAGGTTTTCTGCCAGTAAACCTCTCCTCTGGAGTTACATCATGTATGGTTGCAGTTGGAGTCCTGTTCATGATGTAAACTGCTATAGAAACAGCCTCAGCCCAATAGCTATGCGGCATATTCTTCTCTTCCATCAATGCTCACGCAATCTCAGCAATGTGTCTGTTTTTTCGCTCGACAACTCCTTTTGCTGCGGAGTGTATCTGCGTCTTCGAATACCATTCTTCTTCAAAAATTCAGAGAACTCATTGGAGAAGTACTCTCCCCCTCCATCTGACCTTAGGCACTTTACATATTTCCCTGTTTGCTTTTCAACCAACTCTAAAATTCTGGAAGTGAGTGAACACCTCACCCTTCTCCTTCATGAAGTATACCCACACTTTCCTTGTGTGGTCATCAATAAATGTCACATTATACATGTAGCCTCCCATAGACATGGTCTTCGTAGGACCCCATACATCTGAATGCACAACATCTAGTGCATTTCTGCTCACATATCTGTTACGTGGAAATACATGCTTTGTTTGCTTTCCAAATTGGCATGCTTCACATATTCTCTACATACCTTCAACTTTAAATTTTGGCAGCCCTGTCACAATTCCTTTAGTCTGCATAGACTTCATTCTCTGTACATTCACAGGTCCAATTCTTTTATGCCAAATGTCTGTGTCTGCAACAATTCCTGAACCATTTGCAAACATTGCAGCACTCACTTCAGGCATGTTTACATTCAACGTAAACATTCTGCCCACTCTGTTGCCTTTTGCAACCAACCTGCACTTGTCTTTAAAGTCTTCAACATAACAACCATCAGGGTCAAACCCAACCTGCAAACCCTGCTCAATCATCTGGCCAACTGAAACCAGATTCTTTGTTATGTTCGGTACATGAAGTACATCTGCAAGGTACTTCACTTTGCCATCCTGCATAGACAATGGCACATCTCCAACATGGGCAATTGGATGAGCAGTGTCATCCCCTGTTTCCACAAAACTTGGTCTTTCCATGTTTTTCATCTCCTTGAACCACTCCCCATGACTTGTCATGGGGTTCGAAGCACCTGAATCAACGTACCATACATCATCTTTATGTGTTGCTTCTACATTTTTAGACATGGCATTCACGACATGCTGCATAACAAACAACCTTTCATTATCCTCATTGTTTCTGCTCGAGGATGCATAGCTGTTTTGCTGTAATTTTCCATTTTGCATGTCAGCCTGCTTCTTATAACACTCTGTCTACACATGTCCAGGCTTACTACCATAAAAGCATCCACGTACTACCTTTGCCAATTTGACTCCCCCTGCCTTTGAATTGGCCTCTTTCACCTGCGTGTTGTTGTTGTTGTTGTGAATTCTGGGACCATTGTTGTTGCTGCTGTTGGCCATAATTTTGATTACCTGTTCGGCCACCTCCTTGATCGCGTCCATGGCCTCCTCTACCTCGTCCTCTTCTTGAACTTGTGTAGAAGGCCTGTTGCTCCGAATTGTTTTTGTTTTGTGAAGATTGTTGGTCTTCACCCAAGCTCTTCTCTTCTATAATCAACATAGACACCAAATCTGTAAAATTGGGAATGTTTTCTCGAGTCTGAATAGACGTCTTGAATGCCTTGTATTGTGGCCCGAGACCACGTAGACAGACTTCCACCTTATCATCATCATCTACTGAGACACCAATAGATGCAAGGGATTCCACAATACCCTTTATCTTCAATGCATAGTCATTCACAAACATACTCTTTTTCTCCAACTGTATGAAGTTCATTCTTCAACTGTATCTTTCGTGCCTTGGTATTTATTTCATAGAACTTTACCAAGGTGTCCCACGCCTCCTTGGGAGACTTAGCATCCTGTATGTGCCCAATCATGGTGTCCTCTATACTGATAGAGAGCCAATACATAACCTTTCTAGCTCCTTGGTTCCAATCCTTGAACTCTTTCACATCTGCAGCAGTCGGGACTCGGATTGATATTCGGTATCTCCGGTGCCTCTTCATGCTCACCTTCTATATAGGTCCAGGAGCCCTTTCCCATCAGGAAATTCATCAACCTGAACCTCCAAGCATGGAAGTTGTTCTTATCAAGCTTCTCAGCAACAATCTGGGTTATGCCATCATTTGACATCTTTCCTAATACATAGATTTACCAGAAACAGCACTCTGGTTTGTCCTACACAAACTGCTATATTTTTTGGAGCGGTACTGTAGTACACTCAAATGACACAACCAGTGACCTCAATGTGAATACATACACCCAATGGCAACTGTTGACCTCTTTGTAGCACACATAGTGTTTGCATAGCCAATCTGTCTTCCTGCAGTTCTTAAAACAGAGTTTTGTAGAGAATCGATGACTTACCTACAGTGATTGAAATCGCCTGCTTTCTGAAAAACGGAGGTCCAAATGCACTCGAAACGCATTTTCGACCATGAAAATTGTGTTCGATAAGATGATAGGACAGTATAGTTGCCCTATAGCTTTACTCCCACGAAGAAAGCTTCTCAATCAGAGATCGTTTGCCGGTGCCTCCCGTAGAGCTCCCGACAAGGGTGTAGTCACCAACTCAAATAGGGAAGAGTAGTTGAAGCTCTTACCCTCGTACCGCTTCTTGTGGTGGTTCTCTTACTTGCAGCTCAGCCCTTAGCATGAACTAGGCTCTGATACCATGAAAAGATGCAGGGGAGAAGAGAGCTTGAGCTCTTACAAGCACACACACACACAAAACCCTAATAGAGAACACACAAGATGAGAGGCTGAAAAACTTCTTCTTCTTCACTCAACACTCAACACACCATATACAAGATAAGAGTACACACATATGAAAAAGGTACTCAACCAAATACATACAAGGGTTCTCTATAGTGTGAACCCAACTAAAATGAGATGGCGCTATAACTATGCCAGTCTCTAGAATGGCTGTCACATAGCGTGTCATCCCACTAGCCGCATATCACCCATGATCTCACCAACCATGCCAGTGGTGTAAGTGGGGCCTATCCCCCAGGCGGGTCATCAGTGTCCACCGCCTAACTAGACGAGCTCAATATCTCAACAAAACATACAGGGAATGCTCAAAGACACACAGGCCTCTCTACACTCGAAGGTGTTAAATTTTTTCGATGAGAGAGAGAGAGAGAGAGAGAGAGAGAGAGAGAGAGAGAGAGAGAGAGAGAGAGAGAGAGAGAGAGAGAAGGGTATCTTCTCTATCAATAACCATGTACCCCCCCTCTATAAATCATGTGGATGCTTAGATTCTCGTCTCGCTGATAGCTTTTGAGAATACACATAGGGTATTTTGGTTATATCTCAACTTTGCCTTGTAAGGAGTGAATATTGACTCACTCATGGATTAACAAATTTGACAAGTTGTCCACCTTCCTTCTCTTGCCCAATATTCTTGGTAAGTGTTGGACTTGGGTTTAAGATTGCCAGGTGACTTGCGGTCTCACCATCTAGGTTATTAAGCCTAGACTAGTCATGCTTATGCTCTCACTCTCTACTCTTGCTCACTCAGATAAGTTCTTGCACAAGACACAACAATAGATGAAAATCATGAGTAAAGAAGTCATCATTTTGAATATGCTTTGTATCATATTTCCATGAAGGATTACTAGTGGAATGGCTTACGCACCAAAGCTTTCTTGCTTACAAAGTTATACAATCACTTGATGTATTCGGAATACACACATAATAGTGATAAGCTAGAAGACACAAAATAGGAACTCTAACCTCACCTACACTATTTATAGGTACCTAGTGCCACATGGCACTAGGTACCTATAAATAGTAATGAACTCTATTTATAGGTAGCTTGTGCCACATGGCACTTGTTGTAGGATCCACTCCAATCTCCACATGGCACTTAGAACCTCATATTTAATGTCTATGAATTGAGTCGCTCACTATAAGCCTCTTGTTTCTTTGAGTCCCTTCTTATTGCCACACTACTTGTGTGCATATTCTGGCTATTCTAGCCACCATTTGGTCTTGGTGGGCCATTACCTCTAATATGAGCTTCCATCAAATTTCTACTTCTTGCTTGATAAGCATGAGATCTAACCCAAGGAAGGTAAGGAGTTTTCTCTCTTCTTATCCTTGAGAGAAGAAAACTAAATGAAGATAAGTATCTCATTTTCCTCTCCAATTTAGAGTAGAGCCTCATACATACATAGATTAAAGTCTCAAAACTTATAGAGAGAAAAACGATATGAAAAAAACCAATGATTAGCTTGCTATATATTGGGATTTTCAAAGATACCTAGACCTTGTTAATTTTTATTAGACACATGTAGATGTATGTGTAGGTCTTGTTGTGGGTGAGAGAAATTCCTCCATATCCCATAAAGTTAAATGGCTGAGGTGAATGTGTAAGATGTCAAGTTGAATCACGCTTAACACCTTAGATGCTAGATGAAATAAAAATGTAAAATAAGTTTTTTTGATTGGGTCCTAGATGGAGGTTTGTGTTGCTAGCATGGCATGCTCAAGCCCTCTACTAAAAGCCATTCAAATTGTATATATTTTGGTAGCTTTTTTCTATTCTAGTAGATTTATTTCTCTCTATATATAGTAGAGAAAGCAATTTTTCTACCTAAAACCATTTGCATTGGCCTAATTTTAAAGATAGATAATAGATCTAGCTTGCCCCTATAATTCCTCTTACCTACCACCATATGCTCTCTAAACCCTCTCTAAATGTAATCACTAGTTGCACATGCCTTTTCAACCTTCTCTCTCAATACACATACTAGAGTAGAAGATTGTCAACTCATTTTGGGCTACAAAAGAGTTGTCCCTATATTTCTACATCAAATAGAGAAGACAAAGACACCAAAGCATATACGATCAATATATGAAGCAATGATGTCCAAATCTATAACTTGGATGGGTTCTCAAAAATGGTCTAATGGAGTACTTATGGTGATTCCCACTTCAAGAGCATGTGACAATAAGCTAGAATGGATTCTTTATGAATGTAATATGAGATTAAGCATTGTATAAGAAAAACGAGAGCTATTTCTCACAAAATCACACACAAATCTCTATCAAATCCACATCTTTTTCATGGGAAACTATTAATCAAGACAATGGGCAATGGGTGATGCATAGATTAGAGAAAAGCGATGGAAAAAGCCAAGGGATGACTCCCCAACAATGGCACTAAGAATGTTAAGGGCTCACCCTAACCCCCCTTGAAACAAATCCAATACGAGATTACCTAGTGGACCGCAAGTGCCATGAGGATCTTTCTAGTGGGGTGGAGTTCGTAACCCTTGTGGTCTCCAAGCTCTACAAGTCCTTGAGAAGCAATTCCACCATGTCTCTCGTGAGTTTGCCACATTGCAAGGATTCTATCATTATCCACCATTAATTCACAAGGATCTGATGTGTGGCACGTTATTTGCCATGTGGAAGATCATTTCTCCAATCATGGTGGGAGGTGCAATCACCACAATCACTAAATATTCTAATCACTGGACTGGTTCTGTGTGATTGTGTTGGAATTAGGGTTGCAGGAATGCACACACAACTTCAAGAAGATGAGGAAGCTTGAGCACAACACAGTAGTGTATTATGAGTGCCAAATATGAAAGATAACAAGCCCTAGAAGATAATGGGCGTATATACAATGCACGGGGGAAAAAACCTCCTAGTGAGGGAAAAAGTGCCCCGGCGGTCCTAAGTGTGTTCACACACATCACTACTATAATATGGTAACAAATCCCCCCTGGAGTGATGCGGTGAACAAGAGCTAGCACTCATGTATAGGGAAGTGTCTAGCTATGTGGACGAATCCACAAAAGGGAGTAAGCCCAAAGCTTTGCGAAAAGCTTCGAACTTCTCACGAGGCAGAGCCTTTGTGAAAAGGTCTGCAAGGTTATCCTGTGTTGGCACATAAGCCAAACTGATCTCTCCTGCAGAGAGTCTCTCCCTGACATAATGGTAGTGCACCTCAATGTGCTTCGTACGAGCATGGAACACTGGGTTCCGCGCAACTGCCAATGCGCTCTGACTGTCAGTGAAGATGGTGGTGGCAGATGGCTGCCTAACACCCAAATCAGCCATAAGGCGTCTGAGCCACACACACTCAACCGTAGCTGTGAAAGCTGCCCTGTACTCAGCTTCACAACTAGAAGTGGCCACAGTAGGCTGCTTCTTGCTCAACCATGATATGCATGAGCTTCCAAGCATGAAGCAAAAACCACTCGTGGACACGCGTGTGTCATAACAACCAGCCCAGTCAGAATCTGAAAAAGCATGTAAATCTGGCGGCAATGATCCCCCCTTGGGATAAAACAACCCAAGATGCCGAGTACCACTCAAATAGCGAAAGATACGCTTCACTGCCTGCCAATGCTTAATGCCTGGGCTATGCATAAATCTGCTCACCTGTGAGACTGCAAACTGAATGTCTGGCCTCGTAATGCATACATAAATGAGGCAACCAACAGCTGTCTGATAGAGTGTGACATCAAAGTGATCTCCAGCATCATGAAGACTCAACTTCAAACCTGTCTCCATTGGAGTAGCAATAGGCTTGCAGTCTTCAAGGCCAAATCTCCGCAACAATGTTTCAATATACTTTGTCTGACACAAAGCAATACCTCCATCACACTGCTTAAATTGTATCCCCAAATAATGATGCAAATGCCCCAAATCTGACATCTCAAAAGAGGCATTCAAATCAGCCTTAAAATCAGCAATATGACTCTCATTTGGTCCTGTGAGCAGCATGTCATCGACATAGAGAGCAATGATTAGATGTACACCATCCACACGTTTAACATACAAAGTGCTTTCTGTTGGACTATTCTGAAACCCATGTGCAGTCAAATATGCATGTATTTTTTCATACCAAGCTCGTGGAGCTTGCTTTAAACCATATAAAGCCCTTTTTAACCTGCACACTTTGTTTTCCTGCCCTCTTTGAACAAAACCACGAGGCTGCGATACATACACCTCCTCATGCAAATCTCCATTTAAGAACGCAGTCTTTATGTCCAGCTGATGTACATTCCAACCATTATGAGCTGCTAATGCACAGATGCTACGAACAGTGGTCATACAACATGTGGGAGCAAAAGTCTCATCAAAATCAATGCCCTTCTCTTGAGCATAACCTTTTGCAACAAGCCTAGCCTTATGGCGATCCACTGTGCCATCAGGCTTACGCTTCAATTTGTAAACCCACTTAGTGCCAATGGCCTTCTTGCCAGGGGGCAAGTCACATAAAGACCATGTACCATTCTTCATAATAGCATCGTATTCTGCTTGCATAGCAGCCATCCAATTTTCTGAACTTTGTGCCTCATCAAATGAAACAGGCTCACTTTCATCGCACATACTAGAAACAGCCAATGCATAACAATCTGACGCATAAGAGGCACCATGAGAGCCAGAACGAGTGCGACTAGACAAAGGGGCATCCAACTTGCTGTCACGCAAAGTCTGCACCAGCCATCTAGGCATATTCCTAGAGCCCTCAATCTCTTGTCTCTCATCCTCAAGTGCATCATGCACATCTGCATCAGATATAGGCTGATCTGTGCCATCATTTAAAACCTGCATAGGCTGAAAAACTGCCTCATGAGGTATTGCACTTGACTGTGCACCACTGAAAAGAGGCAACAATGTATCATAGACATCACGTGAGCTGATATCTGTCTCCTTAGTACATGAAACCAAGGGCTGAACTGCATCTTCCACAAATACAACATCACGGCTAACCAAAATGCGCTTTGTCTGTGGATGATACAAACGATAGCCTTTGCTCTCAGCACTATATCCAACAAAAATACATTTGACAGCTTTGTCATCCAATTTTCTGCGATGTTGCACAGGCACTAATGCATATGCCAGGCAACCAAAAACACGTAAATGGCCAACAGATGGCTTGCGGCTATGCCAAGCCTCATATGGAGTGACAACCTGTAATGCTTTGGTGGGACACCTGTTTAGTACATAAGTGGCACACATGACAGCCTCAAGCCAAAAACCATGTGGTAGACTTTGACTCTTAACCATACATCTTGCCATTTCCATGAGAGACCTGTTTTTTCTCTCAGCCACACCATTTTGCTGTGGTGTATACGGCACTGTACATTGGTGTTTTATCCCACGCTCAGCCAGAAATGCATTAAATTCTGAAGACATATACTCCCCCTCTCGATCTGAACGGAGGGTGCCCATCTTACTTTCTGACACATTTTCAGCCATAACCAAAAACTGTTTGAAGCACAAAAACACTTCGGACTTTGCCTTCAAAGGATATACCCATGTATGCCTGGTAAAATCATCAATGAAAGTCACGAAGTAAAGGTAGTTTCCAAATGATGGAGTTTGCATGGGACCACAAACATCACTGTGAACAAGCTGCAATCTGCGTTCAGCTCTCACTGATCCATCTTTGGGAAAGGAAGCACGCTGCATTTTACCCAATATGCAGCCCTCACAAACATGCTTGACAGGTGCCTCAAGCTTAGGCAAAGAAGACACCATTTCAGATTTCTGCAAGCGCAGCAAACTTGCAAAATTCAGATGACCAAAACGTGCATGCCACAGTTTTGCATTTGAAATAGCCTGCGTATCCATAATAGCACATGCTGAATCCTCTACACATTTGCCATCCATATTGAGCTTATACAGCCCTCGACATAGTGAACCAGATGCTACAATGATGTCACCACAAGAGAGATCACGAACAGTACATCTGTCATCCACAAATTTTACAACTAAACCTGTTTTGGCAAATGCGGAGACTGACAGCAGATTCTTTTTGATCCCTGGCACATACAATGCATCAAAAAGTGTAAAGGTGTTGCAATTTGCAACATTCAGCACAATCTGTCCAACTCCTTTAACGGGATAAGAGGAGTTATTGGCACAAGTGACAGTATTCCCTGTGGGAGCAGACTCAAGGAAAGTGAATAAACTGCGCTGCGAGGTGATATGCTTAGTGGCACCACTGTCAAAGTACCATACATCTGAATCTACTGCAGACATACATGTGTCATGCAAAGATGGGTCATAACTGCACTGCGCATTGAATGCCCATTCTGTATCTTGAACAACATTAGCAGATTCATTGTTAGAAGGAGATGCATCTGCAACAGCCATACCAGCCTCTTTCTTCTTAGCCTCTTTCGCAGCCAGCTTAGGACACGCTTTGATGACATGATCATTTCCCTTACAGTACTTGCAAAATGTCTTCTGTTTGTCACCCTTCTTCTCATCTTTGTCTTCCTTCTTTGGTTGCGCAGCATTTGCAGATTTCTGCTTACTAGAAGAAAAGCCAGCTTTACCTTTCCCGCTTCTCTGACTAGCAACGAAAGCTTGATCTGCGACACGCATAATATTCCTGTTTTGCCTTGACTGGTCTTCTTGCAGCAAAACAGAAACTAACTCCTCAAATGATAAGGCATTGGGATTGCCTTTCATCATCAAGCGAAGAGTGGAAGCAAAACCCTGATAAGAATCTGGTAGACCATTCAAAACAGTCTGCACAAGTGAACTGTCTGACAGGATTTCATCTGCAGAAATGAGCTGCTCTTTGAAATCCTTGATCTTTGTCAAAAAGCTATCCATAGAATCACCTTCGTTCATATGCTCACTCTCCAACTGTTTTCGGAGATAAGCAACACGAGCCTCATTTCTTGCCTGATACAATGTGGCAAGTACATCCCAAGCATCCTTAGAAGTCCTGCAGGAGCGAATATGTGGGATAATGGTACGTTTGACAGACAGCGCAATCAAGGCATGAGCCTGCGCATCTCTACCATCCCAACGAATCTGCTCTGCTGAAAGTGGTGGTTCTCGAACAGCTGCTACAGCACTTGTGCCTGCACCATCATCAACAGTACCTGTTTCTGATGTATTTGCAGCATTCCCAGCCACAATAGGACGTGCATCAATACCCTGCACAATGTTCCATAACCCCTTTGCTACCAATACATGTCGCATCATATATGCCCACAATGGATAGTTGGTGCCATCCAAGTTATCCTCAGCAGCCAACATGCGGAATACATCATTGTTGTCAGCCATGGCCAATGACTGTACTACTAGATGTAAATGCTGTCTGTAAGAGGTAAACCTGTATAAAATCGACCTGTGCTATGTAGCACAGCCCAAAACAGACGAATGGGCACCTGTCCTGCAGATTTTAATCTTGACAGAAAATCTGCACAGTAGGACGATTTTGCCTGCGCAGTACTTGGAATGCAAAAACGGAGGGCGAAATGACTTCAGATCAAAATTCTGAAACGACCGAGCCCAATGGTCTCTCCCACGGCATATACTAACCTGCAGACGCTCGTGAAACCTCGTCGCAATCGGAGGAGATGAAGCGGCAGGTGCCGGTGATGCTGCCCGGGAGGAGGAAGCCTGCTCTGATACCAATTGTTGGAATTAGGGTTGCAGGAATGCACACATTACTTCAAGAAGATGAGGAAGCTTGAGCACAACACAGTAGTGTATTATGAGTGCCAAAAATGAAAGATAACAAGCCCTAGAAGATAATGGGCGTATATACAATGCACGGGGGAAAAAACCTCCTAGTGAGGGAAAAAGTACCCCGGCGGTCCTAAGTGTGTTCACACACATCACTACTATAATATGGTAACAGATTGCTCCACGAGTCCAATCGTATGATGCAATTTTTTCTAATCGTCTGATTAACTGGTTCACCAATCGTCGACTTTTTCGATCATTGCACAATGCAATCACTCCGATTTTCCAATCATGGCTTCTTTAATCGATCGATCCAATCGCTTGATTGTACTTTTTCAATTCGCAGTTATACTTTTTCAATTGGCAATTATACTTTTCCAATTTTCCGATTCAACTTTTCTAATCTGTGATTGTACTTTTTCGATCATCAAGACCAATCACTTAATTGCACTTTTTGATCATGTGGTTCCTATTTTCCAATTATCTAGTTAGTCACCTTCAATCATTTGATCGATTACATCCAATTGTTGATCTTCAATTATTCGATCGCTCATGTCCAATCATCTAATTGTTGTTTTCCAATTGGCTAATCTCATACTTCTCCGATCATCTCCAATTGTCCGATTGTTTTTTTCCAATCAACCAATCATACTTCCCCAATGACTCCAAGAAGCCTCTAACCATCCAATCATAGACTCCAATTCGTAATTTAAATGATAATTTCTGGTAGCTTGGTGAGAGTGTTCAATAGCGTTGTGTTGACATTAGTTCAAGCTTTCTTTTAACATCTTTCCTTCTTAAATTCTCAAGCAGTCAAGAAGGGCTAATAACTCGTCAAATGATGTGTTTAGTTTTCTTTCCAAAGTGCTATGCTGACATCAGTTCAAGCTTTCTTTTAGCATCTTTCCTTCTCAAATTCTCAAGCATTTAAGTATGGCCACAACAAGTCGTCAAATAATGTGTTTGGTATTCTTTTCAAAGAAGATAAATTAGATCGGTCAAATTACTCTCTATGGAGTTTAGTGGTTAGAAATTATGGACTTTTATAGTTATAAATGTCCTTGTGGTGGCAAATGTGAGTAGTAAAGAGCCCCATCCTGGCACAATTACTCTCTTGCTACTCTTCAAAGTGGTTAAGGCCAACAAATCTAGCATCAAGCTCCTCAAATTATTTTACTGACCAAAGAAGTTGGGATTCACATAATGCTCAAGCTTTGGCATTAATTGCCTTGTTAATTAAAGGGTCTATTGTTTCGCACATTCACTATTGTAAAACATCCATGCTTACTTATAAAACTTTAGAAATTATGTATCAAGCTAAAAAATGATGTATGGATTTCCTCCTCAAAGGCAACTTGATAATGAAAATTTGTAAGAAAAGGGGTCCATGAATGAGCATTTAACAAAATTACAAGACTTGAGAGAGAAACTTCTCAATATTGATGAAGTCATTTCTAAAAAGGACATGATTAACATCACCCTTAACTCATTGCCTAAATTTTATTTGGGTTTGTATAGTTCCCTTTGTCTTGCTTTGAGAGGCAACGTAGCCCCTCTTACATATTAGGAGCTTGTTAGCTTAGTCTTATAGGAGAAACAATCTAGAAAGAATGTTTTAGAAAAATCTAACAATGCTTAAGCTCTAGCCAGCCAAGGATAAGGGTGAGATGTTTCAGTCGAATACCAATTCCAACAAAACTTATGAGGCCAAGGGTGATTCCAAACACCCAAGGAAGGTGACTTACCATTATTGCAAGAAGCCGGGCCATATAACGAAAATTTGCTTCAATCATCAAAATACGAAAAAGAAGAAAAAAGAATCCAATATTTTTGCATCTAACCCAAGGAAGGTAAGAGGTTTTCTCTCTTCTTGTCTTTGATAGAAAAGAAAACTAAATGAAGAGAAGTATCTCATTTTCCTCTCCAATTTAGAGTAGAGCTTCATACATATAGATTAAAGTCTCAAAACTTATAGAGAGAAAAATGATATGATAAGAACCAATGATTAGCTTGCTATATATTGGGATTTTCAAAGATACATAGACCTTGTTAATTTTTATTAGACACATGTAGATGTATGTGTAGGTCTTGTTGTGGGTGAGAGAAATTCCTCCATATCCCATAAAGTTAAATGGCTGAGGTGAATGTGTAAGATATCAAGTTGAATCATGCTTAACACCCTAGGTGCTAGATGAAATTAAAATGTAAAATAAGTTATTTTGATTGGGTCCTCAATAAAGGTTTGTGTTGCTAGCATGGCATGCTCAAGCCCTCTACTAAAAGCCATTCGAATTGTATATATTTTGGTAGCTTTTTTCTATTCTAGTAGCTTTATTTCTCTCTATATAGTAGAGAAAGCAATTTTTCTACCTAAAAACCATTTGCATTGGCCTAATTTTAAAGATAGATAATAGATCTAGCTTGCCCATATAATTTCTCTTACCTACCACCATATTCTATCTAAACCCTCTCTAAATGCAATCACTAGATGCACAACCATTTCTAGTTACATGATCTTAAAACACAATTAAATTAACACAAGTGAAAATCAGTTTTACAAAAATAAAGAGGTTTAAGGTTTAGGAATGTACTTACTTGCCATGCTTGCTAAGCTTGTCCTCTAATAATAACAATATATCCTTGGTCTTGCACCCTTTCAAATAGAGCTTCCAAACCCAATTGTAATACAAAATCATATTTTTCTTGTATTCAAGCTATAGACATACAAACAAATGAACATTTTAGAAAGTTGTTATTTAAAATAGCCTTGTATAGGGGGGGTCCACTGCTTCAAGCTATAGACATACAACAAATGAATATTTTAGAAAGTTGTTATTTAAAATAACATTCTTTAATTAAAAGATAAGATACAATTTGAGGCTAATATATACTTACAAATATTGTTGGGATATTGATTCCTCCTTCACGTGTAATATCACGCCTTAAGTTATTTGCCATCAATCCAAGAAAAAACATAAATACTTAAAACTCTTATGCATATGGCGTTATGCAAATGGCTAATGTATAAAGCTACCGACATGCATTGGTGGAAGCTACCAGCATGCATAGGTAGCTACCGGCATGCATTGGAAGCTATCAACATACATGCTTAGGTTGCTACCGGCATGCATTGGAAGATACCGGCATGCCTAGGTTGCTATCGCGATGCCTAGGTAGCTATCGGCTTGCAATGGCATGCATTAGAAGCTATCGGCATGCATTGGAAGCTACCGGCATGCCTACTAGCATGCATTGGAAGCTACTGGCATGCCTAGTTTACTACAGACATGCATTGGTAGCTACCGGCATGCCTAGGTTGTTACCGGCATGCATTGGTAGCTACTGGCATGCATAGGAAGCTACCGGCATGCATTGGTAGCTACGGGCATGCCTAGGAAGCTACCAACATGCCTAGGCTGCTACCGGCATGCATGGAGCATGGAAAAAATAACAAACCTCAATCTTAAAACGCAAACTTACAAAGCCTATAATATGTAAAAGCATAAGAGAAGAAACATACAAGAAAGAGATCTCTTACCTTGTGAGGCTTGTATGTGTTAAAAACCTACAAAATCAAACCAACATAAGAAAAAAAAAAGTATTAATAACAAACCCTAATCTTAAAAGCCCTAAAACTTACAAACCCTTTAAACATGTAAAAGCATGAAAGAAGAAACATACAAGGAAGAGATCTCTTTTGAGGCTTATATGTGTTGAAAACCTACAAAATTAAACCAAGTCAAGGAAAAAAAAGTATTAAGAAAAATCAAGATCTCTTACAATACGAAGATTTAATGGTGGTGGAGAGCTCTTAATTAGAGAAAAAGAAGAAGGGAAAGTACTCGTAATGGTTAAGCTTCAATAAGAAGAAAAAAAGAAGAAAAGAAAAACTTAAAAGACAAGAAAGAGAAAGGAAATACTCAAAAGAAAGCTTTCATGGAAAGCTTGTTTGCATAGGAGATAAATGAAAACAGTAAACATACCTTGCTTGAGCTTGAGGAGGATATGGTAGGAGAGGTAGAAGTGATAGATAAGACATAAACCTACAAAAAAACTTTGAGTACAAGCTTATTGTATTCAAAAGATAAAACTACGCAACGGTAAAAGAAGCGGCAAAAAGCGGGATATTTTTACAGTATAGCAACATTTATTCGTTGCTATAGATGCTACTGAGCAGCGATAAATCATTGCTTAGTATCGTGAAAACCTCTGATATTTTTCTTCTGAAAATATTGCTAAAAAATGCTGCTGTGCTCCCGATGTGTTGTAGTGAAAATGACCCCTTTTTCTTTACTTATGGGTTTTTCTTAAAATTGATTTAAAAAACTCCTCCTATAAATATATTCCTATAAATTTACCTTAAAATCTTGAATTTAAAACCCCTTCATATAAACTCACATGGTATACTTACATACTTTTAGGTGAATCCCTTGAGATCACGTACATGCTTAGTGCATCTATTCACTCTAAGTCATTAGCATTGTGTATTCTTAAGTGTGGGATTGTTTATGATTCTCAATCTAAGTGATTAACATCATTAACATTGTAATCTTACCTATTTTCTAACATGGGAAGCTTTCTCTATGTGAGAAGTGTGTGCGTTTCATGAGTGATTTGGTTACCATCATTCTCTCCTACCATGAAGTGGAAAATTGGTGAGATATTTTTTTATTGCATTTTTTGCAAGAGTGGGCTGATTATCTTCTCTCATTGAGTGGCACTTTGAAGCATTTAGTCAACTCCTAATCAAACATAGATTCATCATCTTCATGTGTCTATGCATATCCATCATACTTAATTAGCATCATCTTTATGAACACATTAACATGTGGTGCATTTGTTTTCCCTATACTTGTGTAAGTGGCATGCATAAGATTAAGTGAAGGAAGAGAATTTCTTCGTCTTCATCTTGGGTACACAAGAAAGTGAGAGGAGAGAAGAATCTTATGTGGGAAATCTCTATGTGAGAGAGGGTCAAGCATTGAAGCATTGAGAGAGAAGGAGCAAGAGTCAAGCTTCAAGATAAGGTTGGAGATTCCATCATCAACAAGGATAATGGTGGAAGCCCTTGAACAACATCAAGCACAAATAGATTGCGACTTGGATGATAGAGCTACAACATAAAGAAGAAATCCTTTTTTTTTGGTGTGCAAAAACAGTGAGAAACAACCTTTTCTTGGAGCCTCCAATTTGAAACATTGTAAGGCTCATCTTTGCAAATTAGTTGAGGGCTTGTGAAACTCATCTTAGAACGTTAAAGATCAACACAAAACCCTATAGAAATAGTGCTCATGTGATGACTGTCATTATCCTGACATCAAAGCCGATTTTAGGCTACTCTGTTGAGCAGAGAAGAACGGTTGATTTGGAGGCTTTCATTAGTTTTACATTGTAGAAAATCACATGCATCTTGTGAGAGCTTATGTAGTCCTAGTCATGGTGGTTTGGCTTAGGAAAAGACCTATCCATCAAAATCGTTGCTTATGTGAGCACTCAATAACATTTCTAGTAGTTGGGATTTGATGATGTTGACTATAGAGAAGCATGTGCTAATTACAACCCTAATTAGCTTCTAATTAGTGGATAACCGATGAAATTGATAGCACTACCCTCCTATGCATCTCAAGGCAGTTTAGCTCCAACAAACTATAGCTAATTTGGCCCACATTTTTTTGGAGAAATCAGTCTCCACCATCATCACACTTTTTTCTCCTCCATTTTAGGATGGAAATTTTATTTCAACTTTACTTTGTGATTTTATTCTAAGGGTCTAAGGTTTAAGGAATTTAATACATCCTTTGTGATTACCACACCCTTGGCACATTCTTATTCATCATCTTGAGCAAAGAATGTATGCATTTATGTGTGACAAAGCATTATGTATCATTCTCTAATGTTATAAAGAGAAAACATACCATCTCATTCTGAGTGAAGGGTTGGATCTATTTAGTGAGAGATGCCTAGGCTTATTCACACCAAAACCAAGGCACAACTCAAATTATCTAAGCAATATTAGAAAATTATAAAGGAAATGTCATAATCCCTCCACTACTACAACCTTACACAATCACTTGATTTCTCAGAATTTATGTGCACTCATATGCATCTCTTTGGTGAAGGGAAATTCTGACTTGGGTAGTTCTTTCCATCACTTTGTGTAAGTGGGATCTAGGAAAGGGATTTTTCATTGCAGACCTCCAATTATAAAGGGCACCTTTCTGTGAGTTCTAAAGATCCCGTGACTTATAAAGGATCTCTCCAATCATTGTGTGTGAGTGAGTTGGCATAGTGTGTGAATCGTGTCTCACTCATATAGTCATCATTTTGGTGATTCCTTGGAGAAGTCTGAGAATTTTGATGGCTCCAAATTTCACACATGGAGCATCAAGATGCAGATGGGCTTAGTGGATCGAGATCTTTGGGCCATAGTTAATGGCCAGTTAATGGCATAGAGAAAGAGCCAACTAGGGACTTGGACAACATTACTAAGTGGACAAGCAATGAATCCAAGGTACTTTTATTCATAATTTGTGGGTTAGCTAAAAATCAAATCATCAAGTGAGCTCTTCTAAGAGTTCTCATGAATCTTGGAATCATTTTAGATCCATCTTTGGAGAAGTCAATGAACCAGCTAGGATATTCCCTAGAAAGAAATTTTATAGGCTTGGAATGGATGAAAAATATAAAGTGGCTAATCATGTTAACAATGTCAAGAATCTAATGGATTAGGTCAATGGAGCCGGGATCAATATTGATGGGAGGAGGAAGCTATCTTCATTTTACTTGCTACTATGCATGATGCTTATGTGAGCAATGTGCGTCTTCTTTTGCAAACCAATCCAACATGACTCTTACATCAGTTTCCTTATCTTTGATTCTTGAAGAAACTAGGATGAAATCCAAGAAGACTTCCAAGAAATCTACTTTGTAGATTACAGTGGAATCAGCTGTCAACATGGATGTGAGGAAGAAGAAGAAGAAGTTACCCTAGACTTGCTACTATTGAAAGAAAAAAGGGAATGAAGCTAAGTTCTATTACAAGAAGAAGCGGATAAGCAGAATAAGAAGACTAAAGAAAAGAAGACTAGAAGCAGCTATTATGAGGCCAATGTCATTGATACACTTTTTTAAGCTTTGTGTGAATTATGTTTTTAGGAGTTTGTATGACACTCCTTGTATGACACTCCTTGTAACTTTCTTGACTACACACTCTACATGGCATGGATGTAGAGTGTGAATTATGTTTTTAGGAGTTTGTATGACACTCCTTGTAACTTTCTTGACTACACACTCTACATGGCATGGATGTAGATCAAGAGAGGGTGTTGAGATTTTAGTGATCTAGCATCCATTACTATAAATCCTTAGTGGATAATTCTATATGCACCTTAGGGATAGAGGTAAGCTCTCTAATTACCATGGTTGACTAGAGTAGGCAAGCATGGTAGGTACATCCCTTGATCTAGGAGTCACTTTTAGGTTAGTGAGGTGAGATAATCAAAGGGAGATGAAAGTAACTTAGGGATTCTAAGTGCTTACCTTCTTGGAGATCTATATATTTGTGGTCTCTACACTCATTGTGTACAAGAGAGGAGACTATGTTATAGCTTTGTGCTACATACCATTTGTTGGCAATATACTCGACGGCTCCTTTGTGGGAAAAAGGCTTCTCTCTATCGCATTGAGGTGATCAAGGTGTTTATCATTTATCATTTCCATTTATGGTGTTCATTGCTTAATCACGTACATGCTTAGTGCATATATTGACTCTAAGTTATTAGCATTGTGTATGTTTAAGTGTGGTCCTGATTGTTATGATGTTCATTGCTTAATCACGTACATGCTTAGTGCATATATTGACTCTAAGTTATTAGCATTGTGTATGTTTAAGTGTGGTCCCGATTGTTATGCTTCTAAACCTAAAAGATTAATATCATTAGCAATACAATCTCACCTATTTATGGATGACATGGCAAGTGCTGGTCTTTTTTGAGGCATGATAACCAACCTTGGTGAAGGGACATCCATGCTACTTGCCAAAAATGGTGGTATTCCATGTCTCTCACCATAAGTCCAATATGGGGGTGAGTGAACAAAAATACTCTGAAAGGTTTAATCCCGAATGTGGTCTTAATGTGATGCTACCTTTACTAGGTTTCTCAAGAAATCTAGAGGCTCGTTGTTGCTAAACTGAGACGTATGAAGTAGTTTCCGAAATTGATGGAATGGTTCTATGCTTTGGTAATGTGGTGTGAATAGTTGTCACTTCCACATGAGAATAATCTTCGACTAAGGGTGGGTGGCTCGAGGCAGGAGGATATCGCTTTTCCAATAGAGTTCTCACCCATAGGGTTTATAACTAGAAACCTGCCTGTTTTTAACACTAAAGGGGGCCCTCTCTTATGAGCATTTGTGTGGTCAAAAGTGGTTTCTCTGTAGGGTCTATAACTAGAAACCTGTCTGTTTAACACTAAAGGGGTCCCTCTCTCGTGAGCAATTGTGTGGTCAAAAGTGATTTCTCATGTGAGAATCTTAGGGTAGTAGATATTCCAATAAGTGTTCGTGAACACTCTACACCTTTCCCTATTTGTAAATCTCCAAACCTTGGGGTTAAAAGTTTCAACCACATTTTCTTGGTTTATCCCTCTGGGTTACATGATCTTGTAGATTTGGTGGTGGCCATCAACATATTCCACTTTTTGTGTGATTGGATTGATCATCTATTTAAGGATGCCAATACACCACCAATTAGTAGTGGCATTGAGGTTTTGTGGGGTTTCTATGATCTAGTAGGAGGGACAATATCTACGTTAAAGATGACTATTTTCTCCGATCCACTAGGAGGGAGAATATCTCGAGAATATCTATGTTAAAGGTCACTATTTTCCCACTTGTTGCTCTTGAAGTTGGGAGTAGGTCTAGACCATTGTTGGCTAAGTAGAATTCATTAAGATGGGCTGGTTTGTAGCCATGGTGGTTCTATGAAATCCTCACTTGTTGTGATGATAAACGATCAAGGTCAAAGAAAGTGTTTCTGAGGAGATGTGGGGTTACAAATTTCTTAATTCCCATCTCACTACTTATTGGTGATCTTACTCTCATTGTCTTCATACAGAGGGTTAGCGGTAACTGACACCAATACTTTCCTAGACTATAAGTGCATACGGTTGATCTCTTCAAAAAGAAATCTCCTCATTGTCAAGAATGCTTGTGAGATGCAATTTTGGTTCTTCTCAAGGTTGAGGGGAGTGGAAGTGTGGCTCCTTGTTCCACCACACAGAGGCTAAGTTAGTTGTTTTACCCCTTCATGCTCATGTTTCTGTCAAATTGTCTTTTTTTATTTAAATTAATTTATTATTTTTAGTGTTTTGTATATAAGTGTTTGCGTATTGTACATGAATTGCAACTAATGTAAATGCATATACAAGCATGATCCCTTCAAGGTAGGGTATTATGCCATTGAATTGCATTTTAAAGCATCAAGAATAACAACTTTACAACATTAAGAGTTAGAATTTTCACTTACTCAATAAATTAATGTCACAGCACACAAAGTGAAAAAATTGAAAATAATGATCAAACTGAAGATAAATGAACGATGTGACAAAGGTAGCATGCAAATCCTAAAAAAAGGTTTGATTGTGTATGGTGGGTGTGTGTGAGTGCATGCGGATGCAAGAAAAGATAAAGCACATAGAAAGAATATGCACAAAGGTGGATTGGCCTAAAGCTAGTCAAACAATCTAAGTGGCCTCTAATCAAGTGAAATCTAGATTGTTGTGTCCTAGATAAATATGTGGATTGGTTTATGGGTTCATGATGTGAGTGAAGATCAATTGAGCACTATGAAGGGGGATCTATGTTTGTGAAGCATCTATGAATGTACAGTGCACTTGGAAAACTCCATGAAGGTTTAGACCCGTGAGGCTCATGCTTGTGAAGCTCACACCATGAAGGTTCATCCCTATGAGGCTCATGCTTATGAATCTCACACCATGAGGGTTTGATCTCGTGAGGCTCATGCTTATTGTGAAGCTCACACCATGAAAGTTCATGCCCATGAGGCTCATGCTTGTGTGAAGCTCACACTATGAAGGTTCATGCCTGTGACGCTCACGCTTGTGAAGCTCACACCTTAAGAGCCACACTGAGGAGGATAAGAGATGTAGGCAAAAACCCACTTTCCATATGAGGAAATCAACCCAAGGAATCAATGTGGATCTGGGAGCATGAGAATCACATCTCGAGGCAACATTGAGGAGGTTGGGAGATATAAGGCTCACACAAGCAAGCCCACAACTGGAAGACTAAGGACAAAGGAATCACACCTCTCAGAGGCAACACAAAGGAGTCCGAGAGGCGTGAGGCTTGCATCTCTAAGGCTCATGACCGTGAGGTGACCCATGTGAAGCTAGGTAGGAACCAAACTTCCACCATCAAGTGATAGTTATCATGTTAGTGTGAAATGAATGAAGAAATTAATTGTGCAAACACAACACCACAAAAGATTCCTTCACACCATTGCCATAAAACAAAGTGCCAAGACCACAAGCAATTAATACATGCATGTGTGTTGCATCAACTGCCAAGTGGCACTCTAATCAATTATAACTTCCTACCAGTCTTATCTACTCCCACCTCAAATTTCGGTAGAAGGTTGATAATTGATATCTCTCCACACCAACTAGCCACTTAGTACTTTCAATGCTTACGTGGTGCAGCAAACAACTATTGGCCTAATAACCCCAACAAATCTAGCTAGTGAGTGGGTGAGTCTCATCTAATTCCACTTAGAATTTGGACTCAAATATGCAGCAAACAACTATCATCCTAATCACCCCAACAGATCTAGCTAGTGAGTGGGTGAGTCTCATCTAATTCCACTCATAATTTTGACTCAAATCTGTAGCACTTATTTTCACAAGATGCACATAGGTTGTCACACGAACTGAATTGGTTCAGGTCTTTAATAGAGGAGCTGCAAAAAAGTCCAAGGGGACACACCTCCTTGCAAACTCTCGTCTCCAGCTCTTCCTATGCTCTGATCTAACCAAACCTCTTGCAATGCACTATCTTCTCTTCAAAAATTTGGAAAATAACAATAGGATCTCTCACCCTATAACTATAGCACCAACCTAGATCAATGAATGGGAGATTAATCAAGACACATAGGAGTCCTTGTTGTTTTACCACCCTTAAGATATTATCAAATCATTGGCTAACGAGAATTAGGAAAAGGTTAGAGAGGGGTTTTTAAGTAGTGTGATTAAAAGAGAAGGTAGTGGCTAATTCTTGATTAGTAAGATGATTTGGAAATTAAGATTTCCTAATCATTCATCCATCTTACAAAAGAAGAAAAGGGAAAGATATTTACACGGTAATTTGGAAATTAAGACTCCTTAATCATTTATCCATCTTACAAAATAGAGAAAAAGAAAGATATTGATTAAGGAGAAAAGATTGTGTTGTTGCTTTCTCATCTGCCTACACCCTTCTCTTGGATCTTGCCCGTCGTGTCTCGTGGCATAGCCAATACCTTGAAGATAGAGAGGAGGCATAGGTAAGGCTTGCTAATTGAAGGGAGCAAAAGCCCAGCAAGGGCAGGGGATGAGTATAGGTGCCTAGTGTTGGGGAAACCTGTGAGAGGCCTACACAGCAGGTGTGAGAGGCTATGCACCAGTGCCTGCACGATAGGACAAACTTGTGAAAGGCAGCAGCAGGCTATGCACACTAGCGCCTGCACGATAGGACAAACCTGTGAGAGGCAGCTGCTATGCTTGCACAGCAGGAAAAACCTATGAGAGGCTATGCACCAACACCTGCACGATAGGGCAAGCTTGTGAGCGGTGCCGTCGATGGCAGCCTATTATAACCAAGTGCAAAGCCAAGCCCTATAGCTAGGTAAAGGCAAAAGCAAGCATGCTTGATTGCACCGAGTGTTGGGGCCAAGAATGTAACGTGCCTCTACGTGTGCCGATTCAGAGGGAAAGAAGGCAAGAGCCTGTGTTGACAGGCTATGGTAGTAGTCGAGAAGATGGAGAGCAACGGGCAACTATGATGGCTAGGCACACTATATAACGCCTCTCTCTCGGCCGCCTTGTTTCCATATCTCCTTCTAGCAACAGCCAACACCTCCTTACAGCCAGGCACTCTGCGCTTCTATTCTTTGCTTTTGCTAATAATTATTAGCACGTTTTTCTTTTTTTTCTTTTTCTTTTTACCCTTTTCTTCCTAGGCACACCCCTAACCCTTATCCTAATTAAACTATTGACCTTAACAACCGTTGCTAGCTTCTATTCTTTGCTTTTGCTATTATTTATTAGCACGTTTTTCTTTTTCCCCTTGTTCTTTTTCTTTTTACCCTTTTCTTGCTAGCCACACCCCTAACCCTTATCTTGATTAAACTAATAACCCTTAACAACCTAAATAACACTAATAAACATCTAGCTTAAGTTGATTAAGTACTAACTCATACTAATTTACTCTAATCTAGAATAATTAAATTACTAGTTACTTAATAATTAATACTGAATTCAGTCATCCAAATGCTAGTTAGTAAATAACTACTAGTAACCTATATTAATTAAAACTAACTAATAGTTAAAACTAAATTAACTTGTTGGATTTTGTTGTTTCGAGTTTGTTTAGTATCGTTTTGGTCGGGTTTGATTTGTACGTTTTGGACAAGGTTTGTGTGATTTTTTTAAATTATCGCAAGTATATTATTTTAGGCTTTTATCCCTTTTTATCATTAAGGTTAGCAATGTTAGCATTAGTAATTAACTAGTTTTAATTAGTTAGTAAGGATTAGTATTACTTTAGTATCGTTTAAAAATCATTAATTAGTAGTGGTTAGTGTTAATTAGTATATAGTTAGTGGTTAGATTAGTTTAACTAATTTAATTAGGATAGGAAGAAACAGAAATAAAACAAAACAAAAATAGAAAAATCTAAAGAAAATCTAAAAATAAAAAAGCTAGCCTATCCTTTTTTAGCAGCACGGAAAAAGGAAGGCAAGTGGAGGAAATAGAAAGCAAAGGGATGCTATTGTGGGGCACAAAAAATGAGTAGCTCTTATTGTTGTGCAGTGCTACATAGTGAGGAGAAGGAGCAGAGGCTTGGGGACTGGACTCTTGAGAAATGTGGTGCCAAAGAGCACAAGGAAGAGGTAGGGAGTGAGTCACATGAGCAAGAGAAGGAGCATGCACATTGAAAAGAGGAATAGACTAAGAGTATATTGGCAAAGGTTGATTTGCATGGTCATCTGTAAAAGGGGAAGTGAAAGGTCAAAAAGGCAGCACATGGAAAGTGCAAGGAGGCACATGTAGTGTGAGCATTATGAACACATAGTTGGCACTAGGGTGCACACAAAGCATGGATTGAAGCCCTTCTCAAGGCTATAAATATGGGTGTATGGAACTTGATTATTGTAATGAGATTATTGAGTTTATGTCCTTATTATCGTGTGATTTCTTAACCAACAGCATAATCTTATATTATGATTTTTGTTAAGCCTCACCATGGATTTGATTGCTTGCTATGAGCCGCCCTAGATCCATGATTATTAACATGGTATGAGAGCCATCTAGGGTTAGCCATAGTAGGTTTTAGAAGATCATTAGTAAAGAAGACATAGAGCATCATAACTATACTACCAAAGAAGGCTCCAAATCTACATAGGGTAGACAATAGTCCCATAGTTCATAAGAGGATCATTGCTGAGAAAGTAGAAACAAAAAACAGAAGAGAGGAAGGTCGGCTAAAGCATGCAGCTTTAACTGCAGTAGTAGCAAGCAGTTTGCAGAGCAGTACATGTGAAGAGAAACAAGCAACAACTAAGCTCGAATTGTAGTCAACAAATGACATCTCTTCAACAAGAAGAGGTGGTCTCCAACCAAACAACAATACAGCCAGTGCATGAGAGTTGGAGAAGAAAACTAAATGCTACAGTCAAAAGACTCATCCCCCAAACTATCCAATGAAGGCACATCATCAGCATGACACAAAGAAGGAAAATCCGAATAGCACCTATCAGCCATGTCCATACTCACATAACTCTCATAAAAAAAACTTCAACCACTTCAGTCTCCTCATTGCTACTTCCCCATGTGTCTTCATCTTCAAGAATTCAAGCATCTCTTCAAGGTTCTCCACACCTTGCAAAGCATTCTCAACCATGTCCAAGCTCTCCTGATGAGACCAAACAAAACACATGGATCTACATGAACCACAGTGAAAGACTTCTCTATTTGGCCACCTTCACCCGCCTCAACTAACTCAAATATATCTTCATGCATGGCATCCCTGACATCACTGGTGCTACCTGACTCCACGCTAACACACGCATCGTCTCCGTGATCAGCTAGTAGCTGAGATCACCATCACTCTCAACCAAGCCTTCATTTTCTTCACACTTAAGCTCTGTGCTAACAGTACCTTCCTCATCTTAGACTTCAGATCACATGAGGAAACTGCACCCAGGCTCACATAAACATGAGAAATATCATGGTCTACCACTTCTGACATTTTAACTTCTTCCTGTGCACCTGCAAACCCTCTGACTCCATTATTCTATCATAAGGCACATCTACAAATTTAATACTCTGAATAGCTAATGGGAGACTCAAACCAACATAGAACCCAGCGTCTTTTCCTTGCTGCAAGCTATCTCAAGAGCTTCTTTCAAGCTCTTAGGTCTCTTGCACTCCACCTTCTCCCTCAAGGCTGGGCTCAACTAACTGATCAAGGTCTGCAACTTGTTCATCTTCATATTTCCACCATGCAACTCAGGCAAGGACATCTCTTTAGCATGCATAATTGCTCTTCTCCATGAATGCCATACTTTTTCAAATCTCTACCAGAAATCAGCTACACATTCATCATCACGCATACCCATGACTACCTTTCTCCTATATTTAGTTGGAGAACTTTTTTGTAAACCTTAAGAGAAACTATGCTTCCAGCAATGCCCAATTGTCACTCACATCATCTTGCAAATCCTCATACAGATGCTTGCACGGTCCTCAAGAAACAAAGGAAATTCCTTCAACCATTCCACTTCATAATATTTATTTCTCAAGAGGCAAAACAAGTGCACTTATCTCAAAAACCTAGCTGGATCCTCTCCCCATCAGCTTCCCTAAACTTGGGATAGTCCATGATCACATCAAAAAGCTTGACCTGACTCCCAAGTGGTTTCCTACATGGAAATCAAGGCCCTAAACAAGAACCTTCAGATCTTCAGTGGGGGCACCAAAGCATGTGTGCTTGGCTGGGTGATGGCCTTCACTACACCACCATCAAGCACACAAGAACAAAATATAAAGGGATCAGAATTGGGAGACACCAAGATCCCGGCTCCAAGGGAACTAATCAACTATGCACCGTTCCTCAGTCCTTCAAACCAACTCGTCCAGACACCTTAACACTCTCCCAACTGACAAGCTGACTACTCCAACTTTCTTACCGAGTCAGCACTAACCTCTAACACTCCTGATCTTCCACCTATAAGGCTCAACTGACTTCAACTGCCTCCTGATCTTCCACCTATAAGGCTCAACTGCCTCCCAACTGATCAAAAGAACTCCCAATCGACACTCATCTGACCAGGTTCTACTATAAACAGATCCGGATGCCTGCCTACTGACTCCAGTCATAAACGTATCCACCACGTGACTCCCAAACTATCCTCCAAGATTAGCTAACATCAGACCCTAAACTCAAGCACCTTACTGGACACCTTGCTGACCCTCTCTGGATCTTCTACTAACACAACTCGCCTAAATACGCCTTGGCTAGCCTTCTACTGACTAAAATGACTCAGAAATCTTCCTCCTATCCCCAGTAAGATAAATGCCCTCCAGGCTCTCCAACCTTCTCAATTAACCTCAAGTTTTGACCCTCAGAACCAATCATAACCAATCAGCTACTCTCTGCTCACTCCATGATGACTCAAATTTGATACAGTTGACTATCCTAGACTAAATCAGATCTGACTGATCCAGTTGAATAAGATTTCTTCTCCATAGTGTTCTGTGACACACACATGCCCTCAAACTCAACAAATCCTAGCAAGATTCAACTGATACACTCAAAACTGATAGTAGCTGACTTAACCGACTCAGCTAACTATTGACTCAGTTGGATCAAAACTCCTCCTGTCTATCTACAGACACCTTTAGACGCTCAAGACATTCTATCCTCACACGGATCCAACCTTATGGGCACTTAACTAACTACATCTGACCCACAATTGACGTAGAACCACCTTTGCGCCCACAAACTAGTCAGAGTGCTAACTGCGAATTACTGACAAACTTGACTTTCACATCTAACCTTAAATAGGTTCCTCCTAGCCCAGATAGAATATTTTTCAGCTTCTACACACACAATTGATGAGATCTGACGTATAACAGACTCAGCTTGACTCTGTATCCTCTGTCATCTGATGCAGACTGACTCAATTTTGACACAACAGTCTATTCTATACTCACAAGTGTTCCTCTCACATATTCTCAATCAAAACAACACAAGTATAGCTTGATAGCACAAAATATTTACAGGTCATACAGAACTCAAGCTCCACGCGCACTATTCTTCATTGAAACAAAACTAGACAATCTCAACATCCGTGAGACTTGGGACTCAAAGAAAAAGAAGAAAACTTTTTGGGGTCCTCCACCAGTAGACCCAACAACAACTCTTCAAAGCATCCATGAATCCAAATTTCATAGAATTTAGCATCCAGCTGACACTTAGCAGCTACAGTTGAGGTAAAGTTGAACTGGGTCAAGTCTCTAATAGAGGAGCTACATAGAAGTCCAAGGGGACACACCTCCTTGTAGACTTTGGTCTCCAGCTCTTCCTCTGCTCTGATCTAGCCAAACCTCTTGCACTGCACTGTCCTCTCTTTGACAATCTGGAAAATAATAGTCGGATCTCTAGCTTGCAAATTCAACCAAAGAAAAGAACTACGGGACACACACACCACTACAGTCTACAACTCACTTGGCTCTCTCTTGTGGTTGCTCCAGGCACCTTCTCTTGGAGAGTCCCTTCAACAAAACTTAATTCTCCTTCTTGAACCTCGTTACCACCTCGACTTCTTCCAGAACCTGGATTGCCTGGTTCCCTCGACTGCCCTCACTCTTTCTTTATCCATTTGTGCATTGTGTTTATTCTCTCCATCTTTCACCACTATGGATTCACCACACACCATATGTATATTGTATTTACCTATTTAGTGTGTTTGGGAGGGGCTTTGGATTTCCCTCACAACGTGTTTCCCCTCATACTTGCTTTGAAAAAATCTAAGATTGGGCCTAGATAGACTATCTTTATTACTAGAGGATATCTTTGTGAGAGGAGCTTGACCGTATTCACTTATGATCAAGGAAAGTGGTGGTGTCAGTCATTTTTGCAAACCCTCTATATGAAGATAGTTAGAGTGACGTTTCCTCATGTGCTCCCACGGCAAGCAGCAAGATGGGAATTAAGAAATTTCTAACCCCACATCTTGTCAAAAACCCTTGCTTTGACCTTGATAGTTTATCATCAAGAGAGGATTTTATAGAACCTCTAATGACTACGAATTGGCCTATTGATGATTTCTACTTAGCCAATAGTGGTCTAGACTTATCCCCTGTATCTAAAGAAACAAACCCACTCTCAAGTGGGAAAATGGTCACCTTTAACATAGATATTATCCCTCCTTCTATATCAAAGGAATCTCATGAAACCTCAATGTTGACTGATGGGTGGTGTATTAGCATCCTTTAATAGATGATCAATCCAATCACACATGAACTGGAATATGTCGATGGCCACCATCAAATTTGTGAGATCTTGCAACTCGAAGGAGTGAACCAAGAAAATGTAGTTGAGCCTTTGAACCCCAAGGTTTAGAGATTCACAACATACAAGGAAGGGTGTAGAGTGTTCATAGACACCTTTGGAAGCATTTATTGCCCTAATATTCTCACAGGGGAAACCCCTTTTGACCACATAAATGCTCGCTTAGAAAGAGGACCCGCTTCGGTGTCGATAGGCGAGTTACAAGTTGTAGATCCTTTTGAGAAAGCTCTGATGGAAAATCTTGATCCTATTACCTCAAGCTATACACCCTTGGTCAAGGATTATTTTCATGTGGAAATTCCAACTATTCACACCACATTGCCATAGTAGACAACGATTTCATCTTGTATGGAACTGTTCAAACGTCTTAACTGAATAATTAAACTCTGGACTACTTGAGAAACCTTGCTGAGGCTCCATCACATCATGATCCCATTTGTAAAGGACCAAAATTTTGAGAGTATTGTTGGGCACTCACACTCAAAAAATGGACTCAAGAGAGACCAGCAATATTGACATTTATGCCAAGAAGTAGCATGATTGTCCCTTTAAGGATGGTTTTCATGCCTCAACAAAGACCACCACTTGGCATACCATTCATACCTCTGGTAGTATTGACACCTCTAGCTTCTCTTGGACCATTAATATCTGCTCTTGGGCTAGTGGGGATATCTTTGGAGATGTTGGCTTTTACCAAAGATATGGAAAGAGGGTTAAGGAGAGGAATGACACTTGTTGTTCCTAGAGAGTATCGTGAACACTTTCGATCCAAGGCCCATCAAGTTTGAAGAATCATGAACAAGTATGATGGTACACAGGATGATCTGGATCATTTAGAGGTCTTTGAGAAAATGTGTGAGGGAGTAGGTGTCAATGAGATGAGCCTACTTAAATCTTAGCCTTTGGACTTACTCTAGATGGAGTAGTCGAACGATGGTTTTGAACCCTAGAACCTCCTTATATGTCCACTTATGTTGCCTTAAAGAAGGCTTTTAGGGTGGAGTTCTCAAAGACTAGACCCAAATGGAGTCATGTACACCAACTGAACAATGTTAAGTAACAAGAGAATGAGTCAGTATAGGAATACATTCGATGCATTAAATATTATCATTCTAGCTACTTAATTGATGAGAAATCGAGTCAACCAAGATTGATTTTATTGTTTCTTGAAGGCTTAAAAGATCAAAGCTTGCAAAACTACATTTATTTACAAAGGCAGACAACCTTTCACAAGTGCTGCATTGATGCTCTCGACTTTGATGATAACATGTTTGGCAGCTCGAAAGGGTCTGAGAAATCTAGTACACCATCCGAAGCACCCTATAGCATAACCTCTGTTACCAAAAAGTCAAATAAAATGAGTGTCAAGAGGACATGGTTCTACTAAAGAAAATGGAGGAGAATTGGAAAGTACTTCTTGGAGATTTCGGAGCATACCCAAGGAGAGAGGGCACATGGTGTCCTTATTATCAAGGAAATCACATTGGTAATAATAACGAGTGTCCATTCAATAGGAGATGGATGGGCTTGTGGTGTGGTTACTACAGGAGATACACTAATTACAATGCCTGCAATTGTAGGTACAATCTAATAAATCACATTATAGGTGTTCCATTGCTACTACCCAACCTTCAGCACTCCCTACACTACACATTGTGGGTAGTGGAGATCCTATACCCCTATTGGGACTACCCCCCTACCTAGAGGAATTCTTAAGTTGCGTGAGACACCTCCCCCTATTCTAGGACCTCAAAATATAGCTCTTAATGTGAAACCCATGAGACACATTAAGGTAGGACCACTCATTGAGGATGTCATCGACACTTATATGTAAGAACCATATCCTAAAAAGGGATCGTTGGGATACAACTCCTATGGCAATGTCGAGTACAAACTCTGATGCACAGTTTGTAAAGGATTCCTGACAATACCTTTGATCTCATTTATAGAATGTCAACCTTGCGGGCGACAGGTATGGTTGTGGGCAACCAATGGGTTATAAGGCATGAGAAATGAACTCTACAAACCCTGCCCAACCCTTAGCCTGCTATACATGTGGAGCAGCACACTTCAAAATGGAGTGCCCCTACCGAGTCTCAAATGAGGTGGCCAAAAGCATCGCAGTGCTATCACGATGATGTCTAAGTTGCCACATAACTCACATCATTCAAGATTTTCCCAGTAATCCTCCCCAAGGAAGTGATCAGGGACCCACAACCCAATTGAATATGTTGATTGCCCTGAGAGAAGAAAGCTCTTCAGTGATCACTGATGCACTTGTCCTCACATGAGCCCAGAGGCCAAGGCCACATCTCTTCATAGCTCAAAAGACAAAGAGAGTGACAAAATCTCGGATGCTTCTACAAAGCATTCCAAAGGACAAAAGAAGTAAGAAAGGAAACAATGTAAGAAGTCTAAACCCTCGATAGAATAAATTTCTAAAGCTAAAAAAAGCGCAGTGTGATCATTGAGAGTAACGATGGGGATACAAAGAATTCTTCTTCCTAAGAAGACTCACCTAGAAATGAAATTCTGGACATGGATCAAAGAGCTATAGCTGGAAGACTCAATGAAATGGACTACAGGACCGTTCAAAGAAACTGACATAATATCCCAACCACATTGAGGAAAGAACTAGGTGGACATCTGCATAGGACTTGGTGAAGGAGACTCAATACCAATTAGAAGGACCCCTAGGCCAAGTTACACTAGACCCTTATAAATTTGTGCATAAGGTAGCCCTTAACCCTATTCTAGAAGGTTCCAAAGAAGGAAGTGTGCTATCTCTAGAAAATTGTTTTGTGAAAAAATAGAATTTGTGACTAGGCCGATGAATGTTGGAATTAGTGCAAATATGGAAACCGAGACAATAGAAGAAGAAGCTACGGCCAGAGGGAAAGATTAAGGAACCACAAACTCAAACGAATATTATCTAAATGACTACCTCGAGGAGCAAGCAAAGCCTTATGCTACTTCACTATCTAAGCAATTAAACGATTCTAGGCTAGACTCTTTGAATACTCTCCCCTCTCGTTTAGGTTTGAAAGGATAAATCACTTCAATGAGGGTGTCTATCTTTGAATGGGTAAGGAGACAAAGTAATACGATAGGAATGAGAGTGGTAATGTCTGCTTCTATCACACACATTCGGAGAATTCTTCTCAAAAGACCAAGCCTTTGGCAAGATATACAAGAATGGATGGATGAGAAATTTGACCACAACCCTATAGATGGGTCCGGCATGAGTCTCACGAGTACTCCTACAAATAATCCTAGTATCACTTGTAAAAACATTCATGTCAACAAGTTTGGCAAGTACTTTGAAGGTGAGGAGCTTAACGGTACCTTGCCATTAAAACTGAAAAATGAAACATCTACAACGATCCTAGATGGGGGGCTGGCATCATCACAGCCACACAAAAACAATGGAAGGAATGAGGATCACCAAATTTGGCTTCCACTATCTTAAAAATCAATTTGGCTAATGGAAATCTTAGCACCCATGTCCATGTAGGATCAACAAGTTGACCTCATGTGGACTTACCTTTGATCACATCTTTATTATTATGGACTTAAAAAAACCCATGCCATATGCTATGATATTAGGAAGGTCATTTATGAGACAACTTTGAATGGTCCATGACCGAGGAAGTGACCACGTCTAATTGCACAAATTGGAGTCACCATCTTGTAGAAAAAGATTTTATTAATGTAGACCTTGTCACTATAGAAGAGACTATCAAGGATTGCGCTAGGATGATGATCTATCATATGTTGAATTGAACTTTGATACCACACGTTTTCCCAAACTAGGGAATGATTAAAATTAGCTGCATATCCTAGCAACAATTGATATGGTATCTAAAATAGGAGGTTCTTGCTTTTATAATGAAGCTGGGATAGAAGTAGCTCCCGTCATGATGGTGGATACTATTGTAAATTCAGAGACCCCCCTATTAGGCTATATCCAAAATTGGGTTTGTGGAATCAAGAGCTCAAAGCCTCCTTTAAAAGAGCACAAGACACCTTAGTTGAGCTCTAAGCATCTATTGGTCAACTTGAAAAGTCACACAGACTTCAAATGACAGATGACCATGTAAACGACACTAGGAAGAAGAAGATTAAATCTATCAAGATTTTAACGGAGGAACCCCTAGTGGTCGAAACTCACCATGACTAGCTCTGTTACATAAGAACCATTAAGAGCCACAAAATGTTTAAACAAACTTGGGAACCCAACAAGGAGGGGAAACAACATCTGTACAAACACTTATCTTCTTGAGTAAGACTAAAATCCCTTTCCAGTTCCAAAACTCAAGAGCCAATCAAGCTCAGTCATTCAGTTATGCAAGGAACAAAGATTGGCAGTGAAGGACTGAAAAGACAAGGCTAAGATGAAAGCCTTAATGAAAGAAGAGGGAAACATTAGGCCGGTTCCTGATCATTTTTGCAATTATAAGATCAACAAAGTGACAAGTTGAAATGGTCTCTTGGTGACGACCCAGTGGAGATTTTTGAAGGACTTGCAGATATTAAGGAGGTAAACCTAGCTGAACTTGCAGAGTAGCCTAAGCCGGTGTACATTGCAAAGGACCTAGACCTTAAAGAGGAAAAAGACTTAGTCTATTTCCTCAAAGAGTTTCCCAACATGTTTACATGGTCCTATACTGATATGAAAGGTATGCATCCTTTGTTTGTTATGAAGACAATCCCCATAGTGGCAGAATCAAGGCCAATTAGAAAAAGGTTGCATGAAATGAACCCAAAATATGGTCAGCTGATCAAAGAGGAAATATTAAAACTTTTGATGTAGGATTCATCTATGAGATCAAACACACAGAGTGGGTGTCCCCAATTGTGGTTGGTGACAAAGAAAAATCTAAACCTGAGGGTTTTCATTGATCTTAAGAAAGTAAACGCTACCATGGTAAATGATAGCTTCCCACTTCCTTTCATGGAGCACGTCCTTAAGAGAGTAGTAGTTAAAAAAACTTATAGTTTTCTTGACAAATTTTTAGGATATAATTAAGTCATGATTGATCCTAAGGACCAACATAAGATAACCTTTGCTACTCATTGGGGCATTTTTGTGCTTACAGAGTCACGCCCTTTAGCCTTATCAATGCCCTTTGGAAATTTGTGATCCACCTAGTAGCATAAGGCTTGTTTACCAAATATAAAAGTGCTTAATGGTCAAAATTATGCTCCATTTTATAGTGCCCTTTAGCCTTCTGCTCCATTTTATAGTGACAGTTAGAAAAGGCTCCTAGTATGTTCTAGCTGATCATATATCCAAATTTCCAAATGGAGAACTTCCCACATAAGTGGAGGATGATTTTCCTGATGCATGCCTATTTCACTTAAGCATGATACCATATTAGAGCCAGGAATCAGCTTAATCCTTTTCCATTGGATGAAGATATCACTCTTGATTGAGCTTGTAAGTTGATCAAGGCAGCATCTCCTTATACTCTTATAGCAGTTGAAAAATTGTATTGGTGAGGCAAAGATGACATCTTAAGGCTATGCATTCATGAGGACCATTAATTGAAATTCTAGAAGCCCATGGAGGAATTTGTGGAGGTCACTTTGCTATAGAAATCACCTCACGCAAAAATTCTAGAAGCCCATGGAGGAATTTCTAGAGGCCACTTTGCTATAGAAATCACCTCACGCAAAAATTTTCGAGTTGGGATGTGCTGGCCTAAACTTTAGTGATGATGCAACCGAATTTGTCAAGTGATGTGATGTGTGTCAAAGATTTTTGGTGACTCAAAAAAACAGAGACCGCATGCCCTTAACCTTTATCATGTCTTTACAGCTATTTGCCAAGTGGGGCACTGATTTTGTAGGACCCATAAGTCGAGCACCTCGTTATATGCAAGCTCGCTACATCATTGTAGCCACTTGCTATTGCACCAAATGGGCATAAGCTAGGGCTACCATGTGAGCTGATGTAAGGTCGACAGCCGAGTTTTTGTATGAAAATGTTATCCACACAATTTGGCTTTCTTCTTGAAATTATAAGTGATAGAGCAACCCATTTTGTGAATAAAGTAATGACATTCTTGTTGGACGCATTCATTGGTGATCCATAGGAAATCATCACCTTTATATCATAAGAAAATGGGAAAACTGAAAGCACTAATAAAGTTCTTTGTTTGATCTTGATAAAGACTATAACAGCATCGCTTTTCAGATTGGGAACTTAACCTTCTTGCTTCTCTTTGGGCGTATCGAACAACTTACAAAATAGCTATTGGCATGACACTTTTTTGCTTAGTATATGGTCTTCCAATTGAATTGCTAATCCCCACCTTCTGGGTAGAAAAAGACACGAATCTTGTGCCTCATGATGATTGGTTGAATTGGAGAAGTTGGATGTAGCACGACTATATGGGGTGATTAGAATGTGGACAATGAAGTGACAACACAAACATGGTTTGATCCCAATATCAAAAAACGTAAGTTCCATGTGGGTGATTTGGTGTTTATGTATGACATCAAGAAGGGAAAGAAGAAACTTAAGCTTTGAGACTTAGGACCTTACAGAATTCTTGAATTCTGTAAAAGTGGTGCGGTTCGAATAGAAACATTGGATGGAATTCCTATGGAAACCTACATTAATGGTGGTAGCAAACTTTGTCAATATTTTGGGCCATTAACAAGTGAAAAGCATACATGCCACCGGAGAATGCATAAAATTAAAATAAGAAATGCAAAAACAAGCTATCAAGGAAGCTAAAGAATGTGAGGAAAAAATCAAATGCAAATGCCAAGTGTTACAAGTCAACATGGCATAAGTTCTGGGAATCAGAGATGAGGAAGAGTGGGAAGTAAAGCCTACTAGGCTATGGTTACACATGACCACAAGCTGCATATCCCTCATGAAATTAGGATTACTAGATTGTGGTGCAAGTCACAATCTTATGTCTTATGAATCCTAGACATCTTTGGGAAACTCGAACTGACTCCTACAATTGCTCAAGTGCATGCTGTGGGCAAATGCTTAGTAGATTATGTTGGCATATGCAAAATGGTATTTTCAATTGCTGACATAACTATTAAAGGAAAATTATTTGTTATACCTCCTTTAGCACTATCTGAAGAAGTGTTGTTAGAGAGAAATTGGATGAGACATCAGTAGTGTACCGTCGATTAGAATACAAGAACAAAAATTTTGAAGATTACTAATCAGTAAATCCACGTCCTTCTTAGGAGGATGAAACAATAAACTTCCTTGATGAAAACTCCCTCTTTTAATTACCTTGGTCCACACCTATTATGACCCATGATAAAGGGAAACAATTCCTAACCAAGTCAACCTCTATATTTGCTTCTCTTACCATAGAGGTAAACTCCAATAAACAACCAACATTAAACAAGCCAACCCATAAAAAACAGAGACAACTAATCAAACAACCATAAGACTAAGCCTCTCAATGATGGCCACCCAAATGGGAAGTAAAGCCTACTAGGCTATGGTTACACATGACCACAAGCTGCATATCCCTCATGAAATTAGGATTACTAGATTGTGGTGCAAGTCACAATCTTATGTCTTATGAATCCTAGACATCTTTGGGAAACTCGAACTGACTCCTACAATTGCTCAAGTGCATGCTGTGGGCAAATGCTTAGTAGATTATGTTGGCATATGCAAAATGGTATTTTCAATTGCTGACATAACTATTAAAGGAAAATTATATTTGTTATACCTCCTTTAGCACTATCTGAAGAAGTGTTGTTAGAGAGAAATTGGATGAGACATCAGTAGTGTACCGTCGATTAGAATACAAGAACAAAAATTTTGAAGATTACTAATCAGTAAATCCACGTCCTTCTTAGGAGGATGAAACAATAAACTTCCTTGATGAAAACTCCCTCTTTTAATTACCTTGGTCCACACCTATTATGACCCATGATAAAGGGAAACAATTCCTAACCAAGTCAACCTCTATATTTGTTTCTCTTACCATAGAGGTAAACTCCAATAAACAACCAACATTAAACAAGCCAACCCATAAAAAACAGAGACAACTAATCAAACAACCATAAGACTAAGCCTCTCAATGATGGCCACCCAAATGGATTTTGGAATCCCAAAAATGTCCATCAACAGTGTAAACATTTAGGTATTCAAATCTGCAACACATGTCCTTTTTTATCTGCAACCTCAACCAACTCATAATAAAAGAGGTTTAAACATTACCTTTTTGGCCAATAAGTTCATGTGTTTTTTTTACCATTAAGCACTTTTATATTTGGTTAACAAGCCTTATGCTACTAGGTGGATCACTTGATGGTTGCTAATTCTTATGGAATTCTATTTTATAGTGACAGTTATAGAAAAGGCTCCCAATATGTTCTAGCTGATCATATATCCAAATTTCCAAATTGAGAACTTCCCACATAAGTGGAGGATGATTTTCTTGATGCATGCCTATTTCACTTAAGCATGATACCATATTAGAGCCATGAAATATCTTAATCCTTTTCCATTGGATGAAGATATCACTCTTGATTGAGCTTGTAAGTTCATCAAGACAACATCTCCATATACACTTATAGTAGCTAGAAACTTGTTTTGGTGAGGCAAAGATGACATCTTAAGGCTATGCATTCATGAGCACCATTAATTGAGATTCTAGAAGCCCATGGAGGAATTTGTGGAGGCCAGTTTGCTATAGAAATCACCTCACGCAAA
The DNA here is from genome assembly GCF_041138505.1 of Cibotium barometz. Taxonomy (NCBI): domain Eukaryota; kingdom Viridiplantae; phylum Streptophyta; class Polypodiopsida; order Cyatheales; family Cibotiaceae; genus Cibotium; species Cibotium barometz. The sequence continues at coordinate 504,622 of NC_141079.1, forward strand.
AAGTTTCGATTTGGGATGTGCTGGCCTAAACTTTAGTGATGATGCAACCGAATTTGTCAAGTGATGTGATGTGTGTCAAAGATTATTGGTGACTCAAAAAAACAGAGATCGCATTCCCTTAACCTTTATCATGTCTTTACAGCTATTTGGCAAGTGGGGCACTAATTTTTTAGGACCCATAAGTCGAGCATCTCTCTATATGCAAGCTCGCTACATCATTGTAGCCACTTGCTATTGCACCAAATGGGCAGAAGCTAGGGCTACCATGTGGGCTGATGCAAGGTCGACAACCGAGTTTCTGTATGAAAATGATATCACACAATTTGGCTTTCTCCTTGAAATTATAAGTGATACAGCAACCCATTTTATGAATAAAGTAGTGACATTCTTGTTGGACGCGTTCTTTGGTGATCCATAGGAAATCATCACCTTATTATCATAAGCAAATGGGCAAACTGAAAGCACTTATAAAGTTCTTTGTTTGATCTTGATAAAGACTATAGGGGCATCGCTTCAGACTGGGAACTTAAACTTCATGCTTCTCTTTGGGCTTATCGAACAACTTACAAAATAGCTACTGGCATGACACCTTTTTGCTTAGTATATGGTCTTGATGCTATAACTCCAATTGAATTGCTGATGCCCACCTTGTGGGCAGCAAAAGACACGAATATTGTGCCTCATGATGATTGGTTGAATTGGAGAAGTTGGATGTAGCGCGACTATATGGGGTGATTAGAATGTGGACAATGAAGTGACGATGCAAACATTGGTTTCATCCCAATATAAAAAAATGTAAGTTCCATGTGGGTGATCTGGTGTTTATGTATGACATCAAGAAGGGAAAGAAGAAACTCAAGCTTTGAGACTTAGGGGAAACCTACATCAATGGGGTGGCAGCAAACTTCATCAATATTTTGGGCCATTAACAAGTGAAAAGCATACATGCCACCAAGAATGGATGAAATTAAAATAAGAAATGCAAAAACAAGCTATCAAGGAAGCTAAAGAATGTGAGGAAAAAATCAAATGCAAATGCCAAGTGTTACAAGTCAACATGGCATAAGTTCTGGGAATCAGAGATGAGGAAGAGTGGGAAGTAAAGCCTACTAGGCTCTGGTTACACATGACCACAAGCTGCATATCCCTCATGAAATTAGGATTACTAGATTGTGGCACAAGTCGTAATCTTATGTTATATGAATCCTAGACATCTTTGGGCAAACTCGAACTGACTCCTACAATTGCTCAAGTGCATGCTGTGGGAAAATGCTTAGTAGATTATGTTGGCATATGCAAAATGGGATTTTCAAATTTTGACATACCTATAATAGGAAAATCATTTGTTATACCTCCTTTAGCACTATCTAAAGAAGTGTTGTTAGGGAGAAATTGGATGGGACATCAGCAGTGTATCGTCGATTAGAATACAAGGACAAATTTTTTGAAGATTACGTATCAGTAAATCCACGTCCTTGTTACAGAGGATGAAACAATAAACTTCCTGGATGAAAACTCCCTCCTTGAATTACCTTGGTCCACACTTATTATGACCCATGATAAAGGGAAACAATTCCTAAACCAAGTCAACCTCTATACTTGTTTCTCTTACCATAGAGGTTAACTCCAATAAACAACCAACATTAAACAAGCCAACCCATAAAAAATAGAGACAAACAACCATAAGACCAAGCCTCTCAATGATGGCCACCCAAATAGATTTTGGAATCCCAAAAATGTCCCCCAACAGTTTAAACATTTTGGTTCCCAAATATGCAACACATGGTCACTTTTATCTGCAACCTCAGCCCACTCATAACACAACAACTATGCACAATTCATCACAATAATAACCATAAGAAAAAGCGTACATCACCTATACATGTACAATCCAGACACAAAAGAAATTGCAAAAAATTTGGGTCCTAAAGAGCCTCTTAAGAGCCCAAGAATGCTACCAAGGCAATCACCTTGTCTAGATAACAATATCCCAACCTTTGGCAACCGAATCCACACAAAAACCCTATACGAAGGTGGCCTCAATCTTTGTTTGCCCAGATCAACACAATCAATCTATTGACAACATTGATAATTGTCACGAGATCCAGACAAAGGTATCTCTACAACCTACAACTACAAAAAACATCAAAGGACCTCTGGTGGTATTACAACTTGTTAAAATTATGTTTGCATTGCCACATCTCTGAAATAAGAAACATGTTTTCAATTCCATTCAACCAGACAGAATTACTAAAATTTTAAAGATGGAATTGTGAAGTTCCACAGGCCCCCGGGGGAGGAATCCTAAAGGGGAATCTACAGATCTTCACTATCTTGGCGATGACCTGATAGACGACCTGATGTCTATTGGCTGCTCTCTGATAAAATAGTATAAGACAACATTATGTATAATTTGGAATATGGCTCTCTAGAGTGCTTCTTGGTGCTCAAAGAACCCTTTGTGCAAGCCAAATTAAAGGAGATAGGTCTATGGAGCATGGCACATATTTTTGGAATTGATTTCCATTGCAAGCTCATTGTAAAATTTCTTCACCATGTGTCTCAGGCAACATGCACAAAAAACCCGTGGTTCAATGGTGAAATCTCTTACACATGCATCTCCGTGGTTCAATGGTGAAATCACACTTACCACATTTGCCTCACCAAAGCATTAATCTCTTACACATTTCATCTCCTGGTGGTAGATCCACTACACAATCATCGAGCTTATGGATTGGATAACATCTTCCATCCCACAGCTAATGGTGTAGCTCTCAACAATAATGGAATACTATATGATGCCATTGCTGATGTGACAAACTTTGCATTAGCCTGCAAAGCCATCTCCCTCCTCATCTAAGCAAGAGGATTCGAAAGACAAAACCAGATCCCTAAAAAGCTCTTTTGGGTCATTTAAAATGGCAAAATTGATGATTGGTCAAGGAGATTGACTCTTATACAAAAAACCACAGGCATGTCATTCAAAATCCCTACATCCTCAACACCATGTTGATCATAGAAATCTCTCTACTTGATGTATCTTGTCAACAAAATGTCGATCTAAACCTGGTTTTGGAGACTCTGTCCTTGGTAGATGTGCCACCCCCTATTATCAACCTCGCACCACCTTCTTCACCCAAATCCTCACCGACATTTTTTGCCCCAATACTCACAGGCCTACCACTCATTCCACACCACTGACCTCTTCTCCCAATCCCTCTCCCACCATGATCCCACCATAGAGTCTTACATTCAAAAGAGAAGGTGGCCGAGATTAAGCTCTACATAGTAGGAACTTCAGCTAGACATGCCCATCCTTCTGTTTCACAAGTTGGATTCATCCCTACCTAATAAGGTATCTCTTTCCCAACTGAGGAAAAATCTTCTTGGTGGTGACAAATCCACGTCCACTCCTGAACCAGATGATGTACTGAAAAGTGTGGCATTGCCATATGCCTTGATGGGGTATAGCCTCTTTGAGCTCCAAAATCACGTTTGAGCATCCATGGAAAAGCTAGAAAATTTACAAAAGCAAAATGAGGGATTGATGCAGAAGCTCCAAAAGGCCAACAATTGGGAAACCACTCTACAATAACAAGCTAATAAAGTAGAAAAATGGAAAGAGTATGGACACTAACCTCGAGCAACAACTGGATACTATGAAAAAGGATCATAAACAAAAGGAGGAATCGCTTAAAAAAGTTCTCGCATATCAAGATGGTTTGCTCACTCGCATGGGAATTCAAAGGAATTACTTGAGGGATGAACTAGTGAAGACTTAAAAGATTCTAAAGGACAAGGAAAAGCTCTACGTAGCAAAAATAAAAAAGGTGATAGCACACTACTACTACGACAAGTGGAAAAAAAGTATCAGGAATTTGGAGATATATCACTCAAAGAACAATAGAAAATGCAAGACTCCATATGCCACTTGATAGAGGAGAGGGACAAATACAAAACAATATGTGGCACATTGGCATAAGAGAACCAAGAGCTCAAGCAAGGGTGGCCTATAGAATTGAATGAACAGATACAAAACAAGGATATGGGAGGTTTAACTATAACTACAATCAAGGACCGTGCAGCTCCTCTTCCCACGTTAATCTCTAGCTCCCGTTCCCCAACCACCTCATGGAAGATGACCCCAACCACCTCATGGAAGATGACGATCTCGGCTCTACAATTCTCACTCCAAGACCAGATCTTCTATACACGGTGGTACAACAAATTCTTCCTTATGCTCCTCTAAGAAAACCTGTCCTCCCAAGGGATATGTTCAAAGGATCCTCTTGGCTTACGCACCAAGCCTAATTAAGATTACACACCACACCTAAGTAAGCAAGTGACAATGGAACTATGACCATCCTCAAGAGCAAAGGCACTGTGGCACATAGTAGCATAGGACACTAATCTCTCCAACCCTCATCTGATAGATCTCTTGGAAATAGGGGTGGTAACTTTCATTATACATAGATGCTATAGAAGATGGAGATGATTACATTGCCTAGTAAAAGAGAGGAGGGTACAATATCATCTGACAAGACATAGTGCCCCTGAGTGAAGGATGGTTGGGGAAAAAAATAAATGGAGGATCAAGTCGTTAACCAAACCACATTACTTATATTTATATGCCATTGCACCCCTTTCCTAGAATTGAACCAACTTATATGCCAGATGAAAGAAGATGGTCCGATTTGGAGTTCTACAACCTACAGAAGTATGATCCCAAACACCTTTAGAATTTCCCTCGCTTCTAGCCAGCCCACTAGTTATCTGTGGAGCACGGTCTTGCAACAATGGGGAGTGCCAAGCTCTACATAGACAAATCTTATGGTGACAGTGTGGTGGGTCAAGTGCTAGCTTGCATTCATGTCGTAGCCTCTTCCATGAGATGGCAGGTAAGCTACTAAGTTCCCCATGACATGCAAAAGGTGAGTACTCTTCACTTGGATCGAGCAAGTGTGCGAGATACAAATAATCTCATCAACAAGCTTGATTATAGTGAAACAATTCAAAACATCTTGAAGGTTTAATTAACAACTTCAAAAATTTATATACGGGATGTTAATTGGTTTAAGATGGTATAATGAGGTCCTCATGCAATGGTAAGGAGGTATCCAAGTGGATTTAGGAAAATTTACTCTATCAAGATTCGGTAAGATGAAAGAGGCTCATTTGTGCTACCTCAACAGTGTGCATAGGTAACCATCAAACATATTTTCACAAGTGAAGGCTATAATAAAAATTCTTTATGTATACATAATTAAAGCTCCTAAAGTTCCTCTAACTAGGTTGTGTTTTAATCGGACCTAAATGATGCCAAGTGATGGCTTGTCAAATGCTCCTTGGTTAAGAATGATATTCAAAATGAGGAGGTTGAGGAGCTCATAGATTAGCTGGTGGAAATAGATCACGATGTTGTTGGAGTAGGAGAACATAAGATACCACCAATTACCAATCAAGTACATGGTTTGAATTCCCATGTCCAAGATGATGAAACTATGTATGGATTTGAATCAAGCATAATCAATGAAGGGTAATCAACAATTATACATTTATTTCATCATTATAATGTATGAATTAGAGTCAAGCATAATCTATGAAGGGTAATCATAGCTAATCACCAATAAATTTATTTCATTATTATAATATAACTTTTCATAATTGTTGGTTTGAAAAGGTAAAGTAGAATTTGCATAATAATAACTATCATGTATTGCTTGCAACATTCTTCTCTACTCATGGATTAGGGAAATTATCCTATGGGTTTTGTGACTATGTTCTTGGATTTGGGGGATTATCCTATGGCTTCATGACTATGCTCTTGCATTGTTGCTTCATGACAAGTGTGAGTAAGATAGCTCGGGGGTTATTAGGTGGATAGAGCTTCTAGAGTGTTGGTGACATTTCTGCAAATTACTTATTTATCTTCTTTATCTTCTCAAATGATTAAAAGTGTCAAGCTTCTTGAAAGCAAATAACTTCTATTACTTGCAATTCTCTTTTATGCTTGATTTATGTGATTGTAAATGAGATGCTATATTTTTAGTGACGAGGCCCCACAAATTATTATTGTAAACTTCTACAACTTTTGTGTAATCTTGGTCTGACTGAACATGTACCATACACGATGTAGGACTAAGTAAAGGTTTGCAAGCAACAATGTCAATCTTTGCAGTCTGTAAGCTATGATGCCAGTATGCCTATTAGTATGTTAATGCCAATCTTTGTAGTCTCTGTAAGTTATGGATGCAAATGCCAGTATGCCTATTAGTATGTTAATGCCAACACTGCACAAGGTCGATGTTGTGCAAGTCTTTCATAGTGCAGATGTAAACATCTCGGTAGCTATGTTGTCATCCCTAGAAGTGGATGTCAATGAGTAATTCGCCCAACGTTTAAAGCATACAAATTATCACAAGAAAGTCTATTGAAGGTTTAATTAACAACTTCAAAAACTTATATATTGGATGTTAAGTGGTTTAAGATGGTATATTGAGGTCCTCATGCAGCAATAAGGAGGCATCCAAGTGGATTTATGGAAATTTACTCTACCAAGATTTAGCGGTGACAGTGGGTGGTGGGTCTTCTCAAGTGCTAGCTTGCATTCATGTCGTGGCCTCATCCATGAGATGGTGGGTAAGCTACTAGGTTCCCCATGACATGTGAAAGGTGAGTACTCTTCACTTGGATCGAGAAAATGTGCGAGATACCAATATTCTCATCAATAAGCTTGATTATAGTGAAACAATTCAAAACATCTTGAAGGTTTAATTAAAAACTTATATATTGGATGTTAAGTGGTTTAAGATGGTATATTGAGGTCCTCATGCAACAGTAAGGAGGCATCCAAGTGGATTTAGGAAAATTTACTCTACCAAGATTTGGTAAGATTAAAGAGGCTCATTTGTGCTACCTCAACAATGTGAATAGGTAACTATCAAACATATTTTCAAGTGAAGGCTATGATAAAAATTCTTTATGTATGCATAATTAAAGCTCCTCATGTTCCTCTAACTAGGTTCCTCTAACTAGGTTCTATTTTAGCCGGACCTAATTAATGTCATGTGGAGGCATGTCAAACGCTCCTCAGTCAAGAGTGATATTCAAAATAAGGAGGCTGAGGACCTCATAGTAGATAAGCTGGTGGAAGTAGATCACGAAGTGGACGGAGTAGGAGAATATAAGATACCACTAATTACCAATCAAGTATATGGTTTGAATTCCCACATCTAAGATGATGAAACAAATAATCACAAGATGCTAGTGATGTGGAGAATGATGATTCCTCAAGTGGAATATACCTTTTCGTTGGTATCGTAGCCACCACAGACATAGACTCATTGGTATGTATGGATTTGACTCAAGCATAATCGATGAAGGGTAGTCACCAATACATTTATTTCATTGTTACTCAACCATAATCTATGAAGAAGGGTAATCATAAATAATCACCAATACATTTATTTCATTAATATAATATAACTTTTCGTAATTGTTGGCTTGAAAAGTTAAAGTAGAATTTGCAAAATAATAATTATCATTTATTTCTTGTAACATTGTTCTCTGCTCTCGAATTTTGGAGACTATCCTAGGGGTTTTGTGGCTATGCTCTTAGATTTTGGGGATTGTCCTGTGGCTTCATGACTGTGCGCGTGCATTCTTGCTTCATCACAAGTGTGAGTAAGATAGCTCGGGGATGGTTAGGTGGGTTAAGCTTCTAGAGTGTTGGTGATATCTGTTCAAATTACTTATTTATCTTCTCAAATGATTACAGGTGTCAAGCTTCTTGAAAGCAACTAGCTTCTATTTCTTGCGATTTTCTTTTATATTTGATTTATGTGATTGTAAATGAGATGCTATATTTTTAGTGATAAGGACCCACGAATTATTATTGCAAACTTCTGCAACTTTTGTGTAATCTTGGTTCTAGCTGAACATCAGCCATACAAGATGTAGGACTAAGTACAGGTTTGCAAGCATAAACTACGATGCCAGTATGACTATTTGTATGTTAATGCCAATCTTTGTTGTGTCTGTAAGTTATGGATGCAAATGCGAGTATGCCTATTAGTATGTTAATGTCGATGTTGTGCAAATCTCTCATTGTGCAGATGCAAACATCTCGGTAGCTACCCTAGAAGTGGATGTCAATGAGTAATTGGCACAACGTTTAAAGCATACAAATTATCACAAGCCAATCTATTGAATAACATAAAAAACATCACTACAAGGGATCGGGCTCATACCCGCGCTCCTAGCCGCTAAAAATGACGTGAAAAAAAGTAGCGGGCCCGTGTATCAGCGCGTGTGTAATCGCGGCCAGAGACATGCGTGTAAAAGCGCGTGTATAGGACCTCCCAGACGCGCTCATACACGGGTGTATACACGCGTTCCGTTCATTTCAGATGTTATTCAGACGCGTTGATACATGCGTCTATACACGCGTTTTTTTAATTTAGATGCGCTTATACACGCGTAATTGTTAGTTTTGACGCGTTTATACATGCGTATTTTACAGAGTATCCGCGTATATACACGCAATTTTTAGCAGTCCTGACGCGTTTATACACGCGAACAGAGAGCAAAAAAAAAAAATCCAGAGAGTGCTATTTAGTGCCTGAATACTGTTCCAGCATTCCAACACCCAATAACACTCTCTGGATTTTTTTTTTTTGTGCATTAGACCATCCACGAAGAACATATGCACGAGGGAAATTAAGACAAGAAGGACATGAATGCATACATTGTCAATACACGATTCAAGACAAACACAAATGTAATACTATCGATTCACGATTCAATATTACTATCAAAATTTCACACATATATACAAGGGAGTCCATATCTCAAAGTAGCCCATGGCTTCAGTTTACAAAAAAATATATACAACCACATCCTCAATATGGAATGTGATACTATAAGTCTGAGTACTACTCAGACCCAGATGATGACTCGGTGCTCCCTCCATGCTCAGATGAGCTCACATCGGTCGGAATGTCCGATGAGTAGTGCTCACGTCCACCCTCTGCAGTGGCGGCGGGTGGATCATCAGCAGCTTGTGCCTGTTCAAGTAATATATAGTATATAAGTGTATATATATGTAATTCAATAAACCAAAATCATTCGTTTAGAATTTTCAAGTACCTGTCGACCGTATGGTCTCATGGCCATCTCAAACTGCGCGTCCGTAATATGTCCCTCGGCTCTGAAGATGGCCCACATGTCACGTCTGCTATGTCAGCGAGCATACGCAGTATCGTGGTTGTGGGCTTCCTCCCCGTAACCCGTCGCTGTATCATAATCAACACAATTTGTAAGATTAAAACAATCATAGAATCAATGAATTAAGTAAACAATCAAATAAAGTGGCAAGATACTTACGAACTCTGCCTCCCATGACTCGACGCCACCAGATCCGAAATGCGAAGATCCAATGGTCTCCATCTGGATCCGTCGTGCCTCCACATGCTGCCTGCTCTTCACGCCACCCTGTGCTCGTTTCTTTGCCTCCTTCCACTCGCGTTTGTGCGCAGTGCAGGTTTCTTGGCAGGATAGCCACCCGCAGCTACATTTAGCCGGTCATCGTACGCGAGTTTTTTAAGGTGAGACCTTTTATTACTTAAGATCTCCCTTATTCGCGTCCTTCCACATACATCCGAGAATGTAGCATGTGGGGGATTGGGGTACCGACTATGTACAGCCTCTATCACCTCCCCAACTAATCGGCTATTTTGATCTTTAAATTTAATAAAACAATTTCTATATGAGTTTGATACTACCCCATGCATGTACTCTATTACCTCCCTCCCCCTCGCATCCATCACTATCCCGCCCCTATCTGTCACATCATAGCAGACCACTCTCTCCACCTCTCTCATCTCCTCCTCTTCCGAACTGTCTCCTCTAACTCTTCTCCCTCTATCTCCTCTCTCACCGCGTGCCCTACTACCTCCCCCACCTCCCCCACCTCCCCCACCAAAGCACCCGCCGCATCCTCCACTCCCACTCTTCCTACAACTACGGGTGGAGTCACGACTGGGGGATTGTCTACGTGATGGTGGCTGTGAGCCCTGACGTGACGGTGGCTCTGAGGGAGCACGCGATGGTGGCTGTGAGGGTGTGCGTGAGTGTGTCTGGGACGAGGTATGTCTCCTCGGTGGACGTGGAAGAGGAGAAGCTACATGCCGTCTCGTCAGACTCGTAGGCATAGACGGCACTGGAGTGCCCTGGATACTCGCGGTAGGGGTATAGACACCAGGCAGGGAAGGAGGGGGATGGGCATACATATACTCTGTAAGCTCAACTGGACCAGGATGGCGCCCAAAATGATTCAGCATCTCCTTCAGCCAATTGCTGTACGCAAATGGATCGGATGAAGAACCTGGAATATCCATAAAGAACCTGCAAAAATAATCCTCATGTACATCATGGACTGTCTCTTGACTCATCATTGAAGTCAGTTGTGTTGCCTGCAAACCATAGAAACAGGAAACGCAGTCTCTAGTATACACTCATGCAGAAACGCGTGTATAAACCCGTCAAAAAATGCGTATATACACCCGTCCAGAAATGCGTGTATATCCACATGAACATACTTTGCAGACAGGATACACGCGCTTTTACACGCGTTCCTACACGCGACCTGCACAAAAAAATAAAATTCAAAGGGACCGACCTCCGACAAAGTGTCCTTATAAAAGGTCCACTGTCGCCCCTGTCAGAATCATTCACCCAATCGTGTGCACAGAAGCAAAAGGACGGAGACAAACCCAAAAAGCAAAGAGAAAATAGCATAAACAAATCTGAGGAAGGAGACAAGGCAAAGGACAAACTGACTCACCTCTGAAAAAGTGAGTCTTCTTTCTTGCTCGGTTTCCTCCCGTGTATCCTCCTTCTCTGCTCCCTCCTTGCACTTAGGTTTCGTTTCTGTTGGAAGAGGCGAAAACGAAAGCAGTGTTGATATGTTAGTTCAAAATATTCATTTGGGGAAGGCGGGCTATTTTTAGTTTAAACAGACCGTCGCGTTTATAAACGCGTGTATGACAATTTAGCTGCGTTTATACACCCGTTTTGTAGGAGTTACCCGCGTTAATACACGCGATTTTTAGGAAATAGCCGCGTCAATACACGCGATTTTTAGGAAATAGCCGCATTAATACACGCAATTTTTAGGAAATAGCCGCGTCAATACACGCGATTTTTATACTTTCATTAAAAACATATTATGATTTTGTGTTTTCTGGATTGTACATAGGATGTCATCAACCTCTTCAAGCAGTTCTGGGGAAGATGAGACAATGCGTCATCGTAATCGCGATGTGTGGTTGGGACAACGGATCAAATGTATGTGTAATCGATGTCAAGGATGCATTGTACGAGCACGTCGAATTACCTTGAATCATATCTCCATGTATGGAGAATGGAATCAAACAGGTTTAGAGGTGAGTAGATGTAAATTGATGGTATTCAAATGACTCATGGTATCCAAATTAAATTAATAGAGTTGTAATATATAAACTCTAATTGAAGCAAGATGCAGTACCACACCCTAACATGGTGCCCTACACGCGATGAGAGCACGCAAAGCGTCGACGAGATGATGCTGGAGCTTCGGGATCTATTGTTAGAGATGAGTGGGAAAGGGATGACAATAGCCCTGCACCCCACGAAGTTGTGAAAGAGGAGGTGCTTGATGATATGGTGCGGAATCTTTTTAAGGATGATCCCAAAGGTATGGACGACGATGATATGGAACAAGAGCATCTTTACAAGGCTTCATCGACACCGGTGTTTGAAGGGTGCACATTCTCTGTTTGACGTGCTTCACTTGAACTACTCAATATACAAACAGTTTATGGATGGAGCAATGCAAGTCTTGACGCATTATTGAAGTAAGCATTCTAACTTACAAATTTGAATTAGTGGTTTAAGGTTTAAGATTTAAGACTAATTATAATTGATGATATTGAATGCAGGCTATTATCAAACATGCTTCCAAAGGAAAATAGACTACCCACCTCAAGAGACATAGCGAGGCGTTATGTGACATCTCTTGGAGGATTGGATTATGATCTCATACATGCATGCGTCAATGATTGCATTCTCTTTCGTGGGACGCATAAGGAGGCTCGACATTGTCCCACTTGTGGTGAAGCAAGGTATAGAACAGATATGAAGAGTTTTGATGTACCTCGTAAAGTCTTGCGACACTTTCCTATAATTCCTCGCATCAAACACATGTTCAAGTGCAAATCCATAGCAGAGCTCATGTCATGGCATTCCTCACATCGATCGGATGATGGCATGTGGAGAATTACCGCAGACACTCCTTCTTGGAAGCATATTGAAGATGAGTGGCCCAGTTTTAAAACAGAGCCCAGAAACTTGAGACTTGGCCTAGGTATGGATGGAGTGAATCCATTTGGTTTCAAAAGCACCGCATACAGCATGTGGCCAGTTGTGTTGGTGAATTACAACCTTCCACCATCAATGGCGATCAAGAAGGGACATCTTATGTTATCTCTTCTAATTCCAGGGAAACATAAAGTCAAGCATATGGATGTTTATCTTGAACCGTTGATTGATGAGTTGGAGGAACTATGGAGAGGTGTTGCGGTGGTGGACATTAGTAGGCCTCCCTCCTCTCGACACTTCGACTTAAAAGCAGTGTTGATGTAGACAATGCATGACTTTTCAGGATACAGCGATTGTTCTGGTAAGAATTCTAATTACCTCCCTACTCTAATACTATTGGCTATATATATTAATTATACATATTGACCTTATTATTCTAACTTTTATTTATCTTTTAACAGGTTTGAAAACATCGGGTAAACATGCATGTCCTGTTTGTGGCCCTTCGTTAGTACATGAGTATGCTGACGGTTTGTGTAAGACCATATTCGATAATCATCATCGATTTCTCCCCTCAGATCATCCTAAATATGTTGCTAGTAAGAGTAACATTCCTCCACAAACACTTCGTGCAAAAGATTGGAAGCGTATTTGGGAGTCTACAACTATTCTTCCTCCAGATGGCATGAACAGGTATAGTAATGTTTTTTCAATCTTGTTTTGTGTAGTCTCTAATTGGATTAAAGGTCACATAGAGCAATCCCTTGTGTAGGTACTCCATTTTTTTTCGGCTGCCATATTGGACCCATCTTAAGATCAACCATCTTCTTGATCCCATGCACATCTTCAAGAATGTGGGATCTGGTATTTGGGAACATATTATTGGTAAATGAGACAATGTTAGCGTACGTGAGGACTTGCGGGTCGCAGGACGTATGCGACAAGCTTGGCCACGAGAGGTGGGTGGGCACGTTCGTCTTCCGCCTGCACCATGGATTATATCAAAGAAAGAGGAGAAGCAAGTAAAGCAGGCCATCACCACTTTGCGTACTCCCACTGGATGCATGAGATCATTGAAGGGAGCCTTTACAACCACTAAGAAAAGAGGCGTTGAGCAACTATATGGGTTGAAGTCCCACGATTGGCACAAGATGCTTCCAGTAAGTGTTTTCCAAGTCTTGTACGTTGAAATTAAATTTTGTAATGCCATAAACCATATATACATGTGCTCTTATGTGCGCAGTTCATACTACCTACTAGCATCGACCATTGTGCAAATAAGAGTTTGAAAAAATGTATTTATAAGATGGGCGAGCTTGTGAGGTATGTAAAACCCATGTCAGATCACCCTTCATTATACCTTGCAAAATGAACGTGCATGAGGTATAACGTACTATTTATTTATTTTTCAGATATGTTAGTTCCAAAGCAATTGATCCAGCCACGTTGGATGATGCACGTGTTATGGCAGTGGAGGTGGTTTGTTTGGTAGAGGAGACTTTGCCGCGAACCATTCTCACAAGTCAACTACATCTCATTGTGCATTTAGTGGACGAAATCGCTTTATGTGGTACTGTGTATGCACGTTGGATGTTCTTCCTAGAGCGCTTCATGAAGACCTTAAAAGACTTTGTGAGGTAAAGTGCAAGGCCTGAAGGAAGCATGGCCGAGGGTTGGTTGATACAAGAGTCTCTTGTATATATTTCAGAATTTCTTGGTCAGGTGGACAGCTCTTTGCCACGACTATGGAGCAATGAAGAGGACTTGAGGATGACCTCTATTGTGCCTCAAGGAAAAGGACAGAGTAAAGTAATTGACAGAACATTGATTGATGATCTCAATTTCACTTGTATCCTTAATAGTGATGTGATGAGCAGATGGGTTACAAGATATGAGGATGCAAAGACAAAAAGGCAAGCAGAAAGAGCTCTCTTTCGGAGGCAACATGGCTCTCGGAAGGCGTACCCTAAGCATCTAGCAACACTTCCGAATGATATCCATGTTGATTGGTTGCATGAGGAAATGGAGAGAGCAGAGAGCGACGAGGGGCTGCATATCACAGTGGAAGAATGGGAGTATGCGCGAGGATGCATGTTAAAGGTACATAGAACTAATGTTTTGCATTAGTTGTAAGTGATTTGCTTATATTTTAATATTTATTCACATTACTTACACAAATATTGCTTCTATTTTGGTCCAGTGCACTATGTTCAATGCTATATGGTGTGAAGGCAAGCATTTTCGAACACAAAGAATTGATGAAAAGAGAAATACACAAGATTGCGGTGTCATTAGTAGCTTTGAGGGAGCTAATGGAAAAATGGATGATTATTGTGGCATAATCCAAGACATATTTAGGCTTGACTTTCGTCGCTTCTTTGTGTATGTTTTGGATGTCAAATGGCAAATGAACGTGGTGGAAAAAGGGCCTGATGTAACGATAAAACGCCATGCAAGTGGCTATGTAACTATTGACTCTACAAAGTTTTGGCAAACAAAGAAAGATAGGCTCGTATTGCCACAACAATGTGAGCAGGTATGCTTTTTTTAACTAATGTGTTTCATGTACATATATATCTAAGCTCGCGTACCCCTTGACTTTTGATATGCTAATTAATTACTGTACTATGTGTATTTGAGTAGGTTATCTATCTACCAATGGTGTATGACATTAAATGGTGGTACGTCATCCCTATTGCACCACGTTCCAAAGTGATGTATAATACATTCATTGATATGGAGCATATGGAGGATGTAACAAGCCGCAATGAAGATGATGTCGAACATGCCAATGAAGATGTTGTGATCGATGATCAAGAAATAAGAGATGATCATGATAATGAGAATGAGCGTGCCATTTCTCATGATCATGAGAATGACCCTACCATTGAGGATGATGGTGATGTTGATGAGGATGATCAGGACATCGATACCATTATCAATGGAGTACAGAATATCGGCAGTGGAATAAATTTAATCGTAGCCTTACAAATTGATCAAATGGATATTGATTGATCATTTGGCAAGGATGGATCTTATTGAAGATGAGATCGAACCCTAACCAATCCGTCACTGTACGTTCTAAATTGATGACATTTCTATCATCTTATATGCATGATTTTTTTTTGAATATATTTCATTGTTGTAAATGCATGTAGTGGGATTGTGTAATGATGTATACTGTAATGTACTATGAGATGGTTTAAAGAAAATAGTTCTTAATTTTGTAAAGGAATTCAGTTTTTCTTTACCATCCGTGTATTAATCCGTGTATAATAGCGTGTATTGATCCGTGTATCGTAGCGTGTATTAATCCGTGTATGGTAGCGTGTATAGATGCCTGTATTACTGCGTGTATATAAACGCGTTTATACACGCGTTGATAAATGCAAATATACATGCGACCTTAAATGATAAAATACACGCGCCCGATTCTATTCAAATACCAGCGTCCGATTCTATTCAAATACAAGCGCGACCATACACGCGCTCGTAATTTATCGCGTGTATGAAACACGTGTATGGCAGCATTGTCTTGTAGTGCATCATGCCTACAGGCATGGTGTGGAAACTGGTCCTAAGAGCTTGTACAACTTTGAAAAGGGTTTTTTTCATATAATCTAGACCTCTTGATTTCTTCTTCTTGTGATGCTGGAGAATATGGAGAGGAGCTTCTTCCATTTTGCATATAGCAATAGCAATGTTACAAAACCTATCACATAACCTAGAATCAATCCTTCGATTTGACATTATCTCTGTGATCCACTCTACCCATGCACAGGAGTCCAACTTCTGGTCATTACGGCTTGATGAATCCTTGCTTATGCCAGTGTGGACGAATTGTGACATATTTTTGGCAGAGGAAATCCGCATAAGCCATTATTTCTCAAATAACTATCCTCATTCAAGGTTCCGAACTGTCGCCCTTGAGGAATCGGACCAGAGAGATTGTTGTTTGAGACATTGAAAAAAGAGAGGGATGTCAATTGACATAATTGGCTAGGTATCTCCCCACTCAAGTTATTCTGAATCTAGGTCATGCAGATTTGCAAGGCTTATGGGAATCGACACCGTGAGATGTTTCTTTTATGAATTCAAAAACACCATGCCCACAAGAGATCCATTCCCGAAAAGATCGAATGAGATTACCAATTTGAGCAAATAAGTGTAGTGTAGATTCACTCCTTTTGCAGCTAAGTCAAAGCTTTCATAATACGTATCGGGATTGCTGTTGGGTAATTTGTGTGTTCCGAAGGCCTCTAATTGTAAATCATCGAGAATGGTGCCCAAAAGATTACAATTTGATAGATCCACCGCTTGTAGATACTTGGAGAAATTCCCCAAGCAAGAAGGAATACTTCCTCCGATAGGGTTGGAACCCAATGCAAACATCCTGAGTTTTGAGAGTGGAAGAAACCAGCATGATTCCAAACTGCCATGAAGCATATTTTGGCTCAGGTCAAGCACCACAAGTGCAGAGAAATTGGAGAGAAACAGCGGGAGAGTTCCAGTGAGTTGGTTGCCTTTGAGCGAAAGGGTTTCTAGTTTCTCGAGATTGCTAAGCTCTCTCGGTACTTCCCCAATGAGAAAATTGTCATCCAATTTCATTCTTTCTAGGTGGGTACACATTCCGAGTGACGTTGGAATAGGGCCGCTCAAAGTGTTATTAGAAAGTTCCAGATACTTCACTGAGCCACACAATCTAGTCTCTCCTGGAATGGAGCTCGAGTTTTCTGCAATGACAATATTATAGGTAATTAGGATGAGCTCCTATTTTCTTAAAACACCAGTTGTGTTGTACTCTTGGCTCTTATACCTTACCTAGCTGGCCTGCAAGCTTAGTCTCCTTTTCCAGACATGGGAGCTTGAGGACTCGTGAGTGATCAGTACCTAAAATCAAAGTTATTTCAAAGTATGATCAGAGCTGACTAAGTAGTAATTAAAAACTTTTCACTCTTCCTAATGTGGTATTTTGAAATTCTTCAAGATTCGCCCTAATGGGGTATTTTCCGAGGGCTAAGGTAAAACAATTTTAGTTGTAGTGATGGAGAAAATATTCAAAATGAGATACAGTACCTAGTTGGAGAGATGCAAGAGTCGCGGGAATGGGGCCGGATAGGTGGTTACTGTATAGCATTAGCACCTCCAACTTGGAGCAATTGCCTATAAAAGGTAGAATAGTACCGAAAAGTTGGTTTTCAGACAAATCTAAGTGCTACAAGCTAGGCAGTGATCCAAGAGTCGTGGGAATGGCACCGGAAAGCCGGTTACCAAATAAGTTTATTAGACTTAAGAAACGAGAGGAGCTATTGCCGAATACAGAGTGGGATAGCACCGGTAAGATAGTTGTTGCACTGAAATCCAACGCCTCTAGGTGATACAGTGATCCGAGAGTGGCATGTATGCCACCGCAGAGGTGGTTACTATACACATACAAAAGGAGAAAAGAAGAGCAATTGCCCAAAGAGCAAGAAATGACACCGCTAAGATCATTGTGGCTCAATGCTGACGACTGCAAGAGAGGCCGGAATGACACCTGAGAGCTTGTTATCGAACAACACGAGTGCTACAAGGGACGAGCAATTACCCAGGTAGGATGGAAATCGAGTCAATTAAGATTGATTTTGTTGTTTCTTAAAGGCTTGAAAGATCAAAACTTGCAAAATTACATTTATTTGCAAAGGCAGACAACCTTTAACAAGTGCTGCATTGATGCTCTCGACTTTGATGATAACATGTCTGGCATGAAAGGGTCTCAAAAATATAGTACACCATCCGAAGCTCCCCATAGCATAACCTCTACTACCAAAAAGTTAAATAAAATGACGGTCGAGAGGACATGGCTGTGCTAAAGAAAATGGAGGAGAATTGGAAATTACTTCCTGGAGATTTCGGAGCATACCCAAGGAGAGAGGGCACATGGTGTCCCTATTATCAAGGAAATCACATTGGTAATAATAATGAGTGTCCATTCAATAGGAGATGGACAGGCTTGTGGTGTGGTTTACTATAGGAGATACACTAATTACGATGCCTGCAATTGTAGGTACAATCCAATAAATCACAATATAGCTGTTCCATTGCTACTACCCAACCTTCAGCACTCCCTACACCACACATTGTGGGTAGTGGAGATCCTATACCCCTATTGGGACTACCCCCTACCTAGAGGAATTCTTAAGTTACCTGAGACACCTCCCCCTATTCTAGGACCTCAAACTATAGCTCTTAATGTGAAACCCATGAGACACATTGAGGTAGGACCACTCATTGAGGATGTCATCGACACTTATATGTAAGAACCAGATCCTATAAAGGGATCGTTGGGATACAACTCCTATGGCAATGTCGAGTCCAAACTCTTATGCACATCTTGTAAGAATTCTTGATAATACCTTTGATTCCGTTTATAGAATGTCAACCTTGCGGTGGCACGTATGGTTGTGGGCAACCAATGGGTTATAGGGCATGAGAAATGAACTCTACAAACCCTACCCTTAGCCTACTATACATGTGGAGTAGCACACTTCAAAATGGAGTTCCCCTACCGAGTCTCAAACGAGGTGGCCAAAAGCATCGCAGTGCTATCAACACGATGGTGTCTAAGTTGCCACATAACTCACATCATTCAAGATTTCCCCAGCAATCCTCCCCAAGGAAGTGATCAAGGAGCCACAACCCAATTGAATATGTTGATTGCCCTGAGAGAAGAAAGCTCTTCAATGATCACTGATGCACTTGTCCTCACATGAGCCCAGGCCAAGGCCACATCTCTTCATAGCTCACAAGACAAAGAGAGTGACAAAATCTCGGATGCTTCTACAAAGCATTCCAACGGACAAAAAAGGTAAGAAAGGAAACAATGTAAGAAGCCTAAACCCTTGATAGAACAAACTTCTAAAGCTAAAAAAAGAGTAGTGTGATCATTGAGAGTAATGATGGGGATACAAAGAATTCTTCTTCCTCAGAAGACTCACCTAGAAATGAAATTTTGGACATGGATCAAAGAGCTATAGCTGGAAGACCTCAATGGAATGGACTACACGACCGTTCAAAGAAATTGACATAATATCCCAACCACATTGAGGAAAGAACTAGGTGGACATCTGCATAGGACTTGGTGAAAGAGACTCAATACCAATTAGAAGGACCCCTAGGCCAAGTTACACTAGACCCTTATACATTCGTGCCTAAGGTAGCACTTAACCCTATACATTTGTGCCTAAGGTAGCCCTTAACCCTATCCTAGAAGGTTCCAAAGCAATGAGTGTGCTGTCTCCAGAAAATTGTTGTGAAAAAATAGAATTTGTGCCCAGGTTGGAATTAGTGCAAATATGGAAACCGAGACAACAAAATAAGAAGATACGGCTGGAGGGAAAGATTGAGGATCCAGAAAGTCAAACGAATATTATCTAAATGACTACCTCAAGGAGCAAGCAAAGCCTTATGCTACTTCACTATCTAGGCAATTGAACGATTCTAGACCAGACTCTTTGAATACTCTCCCTTCTTATTTAGGCTCTTGAAAGGAGAAATCACTTCAATGAGGGTGCCTATCTTTGAATGGGTAAGGAGACAAAGTAATACCGATAGGAATGAGAGCGGTAATGTCTACTTTTATCACACACATTGGGAGAATTCTTGTCAAAAGACCAAGCCTTTGGCAAGATATGCAAGAATGGATGGATGAGAAATTTGACCAGAACCCTATAGATGGGTCCGACACGGAGTCTGACAAGTACTCCTATAAATAATCCTAGTATCACTTGTAAAAGCATTCATGTCAACAAGTTTGGCAAGTACTTTGAAGGTGAGGAGCTTAACGGTACCTTGCCATTAAAACTGACAAATGAAACATCTACAACGATCCTAGATGGGGGAGCTGGCATCATCATAGCACACAAAAACAATGGGAGGAATGGGGATCACCAAATTTGGCTTCCACTATCTTTTAAATCAAATTGGCTAATGGAAATCTTAGCACCCATGCCCATGGGTGTAATTAGGATCAACAAGTTAACCTCATGTGGACTTACCTTTGATCACATCTTTATTATTATATGGACTTGAAAAAACCCATGCCATATGCTATGATATTAGGAAGGCCATTTATGAGAACTTTGAATGGTCCATGACCGGGGAAATGACCACGTCTCATTGCACAAATTGGAGTCACCATCTTATAGAAAAATATTTTATTAATGTAGACTTTGTCACTATAGAACAGACTATCGGGGATTACACTAGAATGATGATCTATCATCTATCGAATTGAACTTCGATACCACATGTTTTCCCAAACTCTAGGGAATGATGAAAATTGGCTGCATATCCTAGCAAAAATTGATATGGTATCTAAAATAGGAGGTTCTTGCTTTTATAATGAAGCTGGGATAGAAGTATCTCTTCTCATGATGGTGGATACTATTGTAAATTCAGAGACCCCCTATTAGGCTATACCAAGAATTGTGGAATCAAGAGCTCAAAGCCTCCTTAAAAAGAGCACAAGATACCTTATTTGATCTCTAAGCATCTATTGGTCAACTTGAAAAGTCACACAAACTTCAAATGACAGATGACCATGTAAAAGGCTCTAGGAAAAAGAAGACTAAATCTATCAAGATTTTAGCGAACCCCTAGTGGTCAAAACTCACCATGACTAGCTCTGTTACATAAGAACCATTAAGACCCACAAAATGTTTAAACAAAGTTGGGAACCCAACAAGGAGGGGGAACAACATCTGTAAAAACACTTATCTTCTTGAGGAAGACTAAAATCCCTTTCCAGTTCCAAAACTCAAGAACCAATCAAGCTCAGTCATTCAGCTACGTGAAAAAGGAACAAAGATTGGTAGTGAAGGACTGAAAAGACAAGGCTAAGATGAAAGCCTTAATGAAAGAAGAGGGGAAACACTAGACCGGTTCCTAATCATTTTCGCAATTATAACATCAACAATAGGTTCATTCAAAGTGACAAGGTGAAATGGTCTCTTCGTGAGATGACCCAATGGATATCTTTAAAAGACTTGCAGATATTAAGGAGGTAAACCTAGCTGAACTTGTAGAGTAGCCTAAGTCGGTGTACATTCCAAAGGACCTAGACCTTAAAAAGGAAAAAGACAGTCTATTTCCTCAAAGAGTTTCCCAACATGTTTACCAAGTCCTATACTGATATGAAAGGTATGCATCCTTTGTTTGTTATGAACACGATCCCCATAGTGGCAGAATCAAGACCAATTAGAAAAAGGTTGCATGAAATGAACCGTCAGCTTATCAAAGAGGAAATTTAAAAACTTTTGATGTAGGGTTCATCTATGAGATCAAACACAGAGAGTGGGTGTCCCCAATTGTGGTTGGTGACAAAGAAAAATCTAAACCTTAGCGTTTTCATTGATCTTAAGAAAGTAAACGCTACCATGGTCAAGGATAGCTTCCCACTTCCTTTCATGGAGCACGTCCTTCAGAGAGTAGTATAGTTTTCGTGATAGATTTTTAGGATATAATCAAGTCAAGATTGATCCTAAGGACCAATATAAGATAACCTTTGACACTCATTGGGGCATTTTTGTGCTTACAGAGCCCTGCCCTTTAGCCTTATCAATGCTCCAGCAACATTCCAAAGATTGATGAGTATAACCTTCAAAGAACTTCTTAGAAAATGATTAGAAGTGTTCATGGATGATCTGTGTGTCAATTCCTCTTGGAAAGAACACCTAGAGTGTTTGTGAAAAGTATTTGAGCTATGTAGTTTGTATCGCATCTCTCTAAACCCAAAGACTTGTCAGTTCATGGTACACCATGGAGTAATTCTTGCACGCATTGTTTCATACAATGGTATATCCACTGGTGTGAGAGTAAAATCAAGGTTATCATAGACCTTCCACAACCCCTTAACTTCAAGGGTGTCCAAAGTTTCATGGGACATTATGGATATTACTGGAGATTTATCTTCATGTACGTAAACCTCACTCGACCACTATACAGATTGCTCATTATCTTTGAATGGACCAAAGAATGTGAAGAGGCATTCCAGAAGTTGGACATGGCATTTTCTTTAGCTCCAATACTTAGACCACCAAGATGGGAAGTGGTTTTGCATGTGCACATTGATGTGTCTTCTTTTCCCATTAGGTGTATCTTAGCACAACTAAGGGAAAACCACATGGATTTTCCTATGTGATACATAAGCAAGCAACTCAATGATGTAGAGAAAAACTACATAACCATCGAACGAGAAGAATTGGCCATGGTATATGTAGTGAAAAGGTTTAAACATTACCTTTTGGCCAATAAGTTCATGTGTTTTTTTGACCGTTAAGCACTTTTATATTTGGTGAACAAGACTTATGCTACTAGGTGGATCACTTGATGGTTGCTAATTCTTATGGAATTCCATTTTATAGTGACAGTTAGAAAAGGCTCCCAATATGTTCTAGCTGATCATATATCCAAATTTCCAAATTGATGTGAAGGAGATTACAAGAGAGTAATGGGCTGATTTATGAAGAAGAAAAAACCAAAAATTTGTGATGTTTTGGCTTAAGTAGAAGGAGAAAGGCTTATGAGAGTGCAACAACCCTTAATCAAGCCAAGGATGTTGTATAAAAAGGAGATTAAGATGGTAAATTTTATGGTTAGCACTTAGGGTTTGTGCTCAACCACTAATTTTGATGGAGATTAACTTCATTAGTGTTAAAGAACACTTTGTTTGGTGATTAAGATCACCATTAGTGTTTAAAAATATAATTAGTACTTAAGAGCACATTTCTAGTGTCCAGGGATTTCATTAACGTCTTCACAATTTCGTGATCACGTTAACAAAACCTATTGTTAACATATTAAAACTTGTGATCACATTGTATATTCACATGACCAGAGAAATGACCTGCCGGAACCCACTATTCCAGTAACACCTCCGGGCTTTTATCCTTTCCCGGCGGGCCCGCCGGGGTATGAGGTTTTCCCGGCGGGCCCGCCGGGAAAGGAGAAAAGCCCGGCGGGCCCGCCGGGAAAAACAAAAACACCGGCGGGGTATTATTCTGTATATAAACACTGCCCGACACCCGTCGTACAACTTTTGGGAAGATAGTCCTTGTTTTGGGGGCGTGATATCTCTCCTCAAAGTACTTGTAGAGCTCTCGAGTTGCTAGAAGTGTCCTCTTGGGAAGAACGTCCTTATTTTAGGGGCTGTCGTCTTTCCTTGTAGGCACTCCTAAGGCTATTGGGCCACTCGTCCTTAGTTCTTTGAACTGGGGGCAGGGTGTGGTTCGTAGCTAATACTTGCGGAGATTTAGGGACAAATTTGGAGTCATTCAGCTTTGCATTTGAGCCACGTACGTAATCTACCTCATTCTGCTTTATGAATGGTTTGATGGAGCCAAGAGTCCTGCTTAGGGGCTTGTATTGGTTCTTGATACTTGATATAGTTTAGAGTAGACAAGGGTCTATTGTCCTATACTAGAGTATTGGGCAAGCATAGATCTTTGATTTTTTTTGTGAATGTTAGAGAAGGTCTATTGTCCTATACTAGAGTATTGGGCAAGCATAGATCTTTGATTGTGTAAAGTATCCTTAATTGGGTACAAAAGGCATCCTTCATTGGGGGTGCAATGTGCATGATAGTTTCGAAGTAGTTTTGTAGTAAGACCTTGCAAGATAGTTTGAAATAGTTTTGTGTTATGTGATGATCTTTTGTATTTGTCAAGATAGTTTCGAAGTACTTTGTCTGCAGATGTATGTTTTTGTTATACGTGAGTGATTTGTTGTTTTTTCATTTGTGTATTCATTGTTATATGCTTGGTTGAATAGGCTATTTGTTGAGATGGAGGACAATGTTGGATCCAGTGGTACCTCCAATAGAGTCCAAATTTCAAATAGCAGAAAAAAAAAGGCACCTGGGATAGAGTGGCAATATGCAATTAACGTTGGTGATCGATTCATAGATTGGGAGTGTAAGCTATGCCATGCAGTAAAATCAGGTGGGGCGCCTCGACTAAGAGAACACTTTTTAGGCGGACCGAAGAAAAAGTCATGTACCCACCCCTCTGCACCTATAGTGGCCAAACGCATAAGAGAAGAAATTCAAAAGAAAGATTCAAGAAAACATGACACTCCTCCCGTTAATGTATCAAGGCAGCAAGAACACTGTTCTTCTAATCATCAAACTCCCGCTACATCGCCTACTTGTACCCTGAACGGCAATATGCAGCCAGAAAGTAATCTACCCAGTGCATCTTCTTGCAAGCAAAACTTTGACGTAGGAAATATACCCATGCGTCAAACTTCATTGCAAGAAAGCCTACGTCAAGGTCGACTCGATGATGCACAACTCGTCCTTGCTGAAGCGATTTACTTTTCTGGGAGTGCTATGATGATGGTGGACAGTGAGCATTGGAAGAGAGCATGGAAGAAAATTGGTGAGTTTGGACCAGGGTTTTCACCGCCTACGTACCATGCTATGCGAAATGATCTATTAGAGAAATGTTATGCGCAGGTAAAAGAACGTGTACAAAGAATAATTCTTAGCAATATAGAGCTTTCTGGATGTAGTATAGTAAGTGATGGATGGTCTAATGTGCAAAGAAAACCATTAATTAATGTAATGGTTATTTCACCTAGAGGTGAGACTTTCATCCGTGCCGTGGATTCAGCTGGTTCAATCAAAACTGGGGCTTACATTGCTCAAGTTATTAGCACTGTGATAGAGGAAGTGGGTGCCAAAAATGTAGTCCAAGTCGTCATGGACAATGCAAAAAATTGTAAAAATGCATCCAGAATCCTACAGCGACAATATCCACATATTTTTTCGGTAGGCTGTAATACTCATAGTTTGAATCTTGTATTAAAAGATTGGTATAAATCTGATGATACCAAATGGTTTGCCTCAATCGTCGACACTGCTCGCCAGCTTGTGAAATTCATGCTCAAGAGACAGAGAGTTTTGGATATGTTTCGACCTCGCATGTCAGTTATGTTAAAGCTTCCAGCGGAGACTAGGTTTTGCACTCACTTTTACACTTTTGAGTCTCTTCTTAGAAATAAAGATGCAGTTTGTGAAACATTTACATGCATGGCATTTCATGACTGGGAGAGCACTCAACTTGAAAAAGTGAAAGAGAAAATCAAAGTCTTGAAGGCAGCGCTTACGAGAAGAAGTTGGTGGAACAGTGTGATGGATGCATACCATGTAATGATGCCTGTTATGTATGCTGTACGAAGCCTTGATCAAAGAGCGCCTAATCTCGGAAAAGCATGGATGCAATGGTGGACTGTCCAGCGGAGTTTGGAGTGTCCTGAGAAATTAGAGCATTCAGTGGTGGAGAAGCAATGGCGTGTACCGTTCTCTAGTAGACAAAGAAAAGTTCTGTTGAAGTACTTTCATGCTAGATGGATTGGAGCGCATTCACCACTGCACAGTGCTGCTTACATGTTAGATCCTGAATATTGGAATATGGATTTGATGTCCAACGTTGAGGTGGTGCAAGATTTTTATAAAGTGGTAAACACTTTCTATAATAATGATGATGATCGTGTACAGTGCATAAAGGAGATGACCTCATTTCGGTTGAAAGAGGGTTTATTTTCCAACTCCCTTGTTCAACAAATGGCTAAAGAGCAACCTGCATGGAAGTGGTGGATGATGAATGGTGGTGAGCATTATGCTTTATTGCGCAACCTTGCGATGAAGGTTCTAAGTCAGTGCTCTTCAAACTCAGGCTCAGAAAGAAACTGGAGCATGTATAAATATATTCATAGTACTATTCGCAATCGACTTCTTGCGGATCGAGCAGATAAACTTGTTTACATGTACTGCAATGAAAAGATCTTGCGAGACATCGAAAGCGAAGAGTATGAAGAAGATATGCCCAGATGGATGTACAATTGTGAAGATGTAGACGAGAACTTTGATGTTGGACGTACGTTGTGCACCACCCTTGAGATAGAAGACAATTTAGACATTGACTTAGATGAGCTTAATTTAGCAGACGAGAGAGTAAACGGTGAAAGAATTTTGGAGCAAGATACTGACATAGAGGAAGAAGTCACTTTATTAATTTAATAAAAAGTACTTGTACAAATGATCATATTTGGAGAAATTATCAATACAAAAGTAGAATTTGTTTTTCTTAGCTCTCATCTTGAAATAAATTGCGAATTGCACTAGGAGTTGCATCTAAAGGTCCTGGTGGTTTATATTCGCTAGCCATGCCGAACACTGTATAAATACCTTGATTTATTGAGACACTGCACAATGCACATGTGGAAGTATTTTGCATTTGTCTCACTAAACATATTAAGTGGTAGTAGTGTCCACATGGTAGTATATACTGGCCGCTCCACCCATCGAATACTTTGTAACATACAGGACATTGGGGGGTGGAGGAACTTGTAGCCTCAGCAGAAACTCCCACAAGATCAGGATGTATCAAAAAATGAGAGATGTGGTTTCCTTGGCGCACAGGAGCAATACGTGAAGAGATGCTCTGCACGTCTTGGCTGATCTTTGTTAGCTGCTCTTGAATTCCTCTATTGGCCGGGGGAGGAGTTGACGCTTGAGTTAATCGGTCAGCTTCTTTCTCCTTCTCTGCTAGCTGTGCCCCTAAGCTTTCTTTGACCTGGTTTAACTCCAGTCCGGCGCCCTCCACCATAAGAGCAAGTTCTTCTCTTGTGAATGTAACTGTCTCTTCACGTATGTCGTGGGTGTTGACAGTGGCCTCTCTGGAGGCGAAGTCCACTGGAGTTTCCAGTACAAAGTGAGCATATAGCATTTTAGCAAAATACAGTGGAGCGTCGGCGTTATGGAGAGGACGGCCGTACACCTCCAAGAAAATGCGCTCGGCATTAGTTTTGATATCATTGTTAGTGCAACGAGAAATCTTCCATCTTCCCTTCTTTATCTCGCCATCTGGACATGGCCATATTGCCTTTATCATCTCTGTGGTTACCCGTTTGTTTATGTCTTTCCATTGGGCATAAGTTGGATTTGTCCACTTCGATAATCTGCACGCTGTTCTTGTAGCTTCGCGGGCTGTCAGGCCATGTGCAAGGGCCTTCATTCTCTCGTATGCCTTCTTGGCTAACTCCTGATGCTCGTTCGCTTGCGCTTGCTCCATATCTGCATGAACGTAAACGACATCAGGATTTTAATGAACAGTAAAGATCAACGCAAGATAAATTGACCATTGCTCTCAAAATCTTGAAGTCAAACACAACGAGAGGAGATATGTATTGCAAAGACTCGATGAGAAATATCCACTTGACTCCAAAAACACTTCAAACAATGCTCGCACATCAAATTTTAAAGAGAAAACATAAACTTAAACACCAGAAGAGGAGAGAGATATTGCAAAGACCCAATGAAGAGAGAAACAAAATTTTGAAACATTGGACACAATAAATTTTGAAGAGAAACAAAATTTTGAAACCTTGGACACATCAAATTCTCAAATTCCTGAAACTTCATCTCTTGATACTGTATCATTACAAAGTCGGGGTGAATGCCACCGATAGCTCTACAAGAGGACGTTGTGCCCTCGTAGGGTCAGTATTTAGTGACCTAAAAAATTCAACCACTTGCAAAATTGACTTTCGCTCATCGCGATTAGGCAGAAACATCCAATTTTTGACTCTATGAATAATAGTATCCATGGTAACTTTGTCATGGGAACTATTATCCATCCACAACTCTTGCACTTTCTTCCAAAAGTCATATAAAGTTTGTAATAAATATCCCAAGGCAAAAACATCAGATGCAGGAGTGTATGCATCTGCCAAAAATGGATCATAAAGCTCTGGGGCTATCCACGGCCGTTTATTTCGCTCTCTGTCTGCGTGGGAGACTGCCCTGTGCCACCTTCTCGGGGTTCTTGTCTGCTTCATAAACAAAATTGAGAGACACCCGTTTTTTGGGCGCTCTCAGCAGCAATCCCCAATCGATAATACCTATGCGTGGCTTTAGCTCTTTTGTATAATCCAACACTACATTAAAAGGATGTAGGTCGGTATGTACAATACCTGCCATATGCGCTGCCGCTACACCTTCCACCAGGGCATGCATAATATGTGGCATGTTTATTACTACCTCTTTTATTTTTGAAAGTTCTAGATGACCTAAAGGGATATTATCAGGCGGCGGTTGTCTCCATCCTCGATCCAAACGAAAAATGGCTCTGGTGAACTCACTGAATCTGAAGGGAACCTTCAGTAGAGTATCACCAAGAGCGCCACCATTAAAGTACGGGAAAATTGTGATCCAAGGAGCCTCTTTTGTAAAGGCAATGCATCGGACAATCGATGGATGTAGCACTTGCATACCCTGCTCTGCCTGGAAGCTCTCGAACTTCGCGCTGCCTTCTCCTTTGTAGTGCTTTCCGCAAAAAGTGATGTGCTCCGGTAAAAATGATATGCCTTTAATTGCATACTCTTTTACTGTTCCAAACACACCGGAGCCTATTGTTCGTCCTTCGTGAAGAGCTTCGTGCGGGATGCCAATAAGATGTGTGCACATAGAATTGTAGATGGTACGATTAATGACACCTGTACCACTTGCATCTGCCTGACTGGACGTTGCAGCGACATCTTGGGCAATTCGAACTCTTTTGGGGAGGGACTCTGCATCCAACGCCTTCATGCGCTTGCTCTTGGCCCTCTGCTCGCTCCATACAACGTCCCATAACTGTAGACGTTGCATGTTGGCTTCAGGCGGGGCAGCATCTCGAAGATCACTGCACGCTACTCGCATGCTCCCCAAAATGGTTCGTGTTATGTGCTGATGGTTGAAATCTGCTATCTTCTGTCTATCCAGCAGCTCAGCGTTGCCTCCGCTTCGAAGCCGCCGCTGTGCATTTTCCCATATTTGGTCTATGAGATCTCGCATGAGTATCTCAGACTCGTTGGTCTTCTTGACGACATCATCAGTACATTGTGATACTGTGATGACCGCTTCAACGCGAATTGCTCGCAGAACAATTTTGCGCTCTTCGGGAGTAAGCATGTTGATCGTCTTCGTAAATCCAGCAAATAACACTAAACATAAAAAAACAAAATATCAAACATTACTGAAATAAACATCAAGCAGACGTGAGAGAACAGCAACAAGTATATCAATATCGTCAATGTTCATACAAAAACAGAATATCAAATAATTTTAATGAACTCAATATCATCCAATACATCATCAAACGTGAGAAAACAGCAATAAGTGTATCATTACTTATCAATGAACAAACAAAAACAGAATATATCAAACATTACTGAAAACATCATGCAATACATTATCGAACGTGAGACAACCGCAACAAGCGCATTATTACTTACGAAGTGTATACATTATCGAATGAGAGAGAGAGAGAGAGGGGGAGGAAGAGAGAGAGGTGTGACAGATAGAGAGAGGAAACATTAAATGATATTTTTTATAGTTTTGTGAGTTCCTAAAGAGAGAAAAATAATGTTTTGTAATCCTAAAGCACTCCTCATCTACATACCTAAAGTATTTAGTGAAGTGTATCATGAGAGAGAGAGAGAAAGAGTTGTGAAGTGTATCATTGCGAGAGAGAGAGAGAGAATTGTGAAGTGTATCATGAGAGAGAGAGAGAGAGAGGAGAGGAAGAGAGAGTTGTGACAGATAGAGAGAAGAAACATTAAATCACATTTTTAATGTTTTTGGGAGTTCCTAAAGAGAAAGATAATGTATTGTTTTAATTTTTAAGTAAATAGAGGGAGAAAAAAGAAATTATTAAGAAGTATGTATATTTAAAGAGAGAAAAAAAATCATTATCTACACATCTATCGTGTTGTGAAGTGAATCATGAGAGAGATAGAGAAAGAGTTGTGAAGTGTATCATGAGAGAGAGGGGGGTAAGAAGAGAGAGATTCATATTTTTCGAGTTACGAATCACGATATTATAAAATAAAACGGTTAGACAATATGATGTAAACTTTGATCCATGAAATACTAATGCCGCGTTAGCAACCAAGTATCGCATGGATCAAACACAATAAAAACAATACAAGTCAAATCAAACAAATTTACGACATTTATTCGACCGCGTTAACGATCATATGCCGAAATACACAAGCAAATTTACGACACTTTTTCGACCGCGTTAACGATCAAATGCCGCAATATGCAAAAAACATTTTATGCACTAGCGGACGACACCAACTTGCCGTGTTAACGACAAAATGCCGCCCGATTCTATGGGAATACCAATAGGATACGAACATACACTGGCCGCGTTACCGACCATATGTCCGCATTTGACAAAGGGAAGGGAAGGGAAGGTGACATCGCCATAACGATACTATGCTTGCCGCGTTACCGACTAGTACCGCTACGGCGTGCCATACTTACCATAGGACACAGACTAGCCGCGTTACCGACTAAGTGCCCCAGGGTAAGCACCATTCCGAAGAATGGCCTTACACACACACACCAGTCGTGTGGCGGGCCACCCAAATCCTGCCGCGCATTGCGACAATGGGCGGCTGCCCGCACGAACTCACCCACACACACATCCCTCGTGTGGCGGACCACCCACATCTTGCCGCGCATTGCGACAGTGGGCGGCTGCCCGCACGAACACACCCACATACACAAACACACACACACACACACAAGTTTTTATTACCTGTGTGCTGTCAGCAATGAAATCCCAAAGGGCCCCCCGGGCCCATATATATAGAAAAATGTACCCCGCCGGGATATGTGACGACCCCGGCGGGCCCCGCCGGGTAAAGCATAAGCCCGGCGGGCCCGCCGGGGTATATCAAAAGCCCGGCGGG
Source organism: Cibotium barometz (assembly GCF_041138505.1). NCBI lineage: Eukaryota > Viridiplantae > Streptophyta > Polypodiopsida > Cyatheales > Cibotiaceae > Cibotium > Cibotium barometz. The sequence goes on from NC_141079.1 coordinate 535,762, forward strand.
ATTTTTCCCGGTTACCAGGTCGCTTGCCACCGGCTTTTTTGTGAACATGTTAACATGTGAACATGTTAATAACATGTTCACACATGTTATTAACAAGAAAAATTTTGTGATCACGTGAATATAAAATCCCTGCTAGTGTCTAATGACACTAGCATTGGTGATTAGATTCACCATTAGTACTTAAGAGCACATTTCTAACATCTAATGACACTTGCATTGGTGATTAGATTCACCATTAGTGTTTAAGAACACTCTTAGTGTTTAAAGACACTTTGGAATGACTCCCCTTTGCTGGATTAGAAGCCTCATTAGTGTTAATCAACACTATTAGTGCTTATAAGCACACTTTGAAAAGCTTTGTGCACTTGAAGATGATGTTGATAATGGAGCTTGATGAGAATGAGGCTCATGAATACCTCATGGTGTACGGCCACCGCTTCAAACTCAAAAATAGGATCAACAACAAGCCCTCACAAGAGCACTTAGGTGATTAGAGCAAAGAGGAGAGGATTAGAGCAAGAAAAACTTGATTTTGAAGCTTTAATGGTGAGCTTCAATGGCTTTGAAGGGGGTAGCCCTGGTTTTTTCACTGTAGCACACGCATGGAGTAGCCATTAGGGCTGAGATTAGAACTGTAAATGCTTGAGGCTATGGGCTTCAAAAGCCCTCAACTCTCATAGCTTATAATCGCATGTAGACGGTGATTGTACGGCAGTGGTGGGTAGTGCAAAAAATGGCCTCGTGTTGAACCAGTCAAAATGCCGCGGCAGCGAGTGAACAAATTAGTTGATTGACTGTACGACCTGAGCGCATGGGCCTTCTCTACATTTTCCTTGAAGAGAACACGTTGAGATCTTGCCTCCACGAGATGCTGGAAGGCCTCCACTGCCAGGAGTTTCAGCTCCACAAAGGAAAAGATAAGAAAATTGACCTATTCTACACCACAAAAATGAGCTCTGATACCATGTTAGAATTTTGTGGTGCTCATGCTAGATCATTGTGTGGAGGAGAGAGACTCACAAAATACAAGAAAATATCTTGCTTATTAAGTTGCTCAAATACAACTAGGCTTCTTGCTCCATACAAAATGCCTCCTAGCTTCACCTTTAAATAGATGAGCTAGTGGACCTTAAGTACCTTCACACACACACCCTTCACCTCCCCTTTTACATAACCTTAGTCTCTTAATAATTGAGAACTTCCCACATAGAAGTGAAGGATGATTTTCCTGATGCATGCCTATTTCACTTAAGCATGATACCATATTAGAGCCATGAAATATCTTAATCCTTTTCCATTGGATGAAGATATCACTCTTGATTGAGCTTGTAAGTTCATCAAGACAATTTCTCCATATACACTTATAGTAGCTAGAAACTTGTATTGGTGAGGCAAAGATGACATCTTAAGGCTATGCATTCATGACGACCATTAATTGAAATGCCCATGGAGGAATTTGTGGGTCACTTTACTATAGAAATCACCTCATGCAAAAAGTTTCGAGTTGGGATGTGCTGGCCTAAACTTTAGTGATGATGCAACCAAATTTGTCAAGTGATGTGATGTGTGTCAAAGATTTTTGGTGACTCAAAAAAATAGAGATCGCATGCCCTTAACCTTTATCATGTCTTTACAGCTATTTGGCAAGTAGGGCACTAATTTTGTAGGACCCATAAGTCGAGCAACTCGTTATATATGCTATGCAGGCTCGCTACATCATTGTAGCCACTTGCTATTGCACCAAATGGGTAGAAGCTAGGGCTACCATGTGGGCTGATGCAAGGTCGATAGCCGAGTTTCTGTATAAAAATGATATCACACAATTTGGCTTTCTCCTAGAAATTATAAGTGATAGAGCAACCCATTTTGTGAATAAAGTAGTGACATTCTTGTTGGACACGTTCATTGGTGATCCATAGGAAATCATCACCTTATTATCATAAGCAAATGGGCAAACTGAAAGCACTGATAAAGTTCTTTGTTTGATCATGATACAGACTATAGGGGCATCGCTTTAGATTGGGAACTTAAACTTTGTGCTTCTCTTTGGGCTTATCGAACAACTTACAAAATAGCTACTAGCATGACACCTTTTTGCTTGGAATATGGTCTTGATGCTATAACTCTAATTGAATTGCTGATCCCCACCTTGTGGGCAGCAAAAGACACGAATCTTGTGCCTCATGAGATGATTGGTTGAATTGGAGAAGTTGAATGTAGCATGACTATATGGGGTGATTAGAATGTGGACAATGAAGTGACAATGCAAACATTGGATTGATCCCAATATCAAAAAATGTAAGTTCCATGTGGGTGATCTGTGTTTATGTATGACATCAAGAAGGGAAAGAAGAAACATAAGCTTTGAGACTTAGGACCTTACAAAATTCTTGAATTCTCCAAAAGTGGTGCGATTCGATTGGAAACATTGGATGGAATTCCTATGAAAACCTACATCAATGGTGGCAGCAAACTTCATCAATATTTTGGGCCATTAACAAGTAAAAAGCATACATGCCACCCGAGAATGGATGAAATTGAAATAAGAAATGCAAAAACAAACTATCAAGGTAGCTAAAGAATGTGAGGAAAAAATTAAATACAAATGCCAAGTGTTACAAGTCAACATTGCATAAGTTTTAGGAATCAGAGATGAGGAAGAGTGGGAAGTAAAGCCTACTAGGCTCTGGTTACACATGACCACAAGCTGCATATCCCTCATGAAATTAGGATTACTAGATTGTGGCACAAGTCGCAATCTTATGTCTTATGAATCCTAGACATCTTTGGGCAAACTCGAACTGACTCCTACAATTTCTCAAGTGCATGATGTAGGCAAATGCTTAGTAGATTATGTTGGCATATGCAAAATGGTATTTTCAATTGCCAACATACCTATTAAAGGAAAATTATTTGTTATACCTCCTTTAGCACTATCTGAAGAAGTGTTGTTAGGGTGAAATTGGATGGGACATCAGCAGTGTGCCATCGATTAGAATTTAAGGACAAAATTTTTGAAAATTACTAATCAGTAAATCCACGTCCTTCCTACGGGGGATGAAACAATAAACTTCCTTGATGAAAGTTCCCTCCTTGAATTACCTTGGTCCACACCTATTATGACCTATGATAAAGGAAAACAATTCCTAAACCAAGTCAACCTCTATACTTGTTTCTCTTACCATAGAGGTTAACTCCAATAAACAACCAACATTCAACAAGCCAACCCATAAAAAATAGAGACAACTAATCAAACAACCATAAGACCAAGCCTCTCAATGATGGCCACCCAAATGGATTTTGGAATCCCAAAAATGTCCCCCAACAGTGTAAACATTTGGGTACCCAAATCTGCAACACATGGCCACTTTTATCTGCAACCTTAGCCAACCTCAACCAACTCATAATAAAACACAACAACTGTGCACAATTCATCACAACATAATAACCATAAAAACAAGAGTACATCACCTATACATGTACAATCTAGATACATAAGAAATTGCGACAAATCTCGGTACCAAAGAGCCTCTTAAGAGCCCAAGGATGCTACCAGGGCAATCACCTTGTCTAGATACCAATATCCCAACCTTTGGCAACTGAATCCACACAAAAACCCTATACGAAGGTGGCCTCAATCTTTGTTTGCCTAGATCAACACAATCAATCTATTGACAAAATTTATAATTGTCACCAGATCCAAACAAAGGTATCTCTACAACCTACAACTACAAAAAACATCAAAGGACCCCTGGTGGTATTACAACTTGTTAAAATTATGTTTTCATTGCCACATATCTGGAATAAGAAACATGTTTTCAATTCCATTCAACCAGTCACAGAATTACTAAAATTTTACAGATGGAATTGTGAAGTTCCACATGCCCTCGGGGGAGGAATCCTAAAGGGGAATCTACAGATCTTCACAAGAAGACTATTTTGGTGACTGACAGACCTGATGGCTATTGGCTACTCTCTGATAAAATAGTATAAGACAACATTATGTATAATTTGGAATATGGCTCTCCAGAGTGCTTCTTGGTGCTCAAAGAACCCTTTGTGCAAGCCAAATTAAAGAAGGAGATAGGTCTATGGAGCATGGCACATATTTTAGGAATTGATTTCCATGGCAAGCTCATTGTAAAATTTCTTCACCATGTGTCTCAGGCAACATGCGCCTCCGTGGTTCAATGGTGAAATCACACTTACCACATCTATGTCACCAAAGCATTAATCTCTTACACATGCATCTCCGTGGTTCAATGGTGAAATCACACTTACCACATCTGCCTCACCAAAGCATTAATCTCTTACACATTTCATCTCCTCGTGGTAGATCCACTACACAATCATCTAGCTTATGGATTGGATAACATCTTCCATCCCACAGCTAATGGTGTAGCTCCGAACAATAATGGAATACTATATGATGCCATTGCTGATGTGACAAACTTTGCATTAGCCTGCAAAGCCATCGCCCTCCTCATCTAAGCAAGAGGATTTGAAAGGCAAAACCGGATCCCTAAAAAGCTCTTTTGGGTCATTTAAAATGGCAAAATTGATAATTGGTCACATATCATTAGCAAGGAGATTGACTCTTATACAAAAAACCACAGGCATGTCATTCCAAATCCCTACATCCTCAACACCATGTTGATCATAGAAATGTCTCTACCTGATGAATCCTATCAACAGAATGTCGATCCAAACTTGGTTTTGGAGACTCTGTCCTTGGTAGATGTGCCACCCCCTATTATCAACCTCGCACCACCTTCTTCACCCAAATCCTCACCCACATTTTTTTCCCCAATACTCACATCAGGCCTACCACTCATTCCACACCACTCACCCCTTCTGCCAATGCCTCTCCCACCATGATCCCACCATAGAGTCTTACATTCAAAAGAGAAGGTGGCCCAGATTCAGCTCTACATATAGTAGGAACTTCAGCTAGACATGCCCATCCTTACATTCCACAAGTTGGATTCATCCCTGCCTCATAAGGTATCTCTTTCCCAACTGAGGAAAAATCATCTTGGTGACAAATCCACGTCCACTCCTGAACCAGATGATGTACTACCTTTGGAGGAAAGTGTGGCATTGCCATATGCCTTGATGGGGTATAGCCTCTTTGAGCTCCAAAATCAGGTTTGAGCATCCATGGAAAAGCTAGCAAATTTACAAAAGCAAAATGAGGGATTGATGCAAAAGCTCCACGAGGCCAACAATTGGGCAACCACTAATAAAGTAGAAAAATGGGGAGAGTATGGACACTAACCTCGAGCAACAACTGGACACTATGAAAAAGGATCATAAACAAAAGGACGAATCTCTTAAAAAAGTTCTTGCATATCAAGATGGTTTGCTCACTTTCATGGGAATTCAAAGGAATTACTTGAGGGATGAACTATTCTAAAGGACAAGGAAAAGCTCTACTTAGCAAAAACAAAAAAGGTGATAGAACAGTGCTACGAAAAGTGGAGAAAAAGTATCAGGAATTGGGAGATATATCACTCAAAGAATAATAGGAAATGCAAGACTCCATATGCCACTTGATAGAGGAGAGGGACAAATACAAAACAATATGTGGCACATTGGCATAAGAGAACCAAGAGCTCAAGCAAGGGTGGCCTATAGAATTGAATGAATAGATACAGAACAAGGATATGGCACATTGGCGTAAGAGAACCAAGAGCTCAAGCAAGGGTGGCCATAACTACAATCAGGGACCGTGCCACTCCTCTTCCCACGTTAATCTCTAGCCCCCGTTCCCCAACCACCTCATGGAAGATGATGATCTCGGCTCTAAAATTCTCACTCATCCAAAAAAAGGTTGATCTCTGGATTACGGTAACAATACACCAACTTGAACGGATGACTCAGGTGCTAACTTGGAATGCTCACCCTCCCTTAGTGATGGGAGTTTTGCATGATGATATATTCTTGGAGAAACCACAAGACTTGGTGGCAACTCTTGACATACATCTAATAGTTCTAAATTTTGGGTCATGGTATTTACCTCTTATGAAGTCGGATGTATTCCCTAATGATGAGGTGATGCAAGAACTCACCATGCCACATGCATTGGAGAAATATGTGGAGTACCCTAAATCAAACTACAAAATAGCTTGGCATAGATGTGGACTTTAGGAATCTCAAAAGCATAGGCTACATATTGTTATCTTGACTCGGGGGATTCACCATTGTATCCATCATTGGGAATTTTAAAGCTTTACTGCATCACTTAGCATCTCCTCCAACTTATACAAAGATGTGGCTCCAAAGGGCACTTCAATGACAAACATGTCAATTATCCACGAGTCCCATAGGAAGAAAAAGTGCAACGGAAAACTTATCTTTTGTGACAACCACATGAATGGCCACAAGAGTGGAACTCGATATAATCAAAAAGCACGTTACACCAATCGACTTATGGTCATCACTCTCAACTTTTCCATTTTCATAGATCAATGGATAAGGAAGCGGAGGATCTACAACACAAGACACAAGATGATGAATCATACCCAGAGGAAGATGATGCACAATGATGATACTTGGAAGGATACTCATGATTTTCAACCACCCCTACCTATGCTATCGAAAGATTTGTTAGCATAAGTTGACTTGGATTCTACCAACTATAAAGCCATTGTCATAGATGCAAACATTAAATGCTTTGACATATCATCTTTGTACTCGGCATCCACAGAGAGTGTGTGACATACCCATCAACATGTGGTATCTTGCATGTATCATGTTCCCATGTTTCCAATAGGAAAAGTACATCCGCTTGTGGTAAGACTTATATGAGCCCCTCCCCTTTGTGCCAGGGGAAGCCATAGCAATTCCAGCTTATTACATGTAGTTCTGTGGTCCCATGGGCCTCCTCTTGTCATTTTTCCTGTTCTCCCCCTTTCGTGGTGGGTGTTTTCTTATTGGTGCGTGCTTCATAGGCTTCCCTTCTTGCCTTCTGTTGGTTCGGCGTTCTATCTTCACTTATGTATAATGGGCTATCTTTTAGATATATGCGAGCATTTTCAGGGATAATGGCCCTCTTTCGTGCATCTAGGAGTGTGCATACAATTGCCCGGTTGGTTTCGGGCTTCTTCTTCCCTACTCTGTGCGCGCCGTATACCACAACATCATGCATACCAAATTTAGTGGAAATGATATCCGTGATGTCCGTGTTCAATGTAAGCACTTGTTCTGTGTCCGTTTCTGGAATGCCTCGCACTACTATGTTCATCTTCCTTTTCTCTAGTTCGTTGTATTATTTTTCATCCTCAATGACATACATTTCATCATTTGTGGTAGTGGTGGCCGAGTTTGTGTGCCCATTCTTTACTATGCTTGCCCAAGATCCCACATTTCCTGGTACATTTTATTGGGTTCTCTCACTGATACGTGTGAGTTTTTCGTCATGTGAGGCCAATGTATCCTGCGTCGTGTTGGTTTGTTTATTGAAGGCTTCTTGACGAGACAATGAAATATATCATCAAATATTTATCAAAATTAAATGCTGAGTGGGCTACAAAGCTGGATACATTATTTGAAACATACATAATTTAAGAGGCCGACACTTTATCTCAAATTTCATTCTCAAAGAGGGGCTGGTGATGGCTGACGCCATCCATAATTTACAAATAATTCCTCGCCAGCTTGTAATGTTCTTGTAGCACACACTACTATATATATGGGTACATCTCTAATCATATAACATGGCTCGTGACTATTCTCACACTCCATAAAGGTACAATTTGTTCTCTCATTTCTCCCTCTACTACTATTGATTAGCCCTGCTATATTTCCTTGAGCATAGGGTCTTCCATCAATATAAAGCCACGATCCACAATTATATCTAATGTTTCTTTCGGTGAGTGAGGCCGCATTAGCACAAAGCCCATATGTTGTCATACTTTTGATAAAGCGAACAAGTGCATGCCATGCGTCCCAACCATAAATGGGCCCACAAAATGACATAAGAGTCACCTCTGAGTTTGCGAGCATGCGTAAATCCTGTGCAATAAAGAGACCTCGTCCACCATTGGGAATGGTAGATGGTGCAATCACATATCGAGCACCCCAAAAGCTGAAAACCTCTCCGTCTGCTAGAAGGGCTGCTCCCAACCATCCTCCATAGCGTCTACGATCGTACGTTTGAATGAGAGATAGAAGACGATCAGGCAATGGATGATCTGGATGATCACCCAATGTCTCTGATTGGGCACCGAGAGGGGCAAAGAAGTTGATGATGCCTCCATTTGCAACTGAAAAACGGCTTGACCATATCGTGTGCATGGAAGGAATGAAGGATCAATTCCATGGTCTTCACAATCCTCATGAAATCGAGGATGTAGAACTGGTACGTGCTGAATAATGCATCATTGTTGATTATATGAAGGGTGAGACACACATGGAACATGATTAATAGTGCAGAGTAAACTTGGATATAAATTTATACATAGTTCTAAAATGACATCACTTACCATGGGATGCTCCCGTTCCTCTTGCGGTGGCATATCAGGATATGGACCATACTGCTCCATATGGGCAAAACATATGCATCGCATTCGTCGATGAGTACCATGGCATGCTGCACACCAACATGGGATTCTTTCAACGTAATATGTTTGTGAGTCACCTAGTGTCGTAGATGATGTGGAAGAAGAGGAATCATCTCCTCTCGCAACTACAGATGGACGCACAGGAAGAGTGGGAGGAGGCGGTGTCCTAGAGGATGACTCGAAATCTGCATTCATAAAATATTAATGTCATATTAATATCATTAAAAATCAAAGAAAACTTGAACAAAAATAATACACATAAAATCGTGCTAGAAGTGTTTGTAAACGCTATGGTAGCGCACAATGCATATTTACTTATCCCCAGGTTAGGAATAATGTTCATCCCTCAGCAAAAACTAGTTAATTTGTAATCATACCTTCTTAATGTACTTATGTCTATATCAGAGGCTTACAGTAACCTTAGGACTACCTCTCCCTAATCAGTCTAGGAGCTTCTGGTGTCCATTATAGCTCTTCTGGTAATAGTCATTAATGTATGTATTAGATTTATTTAATACAGGTTGGTGACATTATGTCCTCATCAGTTCATGCATGAGAAGATTTACTCAATAAGAGGTGCCCTCTCTCACTTAGAGAGTAAACGTGGAGTTGGATTACGGTGGACAGAGAGCTGAGACCATCATGGGTTGTGTGTGCCATCATGGGCCAAGAATTCCACACGGGCAGAGAACTCTACATGCGGACTGAGAACATCCTTGTTGGTTGGAAGCTTCTTTTATTGGTTGGAACACCAACGCTGGAAGCGCAAGTTTGGTATCATCTTTTGAGAGTACAATTAAGTGTGGCCAGCCAAAAGAAGGGTCTTCGCAAGAGGTGTCCATGAGAGTTGTTATTGCTTCTCAGAGTGGGTTCGACAACCCTATTTGTACCTTTTGATTCGATAATAAAAGTAAAGAAATACCTGCGAGGGTGCTAATCTCTCACAGCAAGAAACTCGGTGCTTAGCCGGTTCCCCTCCCAAATTGCTTAATCCCCGACAACGTTATCAAATCTTGCACAAAATAGTTCTTCAAGATGTAATTGACATGCACCCAAATGCGTTAGCATAGCATATACGGACCGTCGACCGGTCCGTATGCAGTATGGATGTCCATTCGGAGAGCCAGTACGCTCTCGAAATGCACCCAATTGAGCATCCATAGCGCATACAGACCGCTACATTTATCTATTTATCTATCCACCTACCTATGTATATGTGTTTATATATCCATCTATATGTTTATTGATCGTAAATTGTGAAACCTTGTAACACACTGTTGTTAAATGCTTAGGAAATTTGAAGCCGTTCTTGAGCATACACGCCAACCTGCAATGTGCAGAGATTCTTGGCGGCACTTCAAGAAAGAGATTCGCTTGAGAGTGACATGGCCTCAACAGAAGGTACACAAAGTTGATTCACTCAATGCATATGATAGGTACTTCTTGAATAGCATTAATTATATATTCATATAAAAGCGCATTTAATTTGCAGGAGGCAGCACAAGCTCGTGTCCAGTCAGGACACACTTCTCGGCTTGGCCGGATGGGCTCTAGTGGCTTTCGAGCACTCTTTGTAAGTGCATAAATTTTTTGTTCGTCTATCTATAGCTATTTGTGTATATATATATATAGGTATCCATGTATCTATGATCTCATATACATTCAATTCACTTCTTACTTATATATATGCAATGTTTAAATGACAGAGAAAGGATTATGGTCGAGCACCATATGCAGACGAGATACGGAGAGCCACAATTTACGGCTACAGAGTGCTACAGAAGGAGATGCCGACACCCGATGCTTTTGTAAGTAATTCTATCAAATATTATTTTATGCCAATCAAGATCTGCATGTGTTATATGTTATGTGGCTTTTTTATACTCAAATAGGTAATAGACATTTTTAATTGCAAGAGCAACATGGTGAGAATGACATGGACGAGGTTGCTCGACAGGTAGCAGCAGGGTTATTATCGCAACCGCCCAAGAACGTACAAGAGGAGGACTCTTCCTCCGATGACTCCGATTAAAATTGTCATGATAGAGCCATTTAGTGCTAATTTTGTAGACAATTTTTTGGTACATATAGTCACTCATTCAGAATGATGGCGCTCTTTTATTAACATTTTCTTTATGTATGTGTGTTTTGGCCATGATGCACATGTGTTACATCTATCAAGAGTTTCTTGAAGTGTCTACCTCCCAAATCTACAGATTTAAATGTTAATTGATTGCAAAATTTAATTTATACTTACCGTAATTGATGTCGGCCATTGCTTTTTCAAAAGTCGATGTATGTCGATTCTTGGGTCTTTTGTCATCATACACAAATGCGCGTGCGTATGTGTGTGTGTGTATGTGTGTGTGTGTGTGTGTGTGTGTGTGTGTGAGAGAGAGAGAGAGAGAGAGAGAGAGAGATTTTTTATGATGTTTGTATACGTACGGATGTATGTGATAAAGAGGCAAGTGTGTATAGAGAGGGAGAAAGAGAGAGAGAGAGAGAGAGACTAATGTTTATGTGAAGTGTGTGTGTGTGTGTGAGAGAGAGAGAGAGGGAGAAAGAGAGAGAGAGAATGTGTGTGCAAGAGACACAAGTGGAGATAATGTGTATGAGAGAGAGAGAGAGAGAGAGAGAGAGAGAGAGAGAGAGAGAGAGAGAGAGAGAGAATGCGCATTGGCTTAAAAAAACATTCAAAACAAAGGTCTTTTAAGCGACCCCAACGGCTTAAAAAAAATCATACAAATTGGGTTACTTATGCCACCCAAACTTGGGTGTTTATGCCACTCAAATAGGGTCGTTTATGCCACCTTTGCAGCCTCGTTTATGCCATCTAAAAACGTGGTTTATGCCACCCTCGTAACGTCGTTTATGCCACCCAAACGCGATGTATATGCCACCCTTGAAACGTGGTTTATGCCACCCAAAAAGCGTTTATGCATCTCAAAAATGTCATTATAGAGGTCGTTTAAATGATGGTCAAGAGCGACCTTTGGAACGACTTCTGTAGCGACCCCCGTAAGGGTCGCTCTACAGGTTTCTACTCTTGTAGTGTTGATTGATTCAGGCAGTTCTCATTCATTCATTTTCCATGGATGCTTGCGTAAGCTAGTCTTAAAACAGAAATCAGGGAAACCTATGCAAGTTGAATTGGCCCAGTGGGAAGACTCTTTTCACTCACCAGGAGACAAATTTATCCAGTTCAATCTAGATGGTAATGTAACCGACTGTCAGTTCAAAGTCTTACCTCTGGGAGTTTTTTACGGGATCCTTGGAATGGATTGGCTCCACAAAAATCAAGCTGATATACACTGTCACAATGGAACCATTTCCTTCCATGACCTTCATGGGAACAAAGTTCAAGGAACTGGAATTTTCAAGTGTTACTTTTATCATTATTGATTTTTATGCATAAAATAATATTTTTTTTATTATAAAAGTTTTAATTTTATCATTATTGATTTCTATGCATTAAAGTATGCATAAAAGAATATTTTTTTAATTATAAAACTGTTACTTTTATCATTATTAATTTTTATGCATAAAAGAATATTTTTTTAATTATAAAAGTGTTACTTTTATCATTATTGATTTCTATGCATAAAAGAATTTTTTATTATTATAAAAGTGTTACTTTTATCATTATTGATTTCTATGCATAAAAGAATATTTTTTGAATTATAAAAGTGTTACTTTTATCATAAATGATTTTTATGCATAAACCTATGCATAACAGATATTTTTTTAATATTAAAAGTGTGATTTTCATCATAAATGATTTTTATGCATAAACATATGCATAAAAGATATTTTTTATATTAAAAGTGTGATTTTTATCATAAATGATTTTTATGCATAAAAGATATTTTTTATATTAAAAGTGTGATTTTCATCATAAATGATTTTTATGCATAAAAGATGTTTTTATATTAAAAGTTTGATTTTCATCATAAATGATTTTTATGCATAAATGAAATTCTTTCATGATAAAAGAGTGATTTTCAACATAAATGATTTTTTATGATGATAAAAGTGAGACTTTCATTAGAATTGGATTTTATGCATAATTAGATGCATATAGAATCTTTATAATTAAATAAGGGTTCTCCTTAATCCTCTGTTTAATTTTCACAAAAATTAGAAAAATGAATAAGTAGATAATCTGTGAGAAGAAATGCTACCGTTTCATATTCACTAAGATGGTAACGAGAAAAATTCAATTAAATTATCGAAGTCGGAGATCGAGATAAATGATTATTTTATTTCTCATACGAAATTCATGTTTTAGAAATCTATAAGCAAATATTCATCGAACGAAATTTAGAAAAAGAGAAATTGAAATAGTACCTTTCGAGAAAGATAGTTTAGGAAGAACCTTTCCAGACCCAAACTCTGATTCAGACTATTGACCAAGACCTAATTCCTCGTCAATTTCAATCAATGACAATGTGCCCACTTCAAAAAAAAATGTACTCAAATCCCCCACCGAATCTGAAACTAAGTTAAGACTTTTGATTTTGATCTGAGGATCAAGTTAACAGAATTCGAGGAATTCTATTTGGAATTCAGAATTGGAATTCAGACCTGGATCTAGAAGTATTGTGATACGGATTTAAGATTATTCATGGTTTTCAAACAAAATCTAAACTGAAAACTTGCATAGAAACCCTGTTTTCTTAAAAGGATTGTCTTACGCCAAAATGCTAGAGGGAGCATTTGGCATATATGTTTATCTAAGGGAAGTTCAGTTACAACAGCTGGCGGGGAGTGTTCGAGGGACAGCTCACGCGGCAAAAACCTACCTAGGTCTTGACCAGCCTGGGTATGGCGAAAAATGGTGTGCTTTTGGTATGATGGGCGAGGGTCGACGAAGCGGGCCCTGAGTGAAGTGCCAGGACACCTAAGGAGGATCCTGGAGGGTTCTGACCAGGCGATGCACGGGCTCGCGGTGCTTAGGACACCCATACGTATGTCGAGGAAGATATATATGTATGTTGACGAAGTGATTATTGTAATCTGTTTACTGGATCTCGTTGTTGCTGACCAGCTGGTCTCAATGGAGAGTCCAGAGTGGTACTGTTTTTGTGAAACAAGGAATTGAATGGAAATTTTGAATTATGAAATCTGTGATCGTATCTGTTTTGTCAATGGATTATTTTTATATTAAAGTTTTAAAGAGGAGTGTGTGCGTATCTGTTTTCTAAAGCTAAAGTTAAGAAAGGCATTTCAATTATGGGTGGGTAAGTACTTGTTTGGTTCCACCAATTCCAGTGGTAGGGTGGTGGCTAACCCATGGGCCGGATGGGGTTAGGCTAGAATCAATGGAGTTTTAATAATGAAACTGAAAAATCTTAGGATTACTCTAGGATTCGAGTAGCTAGTTAATTCCCTGATAAATTTCTTAAATGAGTGGATCAACGGCTGTGCCTGATCTTGATTAGAAAAAAAGCGTTCAATTTACTCAGATGATCAAATTATATCAGTGATAGTTTCCTTCTATCTGGTTTATTCAGGTGAAGCCAACTTCTGGAATGCCTCTTCACATTCTTTGGTCCATTCAAAGATAATGAGCAATCTGTATAGTGGTCGAGTTAGGTTTACGTACATGAAGATAAATCTCTAGTAATATCCATAATGTCCCATGAACCTTTGGACACCCTTGAAGTTAAGGGGTTGTGGAAGTTCTATGATAACCTTGATTTTACTCTCATCGGTGGATATACCATTGTATGAAAAAATGTGTCCAAGAATTACTCCATGGTGTACCATAAACTGACAAGTCTTTGGGTTTAGAGAGATGCGATACAAACTACATAGCTCAAATACTTTTCATAAACAGTCTAGGTGTTCTTTCCAAGAGGAATTGACACAGAGATCATCCATGAACACTTCTAATCATTTTTTAAGAAGTTCTTTGAAGGTTATACTCATCAGTCTTTGGAATGTTGCTGGAGCATTGATAAGGCTAAAGGGCATGACTCTCTAAGCACAAAAATGCCCCAATGATGAGTAGCAAAGGTTATCTTATATGTTGGTCCTTAGGATCAATCATGACTTGATTATATCCTAAAAATTTGTCACAAAAACTATAAGTTTCTTTAACTACTACTCTCTTAAGGACGTGCTCCATAAAAGGAAGTGGGAAGCTATCCTTTACCATGGTAGAGTTTACTTTCTTAAGATCAATGAAAACCCTAAGGTTTAGATTTTTTTTGTCACCAACCACAATTGGGGACACCCACTATCTGTGTTTGATCTCATAGATGAACCCTACATCAAAAATTTTTAAATTTCCTCTTTGATAAGCTGACGGTTCATTTCATGCAACCTTTTTCTAATTGGTCTTGATTCTGCCACTATGGGGATCGTGTTCATAACAAACAAAGGATGCATACGTTTCATATCAGTATGGGACCTTGTAAACATGTTGGGAAACTCTTTGAGGAAAGAGACTAAGTCTTTTTCCTCTTTAAGGTCTAGGTCCTTTGCAATGTACACCGACTTAGGCTACTCTACAAGTTCAGCTAGGTTTACCTCCTTAATATCTGCAATATTCTTCTTCCTAGAGTCTTTTACATGGTCATCTATCATTTGAAGTCTGTGTGACTTTTCAAGTTGACCAATAGATGCTTAGAGCTCAAATAAGGTGTCTTGTGCTCTTTTTAAGGAGGCTTTGAGCTCTTGATTCCACAAACCCAATTCTTGGTATAGCCTAATAGGGGGTCTCTGAATTTACAATAGTATCCACCATCATGACGAAAGCTACTTCTATCCCAACTTCATTATAAAAGCAAGAACCTCCTATTTTAGATACCGTATCAATTGTTGCTAGGATATGCAGCCAATTTTCATCATTCCCTAGTTTGGGAAAACGTGTGGTATCGAAGTTCAATTCGATAGATGATAGATCATCATCCTAGTGCAATCCCTAATAGTCTGTTCTATAGTGACAAAGTCTACATTAATAAAATATTTTTCTATAGGATGGTGACTCGGATTTGTGCAATTAGACGTGGTCACTTCCTCGGTCATGGACCATTCAAAGTTGTCTCATAAATGGCGTTCCTAATATCATAGCATATGGCATGGGTTTTTTTAATAATAAAGATGTGATCAAAGGTAAGTCCACATGAGGTTGACTTGTTGATCCTAATTACACCCCATGGACATGGGTTTTTTTAATAATAAAGATGTGATCAAAGGTAAGTCCACATGAGGTTGACTTGTTGATCCTAATTACACCCCATGGACATGGGCACTAAGATTTCGATTAGCCATTTTTTAAAAAAAGATAGTGGAAGCCAAATTTGGTGATCCCCATTCCTCCCATTGTTTTTGTGTGGCTATGATGATGCTAGCCCCCCCCCATCTAGGATCGTTGTAGATGTTTCATTTTTCAGTTTTAATGGCAAGGTACCGTTAAGCTCCTCACCTTCAAAGTACTTGCCAAACTTGTTGACATGAATTTTCTTTTACAAGTGATACTAGGATTATTTGTAGGAGTACTCGTCAGACTTCGTGTCGGACCCATCTATAGGGTTCTGGTCAAATTTCTCATCCATCCATTCTTGTATATATCTTGCCAAAGGCTTGGTCTTTTGACAAGAATTCTCCCAATGTGTGTGATAAAAGTAGACATTACCGCTCTCATTCCTATCGTATTACTTTTGTCTCCTTACCCATTCGAAGATGGGCACCCTCATTGAAGTGATTTCTCCTTTCAAGCCTAAATAAGAAGGGAGAGTATTCAAAGAGTCTGGTCTGGAATCGTTCAATTGCCTAGATAGTGAAGTAGCATAAGGCTTTGCTTTCTCCTCGAGGTAGCCATTTAGATAATATTCGTTTGAGTTTGTGGATCCTCAATCTTTCCCTCTCGCCGTATCTTCTTCTTTTGTTGTCTCGGTTTCCATTTTTGCACTAATTCCAACATTCATCAGCCTGGGCACAAATTCTATCCCATTTGCTTATGATAATAAGGTGATGATTTCCTATGGATCACCAATGAATGCGTCCAACAAGAATGTCACTACTTTATTCACAAAATGGGTTGCTCTATCACTTATAATTTCTAGGAGAAAGCCAAATTGTGTGATAACATTTTCATACAAAAAATCGACTGTCGACCTTGCATCAACGCACATGGTAGCCCTAGCTTCTGCCCATTTGGTGCAATAGCAAGTGGCTACAATGATGTAGCGAGCTTGCATATAACGAGCTGCTCGACTTATGGGTCCTACAAAATTAGTGCCCCACTTGCCAAATAGCTGTAAAGACATGATAAAGGTTAAGGGCATGCGGTCTCTGTTTTTTTGAGTCACCAAAAATCTTTGACACACATCACATCACTTTACAAATTCGGTTGCATCATCACTAAAGTTTAGGCCAGCACATCATCCCAACTTGAAACTTTTTGTGTGAGGTGATGTCTATAGCAAAGTGGCCTCCACAAATTCCTCCATGGGCTTCTAGAATTTCAATTAATGGTCCTCATGAATGATAGCCTTAAGATGTCATCTTTGCCTCACCAATACAAGTTTCTAGCTACTATAAGTGTATATGGAGAAATTGTCTTGATATACTTACAAGCTCAATCAAGAGTGATATCTTCATCCAATGGAAAAGGATTAAGATATTTCATGGCTCTAATATGGTATCATGCTTAAGTGAAATAGGCATGCATCAGGAAAATCATCCTCCACTTCTATGGGAAGATCTCAATTTGGAAATTTGGATATATGATCAACTAGAACATACTAGGAGCCTTTTCTAACTGTCACTATAAAATGGAATTCCATAAGAATTAGCAACCATCAAGTGATCCACCTAGTAGCATAAGGCTTGTTCACCAAATATAAAAGTGCTTAATGGTCAAAAAAACACATGAACTTATTGGCCAAAAGGTAATGTTTAAACCTCTTCACTGCGTATACCATGGCCAATTCTTCTCGTTCGATGGTTGTTGTGTAGTTTTTCTCTACATCATTGAGTTGCTTGCTTACATAGCACACAGGAAAATCCATGTGGTTTTCCCTTAGTTGTGCTAAGATATTGAAAGCACTAATAAAGTTCTTTGTTTGATCTTGATAAAGACTATGGGGGCATCGCTTTAGACCGGGAACTTAAACTTTGTGCTTCTCTTTGGGCTTATCGAACAACTTACAAATAGCTACTAGCATGACACCTTTTTGCTTAGTATATGGTCTTGATGCTATAACTCCAATTGAATTGCTGATCCCCACCTTGTGGGCAGCAAAACACACGAATCTTGTGCCTCATGATGATTGGTTGAATTGGAGAAGTTGGATGTAGCACGACTATATGGGGTGATTAGAATGTGGACAATGAAGTGACGATGCAAACATTGGTTTGATCCCAATATCAAAAAACGTAAGTTCCATGTGGGTGATCTGGAGTTTATGTATGACATCAAGAAGGGAAAGAAGAAACTTAAGCTTTGAGACTTAGGACCATACAGAATTCTTGAATTCTCCAAAAGTGGTGCGGTTCGATTGGAAACATTGGATGGAATTCCTATGGAAACCTACATCAATGGTGGCAGCAAACTTCATCAATATTTTATGCCATTAACAAGTGAAAAGCATACATGCCACCCGAGAATGGATGAAATTGAAATAAGAAATGCAAAAACAAACTATCAAGGAAGCTAAAGAATGTGAGGAAAAAATTAAATACAAATGCCGTGTTACAAGTCAACATGGCATAAGTTCTACGAATCAGAGATGAGGAAGAGTGGGAAGTAAAGCCTACTAGGCTGTGGTTACACATGACCACAAGCTGCATATCCCTCATGAAATTAGGATTACTAGATTGTGGCACAAGTCGCAATCTTATGTCTTATGAATCCTAGACATCTTTTGGCAAACTCGAACTGACTCCTACAATTGCTCAAGTGCATGCTCTAGGCAAATGCTTAGTAGATTATGTTGGCATATGCAAAATGGTATTTTCAATTGCCGACATACCTATTAAAGGAAAATTATTTGTTATACCTCCTTTAGCACTATGTGAAGAAGTGTTGTTAGGGTGAAATTGGATGGGACATCAGCAATGTACCGTCGATTAGCATACAAGGACAAAATTTTTAAAGATTACTAATCAGTAAATCCATGTCCTTCTTACGGAGGATGAAACAATAAACTTCCTTGATGAAAACTCCCTCCTTGAATTACCTTGGTCCACACCTATTATGACCCATGATAAAGGGAAACAATTCCTAAACCAAGTCAACCTCTATACTTGTTTCTCTTACCATAGAGGTTAACTCCAATAAACAACCAACATTAAACAAGCCAACCCATAAAAAATAGAGACAACTAATCAAACAACCATAAGACCAAGCCTCTCAATTATTGCCACCCAAATGGATTTTGGAATCCCAAAAATGCCCCCCAACAGTGTAAACATTTGGGTACCCAAATCTACAACACATGGCCACTTTTATCTGCAACCTCAGCCAACTCATAATAAAACACAATAACTGTGCACAATTCATCACAATAATAACCATAAAAACAAGCGTACATCACCTATACATGTACAATCTAGACACAAAAGAAATTGCGACAAATCTGGGTCCCAAAGAGCGCTTAAGAGCCCAAGGATGCTACCAGGGAAATCACCTTATCTAGATACCAATATCCCAACCTTTGGCAACCGAATCCACACAAAAACCCTATACGAAGGTGGCCTCAATCTTTGTTTACCTAGATCAAAACAATAAATCTATTGACAAAATTGATAATTGTCACCAGATCCAGACAAAGGTATCTCTACAACCTACAACTACAAAAAACATCAAAGGATCCCTGGTGGTATTATGTTTGCATTGCCACATCTTTGAAATAAGAAACATGTTTTCAATTCCTTTGAGCCAGTCACAAAATTACTAAAATTTTATAGATGAAATTGTGAAGTTCCACAGGCCCCCGAGGGAGGAATCCTAAAGGGGAGTCTACATATCTTCACAAGAAGACTATCTTGGTGACTAACAGACCTAATGGCTATTGGTTGCTCTCTGATAAAATAGTATAAGACAACATTACGTATAATTTGGAATATGGCTCTTAAGAGTGCTTCTTGGTGTTTAAAGAACCCTTTGTGCAAGCCAAATTAAAGGAGATAGGTCTATGGAGCATGGCACATATTTTGGGAATTGATTTCCATGGCAAGCTCATTGTAAAATTTCTTGACCATGTGTCTTAGGCAACATGCGTCTCCGTGATTCAATGGTGAAATCACACTTACCACATCTACGTCACCAAAGCATTAATCTCTTACACATGCATCTCCGTGGTTCAATGGTGAAATCACACTTACCACATCTGCCTCACCAAAGCATTAATCTCTTACACATTTCATCTCCTGGTGTGGTAGATCCACTACACAATCATCGAGCTTATGGATTGGATAACATCTTCCATCCCACAGCTAATGGTGTAGCTCTCAACAATAATGGAATACTATATGATGCCATTGCTGATGTGACAAACTTTGCATTAGCTTGCAAAGCCATCTCCCTCCTCATCTAAGCAAGAGGATTTGAAAGGCAAAACCGGATCCCTAAAAAGCTCTTTTGGGTCATTTAAAATGGCAAAATTGATGATTGGTCACATATCATTAGCAAGGAGATTGACTCTTACACAAAAAACCACAGGCATGTCATTGAAAATCCCTACATCCTCAACACCATGTTGATCATAGAAATCTCTCTACTTGATGTATCCTATCAGCAGAATGTCGATCCAAACTTGGTTTTGGAGACTCTATCCTTGGTAGATGTGCCACCCCCTATTATCAACCTCGCACCACCTTCTTCACCCAAATCCTCACCCACATTTTTTGCCCCAATACTCACATCAGGCCTACCACTCATTCCACACCAGTCACCTCTTCTGCCAATCCCTCTCCCACCATAATCCCACCATAGGGTCTTACATTCAAAAGAGAAGGTGGCCCAGATTCAGCTCTACATAGTAAGAACAACTAGACATGCCCATCCTTACGTTCCACAAGTTGGATTCATCCCTACCTCATAAGGTATCTCTTTCCCAACTGAGGAAAAATCTTCTTGGTGACAAATCCACGTTCACTCCTGAACCAGATGATGTACTACCTGTGGAGGAAAGTGTGGCATTGCCATATGACTTGATGGGGTATAGCCTCTTTGAGCTCCAAAATCACGTTTGAGCATCCATGGAAAAGCTAGCAAATCTACAAAAGCAAAATGAGGGATTGATGCAGAAGCTTCAGAAGACCAACAATTGGACAACCACTCTACAATAAGAAGCTAATAAAGTAGAAAAATGGAGAAAGTATGGACACTAACCTCGAGCAACAACTAGATACTATGAAAAAGGATCATAAACAACAAAAGGAATCTTTTAAAAAAGTTCTCACATATCAAGATGGTTTGCTCACTCGTGTGGGAATTCAAAGGAATTACTTGAGGGATGAACTAGTGAAGACTTAAAAGATTCTAAAGGACAAGGAAAAGCTCTACTTAGCAAAAACAAAAAAGGTGATAGAACAGTGCTACGAAAAGTGGAGAAAAAGTATCAAGAATTGGGAGATATATCACTTAAACAACAATAGGAAATGCAAGACTCCATATGCCACTTGATAGAAGAGAGGGACAAATACAAAAAAATATGTGGCACACTAGCACAAGAGAACCAAGAGCTCAAGCAAGGGTGGCCTATAGAATTGAATGAACAGATACAAAACAAGGATATGGGAGGTTTAGCCATAATTACAATCAGGGACCGTGCCGCTCCTCTTCCGATGTTAATCTCTAGCCCCCGTTCCCCAACCACCTCATGGAAGATGATGATCTCGGCTCTACAATTCTCACTCATCCAAAAAAAGGTTGATCTCTGGATTACAGTAACAATACACCAACTTGAATGGATGACTCAGGTGCTAACTTGGTATGCTCACCCTACCTTAGTGATGAGAGTATTGCATGATGATATATTCTTGGAGAAACCACAAGACATGGTGGCAACTCTTGACATACATCTAATAGTTCTAAATTTTGGGTCATGGTATTTACTTCTTATGAAGTCGGATGTATTCCCTAATGATGAGGTGATGCAAGAACTCACCATGCCACATGCATTGGAGAAATATGTGGAGTACCCTAAATCAAACTACAAAATAGCTTAGCATAGATGTGGACTTCAGGAATCTCGGAAGCATAGGCTACATACTGTTATCTTAACTCAGGGGATTCACCATTGTATCCATCATTGGGAATTTTAAAGCTTTACTGCATCACTTAGCATCTCCTCCAACTTATACAAAGATGTGGCTCCAAAGGGCACTTCAATGACAAACATGTCAATTATCCACACGAGTCCCATAGGAAGAAAAAGTTCAATGGAAAACTTATCTTTTGTGACAACCACATGAATGGCCACAAGAGTGGAAGATGAAACAAACAATCACAAGATGCTAGTGATGTGGAGGATGATGATTCCTCAAGTGGAATATACCTTTTCGTTGGTATCGTAGCCACCACAGTCATAGACTCATTGGTATGTATGGATTTGACTCAAGCATAATCGATGAAGGGTAGTCACCAATACATTTATTTCATCGTTACTAATCACCAATACATTTATTTCATTATTATAATATAACTTTTCGTAATTGTTGGCTTGAAAAGTTAAAGTAGAATTTGTAAAATAATAATTATCATGTATTTCTTGTAACATTGTTCTCTGCTCTCGGATTTTTGAGATTATCCTAGGGGTTTTGTGGCTATGCTCTCAGATTTGGGGGATTATCCTATGGCTTCATCACTATGCTCGTGCATTCTCGCTTCATCACAAGTGTGAGTAAGATAGCTCGGGGATGGTTAGGTGGATTGAGCTTCTAGAGCGTTGGTGATATCTATGCAAATTACTTATTCATCTTCTTGAATGATTAAAGGTGTCAAGCTTCTTGAAGGCAAATACCTTCTATTCCTTGCAATTTTCTTTTATGTTTGATTTATGTGATTGTAAATGAGATGCTATATTTTTAGTGACAAGGCCCCACGAATTATTATTGCAAACTTCTGCAACTTTTGTGTAATCTTGGTTCTGGCTGAACATCCGCCATACAAGATGTAGGACTAAGCAAAGGTTTGCAAGGAACAATGCCAATCTGTGTAGTCTATAAGCTATGATGCCAGTATGCCTATTAGTATGTTAATGCCAATCTTTGCGGTGTCCATAAGTTATGGATGCAAATGCGAGTATGCCTATTAGTATGTTAATGTTGATGTTGTGCAAATCTCTCATTGTGCAGATGCAAACATCTCGGTAGCTACCCTAGAAGTGGATGTCAATGAGTAATTGGCACAACGTTTAAAGCATACAAATTATCACAAGCAAATCTATTGAATAACATAAAAAACATTATCCCTACAGGCATGGTGTGGAAACTGGCCCTAAGAGCTTGTACAACTTTGAAAAGGGTTTTTTTCATATAATCTAGACCTCTTGATTTCTTCTTCTTGTGATGGTGGAGAATATGGAGAGGAGCTTCTTCCATTTTGCAAATAGCAATAGCATTGTTACAAAACCTATCACATAACCTAGAATCAATCCTTCGATTGACATTGTCTCTGTGATCCACTCTACCCACGCAGGAGTCCGACTTCTGGTCATTACAGCTTGATGAATCCTTGCTTGTGCTAGTGTGGATGAATTGTGACATATTTTTGGGAGAGGAAATCCGCATAAGCCATTATTTCTCAAATAACTATCCTCACTGAAGGTTCCGAACTGTCGCCCTTGAGGAATCGGACCAGAGAGATTGTTGTTTGAAATATTGAAAAAAGAGAGGGACGTCAATTGACATAATTGGCTAGGTATCTCCCCACTCAAGTTGTTCTGAGATAAGTCAAGTGACTCTAGGTCATGCAGATTTGCGGGAATCGACCCCGTGAGATGGTTTTTTGATAAATTCAGAAACACCATGTCCACAAGAGATCCTAGAAGAGATGGAATGCTACCAGTTAGCTGATTCCCGGAAAGATCGAATGAGGTTACCAATTTGAGCAAGTAAGTGTAGTGTAGATTCAATCCTTTTGCAGCTAAGTCAAAGCTTTCATAATACGTATCAGGATTGTTGTCGGGTAATTTGTGTGTTCTGAAGGCCTGCAATTGTAAATCATCCGGAATGGTGCCCGAAAGATTACAATTTGATAGATCCACCACTTGTAGATACTTGGAGAAATTCCCCAAGCAAGAAGGAATACTTCCTCCGATAGGGTTGGAACCCAATGCAAACATCCTGAGTTTTGAGAGTGGAAGAAACCAGCATGATTCCAAACTGCCATGAAGCATATTTTGGCTCAGGTCAAGCAACACAAGTTCAGAGAAATTGGAGAGAAACAGCGGGAGAGTTCCAGTGAGTTGGTTGCCTTTGAGCGAAAGGGTTTCTAGTTTCTCGAGATTGCTAAGCTCTCTCGGTACTTCCCCAATGAGAAAATTGTCATCCAATTTCATTCTTTCTAGGTGGGTACACATTCCGAGTGACGTTGGAATAGGGCCGCTCAAAGTGTTATTAGAAAGTTCTAAATACTTCAGTGAGGCACACAATCCAGTTTCTACTGGAATGGAGCTCGAGTTTTCTGCAATGACAATACTAAACTGCCATGAAGCATATTTTGGCTCAGGTCAAGCAACACAAGTTCAGAGAAATTGGAGAGAAACAGCGGGAGAGTTCCAGTGAGTTGGTTGCCTTTGAGCGAAAGGGTTTCTAGTTTCTCGAGATTGCTAAGCTCTCTCGGTACTTCCCCAATGAGAAAATTGTCATCCAATTTCATTCTTTCTAGGTGGGTACACATTCCGAGTGACGTTGGAATAGGGCCGCTCAAAGTGTTATTAGAAAGTTCTAAATACTTCAGTGAGGCACACAATCCAGTTTCTACTGGAATGGAGCTCGAGTTTTCTGCAATGACAATACTATAGGTAATTAGGATGAGCTCCTGTTTTGTTAAAACACCAGTTGTGTTGTACTTTTGGCTCTGATACCTTACCTAGCTGGCCTGCAAGCTTAGTCTCCTTCCAGACATGATGCGAGCTTGAGGACTCGTGATCAGTACCTGAAATCAAAGTTATTTCAAAGTATGATCAGAGCTGACTAAGTAGTAGTTAAAAACTTTTCACTCTTCCTAATGTGGTATTTTGAAATTCTTCAAGATTCTCCCTAATGGGGTATTTTCCGAGGGCTAAGGTAAAACAATTTTAGTTGTAGAGATGGAGAAAATATTCAAAATGAGATACAGTACCTAGTCGGAGAGATGCAAGAGTCGCGGGAATGGGGCCGGATAGGTGGTTACTGTACAGCATTAGCGCCTCCACCTTGGAGCAATTGCCTAGAGAAGGTAGAATAGTACCGGTAAGTTGGTTTTCAGACAAATCTAAGCGCTGCAAGCTAGGCAGTGATCCAAGAGTCGCGGGAATGGGGCCGGAAAGTCGGTTATCAAATAAGTGTATTAGAGTTAAGGAAAGAGAGGAGCCATTGCCGAATACAGAGCAGGGGATAGCACCGGTAAGATAGTTGTCGCTGAAATCCAACTCCTGCAGGCGATACAGTGATCCGAGAGTGGCGGGTATGCCACAGCAGAGGTGGTTACTATACAGATACAAAAGGAGAAGAGAAGAGCAATTGCCCAGAGAGCGGGGAATGACACCGCTAAGATCATTTTGGTTCAAAGCTAACGACTGCAAGCTATGGAGTGATCCAAGAGAGGCCGGAATGACACCCGAGAGCTTGTTATCGAGCAACACGAGTGCTACAAGGGACGAGCAATTACCCAGGGAGGATGGAATTTCACCGGTAAAGTGATTATTACCCATTCCTAAAACCTTCAAGTTATGAGATAGCGAATCCGGAATCGAACCAGACAGGTTATTGAATCCCAACGTTAGGAAGACAAGTGAGGAGCAGTTTTGCAGAGAGGAAGCGATAGACCCAGTGAGCTCGTTCATGAATAGGTCCAATACAATAAGCTTGGAAAGCATTCCTACAGACCCCGGTACACGGCCTGTCAAGTGGTTAACGCTCAAAGCCAGGGACGTCAATTGAGAGCAGTTGCCTAGCGTATTTGGAATGCTGCCACTCAATAGGTTGTCTGACAGATCCAGAGACTTCAATTGCAAGCAGTTGCCTACGTTCTGTGGGATGCTGCCACTCAGTCGGTTGTGTGACAGGTCTACAAATTGAAATGAGCTGCCTATGAAGGAGGGGGGTATTGTGCCTGTGAAGTGATTATGGGAGAGTTTGAGAAGGGACAAGTTGGAGCAGTTGGCTGTGAGCGAGGATAGTGCTAAGTCTCCTGAGAAGTGGTTATGGGAGAGGTCCAGTGAAGCCAGAGAGCTGTGCAAAGAGGACAGCGAGGTGGGGGCGATGGAGCCTTCGAGGTGGAGACCAGAGAGCTCAAGCGAGATCATGAGCTGTAGATGATGATGATCATCATCATCATGTACCAGCTGACCGACGGCGGGTTCTGCAGCCGAGCAGCGCACGCCGATCCACTCAGCACATAAATCATTGCTCTCGTTCCAGGTGTGCAGAACGTGATGGGGATCGTGCGTAACGTGCTGTCGGAAATCTAGGAGGGCGTTAATCACGTACTGCTTTGCTGGCGGCCAAGGAGCAGCGCCTGGAGGGGGCGTGAGCTTGCGGAGGAGGACGTGGGCAGCGGGCGCAAAGCTATTACTATTACGAGCGACGGACGTCGTCTTGCTTGCGCCGAGACTGCTGGCTGCGTTGGGCACAAGATGATGACATGTGAAGAAGAAGACGAAGAAGGAAAGGAAGGCAGGACGGGGGGGAGCAGCTGGGCGTGTCATCACGACGGCGTTAATTAACATGCAGCAAGTTTGATTTACCAATACCAAAGCCTTCGAAGACCTCTCTTTTAACTGCGGCGGCCAGAATTATATATTATATACCTGTGTCTATGGCGGACGCTGCCTGTGCAGTCGGCGGCCAGAATATAGTAGATACCTGTCCGCTGCCTGATCCTACACAAAAATATATATATATATAAAAACAAGAGCAGTGCGTTTTTTTTTAAAGTAATTCACTCATATTACCGATGAGAAAATCATGGGCAGCCTGCAAAAACAAACCTGAGCCAATAGCTTAGTTAAACCGAACCAGTATCTAATTGCTTTTTGTCATGGGTACCTATTTAGCCATTAATTAATTAACTAGTTAATGCAAAACTAAGGTTTTTACAAAGTAATTCAAACCTTAGGTAAACTAAAAGACCATAATTATAAATAACAATTTACAAATTTGATTTCAACAAGCATTAAAATTGGAAATAAAAAATATCATCATAAATCTGAAATGAGTTAAATAACTTTATAATAATTTATGAAACAAAAAATGCATTAATTTGTTCCATTCACTTGACTAGTAGGAAAATTATACAGAAAATATATTTTTGTATTAACAGTAGTGGATATACAACGATCACCATGAAAATACATATTCGAAAGATGGTCATACATATCCCTTGAAATTCCACACATGAAGATACTATCTTTCACTTACTTCCAATATACAAGGTGCATATCACCATTGCCAATGCCAAAAGTGACGAACAACTCCAATAGCTTAGTTTTTTATATAGGTTTGTTATTCACACACTGGGGGGATCAGATGCAACTTTCTTCTCTTTCAAACGTTCACTGGATTCACCAGAGACCTTGCTTTATTTTTTACAGAGGGGAGGTTTTGCAAGCCTTGGTTTCCTTCAGGAGGGGTAGCAATACGCACACGACAAAGTTATGTCCATGACACTGGCTTTGCCATGTCCATCTCCATGGACAAAACTAGTATCCAACAGAGGGATATAGCTAGGATCTTTGCCATGTGTATGACAACGGACAATAGGAGAAGGACACGGATCGTACAAAGGAGTTCGGGCATCAACCAAAGCCAACATAACAGAACATCTAGGAACAGAAGTAGAAGGATCATCACTGAGTACACGACATCGTGAGAGGGAGCTATCTACGACAGACACACATAACACGTACACGAGGCATCACGGAAAATCAAGGAGTTTTATTTTTATAGCACATACCTAGTGTGAGACAACACATCGACATAAGGCTAAAACCCTAGTTAACCACAACAGAACACAAAAGAAATTAGGGGGGAAAAATGCTTTCTTTGATGTATGCAAGCCTTTTTCAAAAAATTAAACCGCATCAAACCATACCACATGGACGCATGGCCATGCAATATGCCCGAAAAGACCTAACTAAAACACATGATAGGGATGCACAAACATGCATGGCCAAAAAAAAAAAAAAACCTAGACCACAGTCATGCACACAGATGCATGAAACCCCAATTAAAGTAGGCATGCACCAGAGCATAGGTGTGGAAGCTGATTTTTTAAATGTAAACCCTAATTAAACCACATCATAGGCATGCCATTAAACCATAGCACAAGCACCAAAATCGACCACCAAATCCCAACATATCACGTGGAATCAAAAGAGGAGGAGCAAACGATTCAACCATAACCACAATATAATTTAAAAAGAATTAGGCTATGGTTATAGAGCCACAGCATAAGGATGAGAGAAATCCCAACATATCACCTGGAATCAAAAGCCGAGGAGGTTGAGCACAAGGATGAATCCCAACATACGTATCACCTGGAATCAAAAGAGGAGGTCAAGTATGAGGTTGAGGAAGCCCCAACAATCGGAAGAGGATGAGCACCACGTCCTACATGTGCTACCATCATATCGATGCTAGGGAAGCAATCAGGATGATGGTGCACCTAAGATAAAGAAAAGGGGACATGTGTCAAAAAGCCATGGCATGAATCTACCCAATATTCTGTCTCAAAGGTCTAAAACCTTAAAGAACCTAAGGTTCAACATCTATTAATTAATAGAAAAAGTAGACATTGGGTGCTTTATCAAGATTTTTTATACATTTTTCTTCTTAGCTTAAGTTTTTCAAGTTGCTTGGGCCTTCTTTTTTCAAAGGTAGTCCAACAAATCAACAAGTTGGCACATCAATGATGAAAAGTTGTGAATGGTGCATGCTCCTCTCTCTCTCTCTCTCTCTCTCTCTCTCTCTCTCTCTCTCTCTCTCTCTCTCTCTCTCACACACACACACACACACACACACACACACACACAAAAACAATGCTTTTTACTATCCATAGCTTATGTTATAATAGAAAACCTTATAATGTAAACTTTTACTTTGACTGGTGGGTTGGCTATGACCAACCTAGCAAGGCATCAAATCTTAGAAAGATTTGGAACTTTTACCTTGACTTGTGGGTTGGCCATTGACCAACCTAGGAAGGCATCAAATCTTAAAAAGAACAAGTACACTATTAGCATTTTCATGTTTTCTTAGGTTTGAAAAGTAAGGTAAAAAATTGAGAAGTGGAAATTTCAAATTTCAATTCTCACAAAGTTAATCTCCTATGGTTGCATTTTAGTCTCTACAAGTGGAGAGACCCACATGATGGAATTCGAATCACATTCTTTTAGGGTGTTGTGGTTTTCATCATATTCTAGAAGTTATGTGAGAGCAATGATTAAACATTATTAATTTTCTATTGGTTCAAAATAATGTCAAGTAATCCACTAATGGTAGGACTTGGCATTCATCTTTTTTTGAGAACAATATAGAAAAGGCTTATGTGATGTTAGAGTACACCTTCTCAATGACTCTCAGTAATTTCAAAAGCATTGAAGGCTACATCTAAAATACATTTCATTGCAAAACGTTATCTTCTAGATCCACCTATAATATCATAAATCTTTACCTCTCGCGCATCATAATTGTGTACTATCTTTAGAAAATGAAGATCTTAGTGACACTTCAATTCCTTTGACCTTGAAAAAGGAAAGAGATATCAAAAATCTTAAAATTATATATTTCTCATATGGCCATCAATTGAGGAATTTTTTGTTAATGATTTCTCTCTCGATCTCCTACCTTTTTCTATGTGCATGTGATGGACCTAGCATTTCTAATATTACAATTGTAGCTAGAATTACATTTGAAAGGAACCCATGCAGAGTTTAGATGTAGGCCTTATCCATGTATTTTATAAGGTCTCTCCTCCATATATTAATTAGTCACCCCTTTAAGATCTCTCTCTCTCTCTCTCTCTCTCTCTCTCTCTCTCTCTCTCTCTCACACACACACACACATTTAGTAAGGGTTCTCCATCATCTTGGCTTAATTTAAGCAAATAAAATATACTTTTTCCTCTCTGACATAAATATCATCTTTGCTTATCACTCTTATTTCTCCATTCAACTCAAGCTATCATCACTACTACACACCGTTTTATATTTGTGAATGTCTCCTTGTTAGCTTCTTAGTATGTTCACTTATCAATGTGTAGACCATTCTCATATCCTACTTCTCATCTATCTTACTCACTAGAGCCCTCTTAATGTCACCACCCAAAAGTGATTTTTAATGTTCTTGTTGTCATCTCAGTACATTCTCACATGTGTTATACAGTAGTATATACGAAACAATATATATGGAATAAGTCATAAATTAAAAAAATAAAGCATATAAATGGGATATTCAAAGAGATTACGAAATTTAAGAGGGGTTTTAGGGAAAGTACTACTAATTCGGATATTTACTGCTTTACCAAAGTCATTACAGATTTAGAGAAACCTTGGGAAAGAGAGAGAGAGAGAGAGAGAGAGAGAGAGAGAGAGAGAGAGAGAGAGAGAGAGAGAGAGAGAGAGAGAGAGAGAGAGAGAGAGATGGAGGGAGGGAGGGAGAAAGAGATCAAATGAAATGAGAGTACATTATCATCCATAAAATAGCGTAAGGGACGGGTAATGGAATCCAAAAATGTAGATGAATAGTCTCCATTAACAAGGGAGGAAGGCAATATGAAACAAGTATACAATGCTTTGATGAGCATATGCCATATGGGAGAGAGAGAGAGAGAGAGAGAGAGAGAGAGAGAGAGAGAGAGAGAGAGAGAGAGAGAGAGAGAGAGAAGATGAAAATGGATTATCATTCATAGGAGACCAAAAATGGCTTTATGATTCCTTGCATATTGCCGTGTGTGTGTGTGTGTGTGTGTGTGTGTGTGTGTGTGTGAGAGAGAGAGAGAGAGAGAGAGAGATAGAGATTGCCAAAGTGTTCTAAAACACCTTATCTTTTGACAAACATTCAAGGACCAAGGTAAGAAAGGGAGAGAGGCAATAAAACCTTATCAGTGTCACCTTTTTATTTTTTCTTTCAATCAAGACATTTGGACCAACTATAGGCTTTTCAATAATTCATTCAGTAGTGTTAGAGCAGAATCCATGTGCACTACATTTGGGAAAGGCACATCCTTTAGCTACAGCAACTTAGAGAATTGTCAAGTGAACATGTAGTCATGGCTAGGCCACCCAGCCATAGTAAAGGTCATTTATGATTCCACTTTCAACATTAAACTTTATGTAAATAAAGTGAGAAGTTGAAAGTGAAATAAACCATGTTAACTTAATTAGAGAATTTCTACAATTCTTTGTCCTAAATAAATGTGGGTGTTTTCATATCAAAAAGATAAGATCCTCCATTCCACTCACTAGGGTGGTGCTTTTTTTGTTTAGTATAGGATAAGATCGTATAATATATGACATATAATTTTTTTACTTCACTTGTGGGAGAGCCTTTTACAAATTAAAGAGTAGCATATAGAATCTTTCAAATACAATATACGTAATTAGGGATTTTAGGCCCTTGTGGGGACTAAAAATGAAATAAATAAACACTATAAATTAATAAGTGTAGAAAAAGAACTCTTTTTTGACTTTGAACCCTCACTATTCACTTTAAACAAGGCCAATATTGTGTAGATTATAAATATCAACTAATTCATTTTTCAACAAATGTGGGACAAAGGCTTTATATACACTACATTTCTTTGAACAATATGAATGCTTTTCCAAAGTAATGATGGGCTTAGTCCTTTTATATATAAGATGCAAAGTAAAATAAAAAAAGGTTTTAAGAAAAGTGTGAAGCTAAAAATATGATGAATCACCATTGGACTAAGGTTTCTAAAGTTTTGGACTAAGGCTCTACAACCTTGACCTAAAGTTTAATAAGTCCTATCTTCCAAATGGAAATTCTAAAAGTTCCTTAGCTAATGAATGGAATGAAGATCTCATCTATCATGTGAGTGCAAGAACTATACGAATCTATGAGGAACAAATAGAAAATTTTTTGAAAACACACTGTAACCTTAGTAGTCTTTAAAATTTTAAATTTTCCAAAAAATAAATAAATTTTAACATTAAGAAAAGTTAGAATAGGTTACGTCAACAATGGGGAATTTAAGGAGGGCGGGGGGGTGTTGGGGGAGGGGCGGGGAGGGTGGACGTTTCTATTTTAAAAGGATTTTAAAAGGAGGGCAGGGAGGGTGGACGTTTCTATTTTAAAAGGAGTCAATCCACCATGTTTGTGTGGGATTCAAAATCATTTCAGAAATACTAACACACTGGGAGAAAATTATTTACTTAACTTTTGCATTCCAAGTATTCATGAGACTACAAGCATCATTCTTGAGATTGTAAACATTTGTTTTATTTTATTTTTTACATAAATCATTAAAAAAAATTAGAAAGGGACATAATTGAGTCTTATTGATATAATTATCATTGCATTCAATGCATAGATCTCTTGTGCATTTGGTAGATTCATAAGGCCTCTATCTTATACATAGAGCTCAAAGGGAGCTCTATTTACGGTAAGAGCTGCTATACAAATGAAAGAGCTTCAATGAATTTGTTATAGCCCTCTCTCCATTTGTATTAGGGCTCTACCTTATTCATGGAGCTCTACCTTACTCATAGAGCTCTCATGCATTTAGTAGAGCTCTCTATGCATGCAAGCTATACCAAATTCATAGAGCCCTAACTTATGCATAGAGATCTCATGTATTTGGTGGAGCCCTCTATGCATGCATAGAGATCAAAGGGAGCTCTATTTGGTAGATCCCTTTATGCCAAGGCGTCTATATTATACATAGAGCTAAAAGGGAGCTCTATGTATGGTAAGAGCTACTATACAAATGAAAGAGCTTTCATGAATTTGTTATAGCCCTCTCTCCATTTGTATTAGGGCTCTACCTTATTCATGGAGGTCTACCTTACTCATAGAGCTCTCATGCATTTAGTAGAGCTCTCTATACATGCTTAGCAGGACCTACCAAATTGATAGAGCCCTACCTTATGCATAGAGATCTCATTTATTTGGTGGAGCTCTCTATGCATGCATAGAGATCATTATGCATGCATAGAGTGCTCGTAGAGAGCTCTATGCATTCATAGAGTACTATGTGCATCCCTAGAGAGATCTATGCATGCATAGAGCTCTCTATTCATGCATAGAGGGCTCTACCAAATTCACAGAGATCTACCTCATGCATAGATATCTCATGCATTTGGTAGAGCCCTATATGCATGCATAGGGATCTCTATGCATGCATAGAGAGCCCTCTAATCATGCATAGAGAGAACTCTATGTATGCATAGAGAGCATAGATATGTCTCATGCATGTGAAAAAATAATTACTTCCATAACACTCGAGGGTGGAGCATTAAAGAAAAATACAATGATTTAGAGGTTACCATGGAGAGGGAGAATCTCACAAGATAGATGGAAGACTTACACATCAAAGAAACATGTCATTGAGTTATATAAAAAACATTACACATAAGAGAGCTCACGCATAACTCTGGAGAGGTTATGCACATAGCGAGCTCTCATAAGCATAACTCTTAAGGGCTTATGCACATAGAGAGCTCTCTTTATGCATAGCTCATGAAATCTTATTGCATATCTCTCATTATTCATATAAGCGAGCTCTCATAAACATAACTCTTGAGAGGTTATGCACATAGAGAGCTCCCTTTATGCATAGCTCATGGCAGCTTATTTCATATCTCTCATTATGCATATAAGAGAGCTCATGTATGTGCATAGCTCATGCAGCTCTCTTTATACTCTATGCATGCCCAAACAAAGGAATATAGTGTTATACTACTCTATATATAATGTATAAAGTACAAAGCTCATACGAATGAAAATGCTAAGTATAGAAAAAAAATCATAAAATCGTATAAAAAAAATCACTGTGTTTAGGATTGGAGCTTACCTTAAGAGTTATCCAAAGAGAGCATTCACTTAAGAGTCTTTACCTTAACACAAAACCAAACACAAGAGAGAAATAGATTTGAGAGGAGTAATGAACATTTTAATTCAAAAACATAGAAGCACGAGGAGACAAATACCTTGTGATTGAGAGCACTATGCTTGTGGAAGTGAGCACTATCCAACTTGTGGAAGAAAAAGGAAGGAACAAGATGAATGAGATAAAGGAAGAGAAGCTAAGTATGTCATGCAACAAGGATAGTGCAACACATCATAGCCACAGGTGGGAGAATGTTTTCCCAGTCAACATGGTTATTCTCGTGGCTATTTTGACGGCTATCACTATAAGGCATTCCGGCCTACAACAACACTCTATTAGTAGTAGAAGTTACAAGTATCACTATGTGACTCCCATATCGACATTATAAGAAAGTAGTATTCCCATCTAATAACATGGTATACTGTAGCAACAGTGCTTCAAATTTTTCATTTGTGCATGTCCCACCTTTTTTCCAGAGCTACCTGCATATGCACCCTCTTAGATCTCTATAGTAAAGTTGGTTTTTGTATACCCTAGGTGTCCTTCTTTGTTACCTAGCTACATTTTACATTACCCATGCCCCTAGCTATAGATCCTAACGTTACCACATTTGTTTTCTTGCTTAGGGATTTCTTAGTAGATGTAGGTTTCCTTGGCGGTTCTTTGGACAATACCATGGCCTCCATAGCTTTTCCTATAGTAGATCATATTCGAGACTTAATTGACTCTATGTAGTGGAGGCCATTCACTAGGCAGATGGAGGTACCTTTTACCATTTGAGAGCCAACTATTGAGTTATTGGAGGTTGCGGGGGACATAAGTAGACCAAAGAAGATGCGACCATGACACAGAAAGTGGCTCTCTTTTTGAAGCATGGTCTAGGGTATTTAGGCAAAAGTGAAAAATCTATGTGAAAGCCGTTGTTAATGTGTTGCATGGTGTGAAGAGTTATCATCCTTGTCTACTTGCTTGATAGAGTGGGGGGGGGGATATTAGATAGGAGAGAGGCAGATAAAAGTGAGGAGTGTAGCGAGATTAGATAAGAGGGTGCAAGATTGAAGAAGGGAAGAAAGAGGAGAGATGGGTTTATAAAATGAGTAACAGGGGGGTTGTGAAGCCATAGGATGGGTTTGGGTGTGAGAGATGGGCATTGTCAAGGGTGGAAAAGAGGGGCATATGGCATAAGTGGTGCAAATAAGAGAGAGTGTGGGTTTGTGTGTGGAGTTATGGGTAGCTCTTTAACAAGCCTCTTGGTTAAGGAGGTACCATTGATCTTGCTCTATGAGACAGGTTCAAACCTTGCCCATGATGTGTGCAAGCTTTCCCTTGACTTTGATGCAATTTGAAGAAAATTTATAGATTTTTGGGAAAACCCTTTTGCTTAGGTTCTCTTTGGTATATCCAATCTTACATGGGGGCTTCATGAGGTTGATGCTTTGGAAGGCTGCCTTTGTCATTCCCCATGAGATTTTGGATCACCATATTGGTTTAAGGGGGAATCCAACATGGAGAGGGGAGAGTAGTGGAGGAGATACCTGAGGTGAGCAGAATTCAGAAGACAAGGCTTGACATTAGAAGGTCCAAGGTGTTTTAAGGCTCACATACAATAGTAGAGGGCCCTAACATAAGAAAGGAGAAGGAAAGAGATATAACAGACAAGTTCATTTATAGAGGTTTCAGTGTAGATGAAGCTTCATCACTTTGTTCTAAAGCTAAGCGCATCTTCAACAGTAGTGAATGAAAAAAA
The DNA here is from genome assembly GCF_041138505.1 of Cibotium barometz. Classification (NCBI taxonomy): domain Eukaryota; kingdom Viridiplantae; phylum Streptophyta; class Polypodiopsida; order Cyatheales; family Cibotiaceae; genus Cibotium; species Cibotium barometz. Next base: position 571,307 of record NC_141079.1, read on the forward strand.
AAATCACTCAAGGGTCACTCTGTTAACCCCCTATGTAGCACATGCATTAAAGGGGTATTTTAAAAACCCCCTCCTTATGGATTTTTAAGTTTTAAAAACACCCCTTCTCTAACACTTTTTACAATAAAATTGCCCCTACTGTACCAAAATTTTCACCATTTCAATATTAACAGTATCACCATGAAAATAACAGTATTAACAGTATCACCATGAAAATACATATTCGAAAGATGGTTATACATATCCCTTGAAATTCCACACATGAAGATAGTATCTTTCACTTACTTCCAATGGTTCCCAATATACAAGGTGCATATCACCATTGCCAATGCCAAAAGTGACGGACAACTCCAATAGCTTAGTTTTTTATATAGGTTTGTTATTCACACACTGGGGGGATCATATGCAACTTTCTTCTCTTTCAGACGTTCACTGGATTCACCAGACCTTGCTTTATTTTTTACAGAGGGGAGGTTTTGCAAGCCTTGGTTTCCTTCAGGAGGGGTAACAATATGCACACGACAAAGTTATGTCCGTGACAGCTTTGCCATGTCCATCTGCATGGACAAAACTAGTATCCAATAGAGGGGTATAGCTAGGATCTTTGCCATGTGTATGACAACGGACAATAGGAGGACACGGATCATACAAAGGAGGGCATCAACCAAACCCAACATAACAGAACATCTAGGAACAGAAGTAGAAGGATCATCACTGAGTACACGACGTCATGAGAGGGAGCTATCTAAGACAGACACACATAACACGTACATGAGGCATCTGCGGCGGGGAGATAACACATCGATATAAGGCTAAAACCCTAGCTAACCACAACAGAACACAAAAGAAATTAGGGGGGGAAATGCTTTCTTTGATGTATGCAAGCCTTTTTCAAAAAATTAAACCTCATCAAACCATACCGCATGGACGCATGGCCATGCAATATGCCCAAAAAAACGTAACTAAAACACATGATAGGGATGCACAAACATGCGTCAACATGCATGGCCAAAAAAAAAAGAAGCCAGACCACAGGCATGCACAGTGATGCATGAAACCCTAATTAAAGTAGGCATGCACCAGTGCATAGGTGTGGAAGCCGACTTTATAAATTTAAACCCTAATTAAACAACATCATAGGCATGCCATTAAACCATAGCACAAGCACCAAAATCGACCACCAAATCCCAACATATCACCTGGAATCAAAAGAGGAGGAGCAAACGATTCAACCATAACCACAATATAATTTAAAAAGAATTAGGCTATGGTTATAGAGCCACAGCATAAGGATGAGAGAAATCCAACATATCACCTGGAATCGAAAGCCGAGGAGGTTGAGCACAAGGATGAATCCCAACATATGTATCACCTGGAAATCAAAAGAGGAGGTCAAGTATGAGGTTGAGGAAGCCCCAACAACCGGAAGAGGATGAGCACCATGTCCTACATGTGCTACCATCATATCGATGCCAGGGAAGCAATCACGATGATGGTGCACCTAAGATAAAGAAAAGTGGACATGTGTCAAAAAGCCATGTAGAATTTCACATCAACATCATGGCATGAATCTACCCAATATTCTGTGTCAAAGATCTAGAACCTTAAAGAACCTAAGGTCCAGCATCTATTAATTAATAGAAAAAGTAGACATTGGGTGCTTTATCAAGATTTTTTAAACATTTTTCTTCTTAGCGTAAGTTTTTCAAGTTGCTTGGGTCTTCTTTTTTCAAAGGCAGTCCAACAAATAAACAAGTTGGCACATCAATGATGAGAACTTGTGAATGGTGCATGCTCCTCTCTCTCTCTCTCTCTCTCTCTCTCTCTCTCTCTCTCTCTCTCTCTCTCTCACACACACACACACACACACACACAAACAAAACTTTTTACTATCCATAGCTTATGTTCTAATAGAAAACCTTATAATGTAAACTTTTACCTTGACTGGTGGGTTGGCTGTGACCAACCTAGTAAGGCATCAAATCTTAGAAAGATTTGGAACTTTTACCTTGACTTGTTGAAGGCATCAAATCTTAAAAAGAACAAGTACACTATTAGCATTTTCATGTTTTCTTAGGTTTTAAAAGTAAGGTCAAAATTTGAGAAGTGAAAATTTCCAATTTCTCTATCTTATACATAGAGCTCAAAGGGAGCTCTATGTATGGTAAGAGCTACTATACAAATGAAAGAGCTTTCATGAATTTGTTATAATTAGGGCTCTACCTTATTCATGGAGGTCTACCTTACTCATAGAGCTCTAAGGGATTTAGTAGAGTTCTCTATGCATGCTTAGTAGGACCTACCAAATTCATAGAGCCCTACCTTATGCATAGAGATCTCATGTATTTGGTGGAGCCCTCTATGCATGCATAGAGATCATTATGCATGCATAGAGAACACTCTATGCATGCATGCATAGAGTGCTCGTAGAGAGCTCTATGCATTCATAGAGTACTATGTGCATCCGTAGAGAGATCTATGCATGCATAGAGCTCTCTATTCATGCATAGAGGGCTCTACCAAATTCACAGAGATCTACCTTATGCATAGAGATCTCATGCATTTGGTAGAGCCCTATATGCATGCATAGGGATCTCTATACATGCATAGAGAGCCCTCTAAGCATGCATAGAGAGAACTCTATGTATGCAAAGAGAGCATAGATATGTCTCATGCATGCGCAAAAAAAATTGCTCCCATAACACTCGAGGGTGTAGCATTAAAGAAAAATACAATGATTTAGAGCTTGCCATGGAGAGGGAGAATCTCACAAGATAGATGGAAGACTTACACATCAAAGAAACATGTCATTGAATTATATTGTAACATACCCATCTTCACTAATAAAGAAATGTCCATGTAATAGATAAATTTATGAGTTTTTATGGTATAAAAATCAATGATTTTCTTATTTGAGTCATTTCTACTTAGAATCTTCAAATTCTGAGCCCAAATTTGGAATCTGCATGCGATTTTATCCTAGTATAAGATTTTACAGCATCCAAAACAGACACCGGATCAAGCTTATATACAAATTTCAGTCATTTTAGTTAAAAAGCGACGACATTTAAACCTTAATAAATGCACGACCTGGCGTCCAATTGACGAACGGTCTAAACCCCAACAACCAGGAGAACCTCCCGGACAAAAAAACTTTTCGCCCCCCGGGGCGGTCCGACACGAAAATCGAGGCAGACGTCCCAAATTTGGATACCCCGCCCCAAAATTTAGACCGTACACTTACTAGGGTGCCCGTACAATGGCTGCCCAAGAACCAAAGGACGGCCGCCCACTGTGGGATCCACACGTACCCCTACGTGGACACCCATGCTGCCCCAGACAAGGTACATGCGTACCACTCCTTTCCCTGACAAACTGACATCGTACCTTTCCCCTGGACCCATGCAGGCCACTACACCATCCTTTCATCCTTGCTTTGCGCAGCACCCGTACCCTCACCCCTCAGCTATATAAACCTCGGGGTGCTCCATAGGCAACACGCATTTCTGTGCAGCGTATGCCCTATTGTACCGTCATCCGTACCGCCGTTCGTCCCTGTGTAGCGTACTTGCTGTAATACAGCCGCCCCTTGCAGCCGCCCCTCTCACACCCCCTCATTTGCCTCTTTTCAGATATGCTAATTTTCCTTCATCCCCCTCTTGCTAGGAGAGGCAGTGTCCTTAACTCTTCTCCCCCCTGGTGTGAATAGACTTACAGCAGCCCTCACAGCCCTCTTCTATGTTTTTGGTCTTAATGACATCTCACAATCCCCCCCCATTTGCGTAGACTTTAATAATTTTTGCCTTTAGAAAGGGTGCATACGCTATAGTCTTTTGCTCATACAATGAGCAAACGATATCAGAATTGAGATCCGACTGAAGCGTTTCGATCACGGCAGCGAGCCCTACAAGTCGACATCCAAAATGGCCCAATCCCGAAAACATCAGAATATTGCCCCGAGAGGAGCACGCAACAACGAAATTAGGGAAGATGCTCCCGATGCGGCTAACCCTCCCTCTTCAAGCTCCTCAAGGAAATGGTGGCCAAGTTAAGTTATATATATATATATTGCTAATAAATGTGTATCTTTTCCTTTTTGAAATAATGACATAAAATTGTATGAAGTTACGAATTGTGTGATGCTGTACTCAATAAATTGCATTGAAATTGTTATCTTTAAAGAGTGCAAGTTTTCTTGGCTTCAATGCTAACTCCGTTCCGTGCTTGTGTAGCCGGGCGGCATCGTTAGCAAAGCCCGGGAATGGCCCAAGGTATCCCTCGTACCATTGGGAGAATAAGGTTCGCCGATTGAGGCGAGAGGTTATGATGCTGCCTAGTTCTGAGGGCCCAAGCTAGTGCGGTAAATAAGCCCACCCTAGTATGCAGACATCCCTCTGAGGGGCGGGAGGATCGAGCAATGGAGCCTGAGAGGGCGACAGGCTGGCTTGAGTCCTTGCCAGCGACCGACGAAACGATGAGGTGTATGGTCCCGTAGGGTTTTGCCCAGCATGTAGTGGCTGGAAGGCCGAATTCTAGATCATCGGCAGAATAAAGGAAAAGAATAAGAGAGCCGGTTTGGCTTGTATGGAATTGATTCATGTATCCACTTTTTATATATATATCTTGTCTTTGGCATGATTGTATTGTGTAAAAAGACTGTTTTAACCTTGTGAAAAGGGTCGTAATTAAGGAACATGTTTATTTATGTCAAACAGTGTGGTAGGATTAATTAGAAAATAAATTAACGCGTGAGTAGGGTGGAAAGTGGGAGGATGGAATGCCCCGATGGCACCATCCTACGGACGGGTGGACCCGATTAGTCGGGTAGCTTTCCAACAGATTAAGTGAAAGCCCTACACTAGATAATTATGTTCTAGGTCAGCGCGGCTGTGCCTTGCATGGATGAGGAAAAAAGCGTTGCCTCTAGAAATCAAGTCTAGTAACTTTGCCCAATTTATGATAAATTACCCTATGGGTGATTTGACATTTAGAAGATCACACTTCCCCTATGGGATAGAACTAGGTCTTACCTATGAATCGTGTCCTTGAATCTCTACATGGTCAAGGTGTCGATAAATAGAAAATTTTCTCCAAATTAAGACTTAGTGGACTATCTTAAGTGTTTCTCCTATTTTAGAAGGGGAAACCTTACAATTGGTATCAGAGCCAAGTTTAGCTCCTAGGAATTGCCATTTAAGGACTATTTTGTAATGAATGTTTTACCTAACATAATGCTAATTAATAAAAACATCCTACTAAAACAAATAAGTTAAATTGATGTTTGAATGATTGTAGGAAGAGGAAGATGCCTACTCCAAGTTTCTAGTTTTCCAATGCATCTTCGAGACTGCTAGTCACTCCTCAAATTTCGAGTTCCGTGACACCATGGTGCAGATACTAGAGAAGATGTCCCTCCCTCATTTCTCTCGTATTGAAAGAGGATGGGGTAGAGATTTCTGGAGTCGTGGGCCGAGATATTTCTTCATCCGAGCAGATCGAATTGGGAACCTCACCACCGACCTTAAGCAAATTCGTTGGATTGAAAAGTTGAAGATGATCCGTTTATTTTGGTTCGTCGGTACCCCCAGGGCCGACACCTCTGTGACTATAGATGGGATTCGCATACCTCAGGATCACTGGGTATATGACAAAGTGACGCAGATCTTGCCTGCTGATAGAGTAGCTGTGTTGGAATCTACCCCAATCCAAAGTCTACCACCCTTACCATCAGTTTTTAGTAGAGTCTTAAAAACTACAGCAGAACCCCCATATTTCACCTGTGTGGACCGCTCTACCCTTATGTCATAGTCAAGCTTAGTAATTTCCCTTGATAGAAAATAAGACTAATTATATTAGTCTCAGATCTTTGTAATAAAACTCGTCCTTGTAAATATTTGGAAATAAAATGATTTCAATGTTTTACTCTCCAAAAATAAGCGTTGTGCAAATATGAATCTTGTAATCTTAAAATTATTTTTACAATGATGACCAGGACGATCACCCTCCACTTTCCAATGCGATTTACAGTGATACCCAGGAGAAGAAGCTCTTGCTCAAGCAAATGCAACCTCCCTCCTTTAAAGGAGAAGGTTCAAAGGTTGAGAAGGATGCTGAAGTCTGGATTGAGGCGATGGACGATTTTTTCTCTACCACCGGCACTGGAGTAGCAAATCTCTCTATGCTTGCACGATTTCGCCTCATTGGAGATGCTAAACTCTGGTGGAAACAGTGGTGCTGTGACAAGGAAGTCACCGAGCATTCTCAAACGTGGGAAGACATCAAGCAGGCAGTGAAGGAAAGATATCTTCCCCCATCCCATGAATCCATAAAGATGAATGAGTTTTTTAGTCTTAGGCAGTGCAGCTTAACTCTGGAGGACTACTATTCCAAATTTATCACTCTTCGGGAAGTATGCCCCAGCCATGACTACTTCCCAGCAAGTGACTCGTTTCTGCCAAGGGTTAAATGAACCCTTAGACTCCCGCCTTGAAGCAATGAGGCCAAGCACATTACAAGATGCTCTCATACGAGCAAATCCCCTTGTGATGAAAGAAATGAAGACTGACAAACCTAAGCATCAAAAGAGATCTTACCCTGAGGCAAATCCTAAAGATCAACCCTACAAGAAACCCCAACAAAATTTCCCCTACTACAACACAGGGCGACAAGGCAACTCTTTTGTCCCCCTTGCATCTTCCAGAGAAGGCCCTCTGTGTTTTGAGTGCAATGAGCCGGTACACTTTAGAGCCAACTGTCCCAAGATGGCAACATCATTTCCCCAAGGTAGCAAAGGAAATCAAGGCCGTGGAACCCCTATCCACCAAGGTGCAAGAGGCGCTGGACGTGGCAGAGGCCGTGGAGGAGCAGTTGCTAGAACCGCCTATATTATAAGTGAAGAACCAACCTTGGAAATGGCTGAAGCAGAGTGCGCCACCGTCCATGCGGCAGTAGAACACCAAGGTCCGAATAAACAATTTGGTGTAATCCAAACCCCAGCCACTCATCATGATAAGCCGTTTCAGCTTTTGATTGATTGTGGCAGTACCCATTCATTTCTTTCTCCTAGGTGCTTGCAAAAATTAAACTTGAGTCAAAAAACAGCTAGAAGAATGACTGTAGAGTTAGCCAGTGGGAAAGAAGTAGTATCTCACCACTCTATAGGAAACCTTGATTTTGAGCTGGGTAATGAGCAAACTCATGGCCACTTTAGAGTCTTGCCATTAGGAATTTATGATGGAATCCTTGGGATGGATTGGTTAATTGCAAACAAAGCTAGCATTCATTGTAACCAGGGGAGTATCACTTTTGAAAATGAGCATGGCCAAGTAATATCTGTTCAGGGGATAAAAGGAAAACCTAAATCTAGGGTAGTCAAGATAAAACATCTTCTCAAGGGAACACGTAAGGGTCAGCAAGTTTTCTTAGTCAAGCTCAACAAAGCCATTGAACCTAGTACGGACACAGAACCCTCTTGGCTCCAAGAATTCTCTAACATCTTCCCTGAGCTTACAGGGCTACCGCCTCCTCGTCGAGAAGTCGATCATGAAATTGAGGTGATCCCTGGGGCTCAACCCGTCTCAAAAACGCCCTATAAAATGTCCCTTCCTGAAGCCATTGAACTTAAAGAGCAACTTTCCCAACTCATTGAGCAAGGATTTGTACGCCCCAGTAGCTCTGATTGGGGGGCACCTGTTCTTTTCCAAAAAAAGAAGGACAGAACTCTCCGCCTCTGCATAGATTATCGAGGGCTAAATCAAGTCACTGTCAAGAATAAGTATCCTATCCCTCGCATCGACGAACTTCTTGACAGGCTTCATGGGGCCAAAATCTTCTCAAAAATAGATTTGAGGTCGGGTTACTATCAGATCAAAGTCAAGGAAGCAGATATACCCAAGACAGCCTTCAATACCCGTTATGGCCACTATGAGTTTACTGTAATGTCAATCGGGTTAACCAATGCTCCTGCAACCTTCAACCGCCTAATGCAAGATATATTCCATCCTTACTTGGATGAATTTGTGCTTGTTTTCTTTGATGACATCTTAATCTACTCCAAATCAATGGAAGAGCATGAGGAGCATGTACGTAGAGTTCTGTAATTGATGCGCAAACACAAACTCTATGCCAAGAAAAGCAAATGTACCTTCTTTACTCATCAAATTGAGTATCTTGGATTCATCGTCTCCAAAGATGGCATTTCAGTAGACCCCGCCAAGGTCAAGGATATTTTGGAGTGGCCACCCCCTAAATCAGTTCGTGAAGTTCGTGGGTTTTTGGGAATCACGGGATGGTATAGGATCTTTATCAAAGATTATGCCTTGGTAGCTGCACCTTTGACGGATCTTCTTAAGAAGGATTGCAAAATAGTGTGGCTGCCAATCCATCAAAACAGTTTTGATCAGCTCAAGGTCATTATTACTTCTGTCCCAGTCCTGAAACTTCCTGATTTTGCCAAGGAATTTGAAGTGATTACCGATGCTAGTAGTCTAGGACTTGGTGGTGTCTTAGGCCAAGAAGGAAGACCAGTCGCTTATACTTCTCGCAAGCTGAAGCAATATGAAGCAAATTATGCCACCCATGATTTGGAGCTCTTAGCAGTTGTTCATTATTGCCTCAAATTATGGAGACATTATCTCTTGGGGGGAAAATTCCAGCTTGTAACTGACCACAAAAGTCTAAAGTGGATCTTCACCCAGCCTAACCTCAACATGCGACAAAGGAGATGGATTGAAATTCTACAAGAATATGACTTCGACATCAAATTCTGCCCTGGGAAAGATAATGTGGTAGCAGATGCACTTAGCAGCAAATCTTTCTTGAGTGCAATTTCAATGCCAAATAATCCCATACTGGTCAAGATGATCTGTTTATTTTGGTTCGTCGGTACCCCCCAGGGTCGACACCTCTGTGACTATAGATGGGATTCACATACCTCAGGATCACTGGGTATATGACAAAGTGATGCAGATCTTACCTGCTGATAGAGTAGCTGTGTTGGGATCTACCCCAATCCAAAGTCTACCACCCTTACCATCAGTTTTTAGAGTCTTAGAAACTACAGCGGAACCCCCATATTTCACCTGTGTGGACCACTCTACCCTTATGTCAGTCAAGCTTAGGAATTTCCCTTGATAGAAAATAAAACTAATTATATTAGTCTCAGATCTTTGTAATAAAACTCGTCCTTGTAAATATTTAGAAATAAAATGATTTCAATGTTTTACTCTCCAAAAATAAGCCTTGTGCAAAGAATCTTGTAATCTTAAAATTGTTTTTACAATGATGACCAGGACGATCACCCTCCACTTCCCAATGCGATTTACACTAATACCCAGGAGAAGAAACTCCTGCTCAAGCAAATGCAACCTCCCTCCTTTAAAGGAGAATGTTCAAAGGTTGAGAAGGATGCTGAAGTCTAAATTGAGGCGATGGACGATAATTTCTCTACTACCGACACTGGAGTAGCAAATCAGTCTATGCTTGTACGGTTTCGCCTCATTCGAGATGCTAAACTCTGGTGGAAACAGTGGTGCCGTGACAAGGAAGTCACCGAGCATTCTCAAACATGGGAAGACATCAAGCAGGTAGTGAAGGAAAGATATCTTCCCCCATCCCATGAATCCATAAAGATGAATGAGTTTTTTAGTCTTAGGCAGTGCAACTTAACTCTGGAGGACTACTATTCCAAATTTATCACTCTTCGAAAGTATGCCCCAGCCATGACTACTTCCCAGCAAGTGGCTTGCCAAGGGTTAAATGAACCCTTAGACTCCGCCTTGAAGCAATGAGGCCAAGCACATTACAGGATGCTCTCATACGAGAAAAGCCCCTTGTGAAAGAAATGAAGACTGACAAACCTAAGCATCAAAAGAGATCTTACCCTCAGGCAAATCCTAAAGATCAACCCTACAAGAAACCCCAACAGAATTTTTCCTACTACAACAGAGGGCGACAAGGCAACTCTTTTGTCCCCCCTGCATCTTCCAGAGAAGGCCCTCTGTGTTTTGAGTGCAATGAGCCGGTACACGTTAGAGCCAACTGTCCCAAGATGGCAACATCATTTCCCCAAGGTAGCAGAGGAAATCAAGGCCGTGGAACCCCTATCCACCAAGGTGCAAGAGGCGCTGGATGTGGCAAAGGCCGTGGAGGAGCAGTTGCTAGAACCGCCTATATTATAAGTGAAGAACCAACCTTGGAAATGGCTGAAGAAGAGCGCGCCACCGTCCATGCGGCAGTAGAACACCAAGGTCCAAATAAACAATTTGGTGTAATCCAAACCCCAGCCACTCTTCACGATAAGCTCTTTCAGCTTTTGATCGATTGTGGCAGTACCCATTCATTTCTTTCTCCTAGGTGCTTACAAAAATTAAACTTGAGTCAAAAAACAGCTAGAAGAATGACTGTAGAGTTAGCCAGTGGGAAAGAAGTAGTATCTCGCCACTCTATAAGAAACCTTGATTTTGAGCTGGGTAATGAGCAAACTCATGGCCACTTTAGAGTCTTGCCATTAGGAATTTATGATGGAATCCTTGGGATGGATTGGTTAGTTGCAAACAAAGCTAGCATTCATTGTAACCAGGGGAGTATCACTTTTGAAAATGAGCATGGCCAAGTAATATCTGTTCAGGGGATAACAGGAAAACCTAAATCTAGGGTAGTCAAGGCAAAACATCTTCTCAAGGGAACACGTAAGGGTCAGCAAGTTTTCTTAGTCAAGCTCAACAAAGCCATTGAACCTAGTATGGACACAGAACCCTCTTGGCTCCAAGAATTCTCTGACATCTTCCCTAAGCTTACAGGGCTATCGCCTCCTCGTCGAGAAGTCAATCATGAAATTGAGGTGATCCCTGGAGATCAACCCGTCTCAAAAACGCCCTATAAAATGTCCCTTCCTGAAGCCATTGAACTTAAAGAGAAACTTTCCCAACTCATTGAGCAAGGATTTGTACACCCCAGTAGCTCTCCTTGGGGGGCACCTGTTCTTTTCCAAAAAAAGAAGGACAGAACTCTCCGCCTCTGCATAGATTATCGAGGGCTAAATCAAGTCACTGTCAAGAATAAGTATCCTATCCCTCGCATCCACGAACTTCTTAACAGGCTTCACGGGGCCAAAATCTTCTCAAAAATAGATTTGAGGTCGGGTTACTATCAGATCAACGTCAAGGAAGCAGATATACCCAATAGCCTTCAATACCCGTTATGGCCACTATGAGTTTACTGTGATGTCATTCGGGTTAACCAATGCTCCTGCAACCTTCAACCGCCTAATGCAAGATATATTCCGTCCTTACTTGGATGAATTTGTGCTTGTTTTCTTTGATGACATCTTAATCTACTCCAAATCAATGGAAGAGCATGAGGAGCATGTACGTAGAGTTCTGTAATTGATGCGCAAACACAAACTCTATGCCAAGAAAAGCAAATGTACCTTCTTTACTCATCAAATTGAGTATCTTGGATTCATCGTCTCCAAAGATGGCATTTCAGTAGACCCCGCCAAGGTCAAGGATATTTTGGAGTGGCCACCCCCTAAATCAGTTCGTGAAGTTCGTGGGTTTTTGGGAATCACGGGATGGTATAGGATCTTTATCAAAGATTATGCCTTGGTAGCTGCACCTTTAACGGATCTTCTTAAGAAGGATTGCAAAATAGTGTGGCTGCCAGTCCATCAAAACAGTTTTGATCAACTCAATGTCATTATTACTTCTATCCCAGTCCTGAAACTTCCTGATTTCGCCAAGGAATTTGAAGTGATTACCGATGCTAGTAGTCTAGCACTTGGTGGTGTCTTAGGCCAAGAAGGAAGACCAGTCGCTTATACTTCCCGCAAGCTGAAGCAATATGAAGCAAATTATGCCACCCATGATTTGGAGCTCTTAGCAGTTGTTCATTGCCTCAAATTATGAAGACATTATCTCTTGGGGGGCAAATTCGAGCTTGTAACTGACCACAAAAGTCTAAAGTGGATCTTCACCTAGCCTAACCTCAACATGCGGCAAAGGAGATGGATTGAAATTCTACAAAAATATGACTTCGACATCAAATTTCGCCCTAGGAAAGATAATGTGGTAGCAGATACACTTAGCCGCAAATCTTTCTTGAGTGCAATTTCAATGCCAAATAATCCCATACTGGTCAAGGTGGAAGAAGTCTCATCTCATGATCCAGATTATCAGAGGATGATGAAGTTAGTAGAAGAAGGGGGAAATTCAGAGAAAGAGAAGAATCTAATCAAGGGATACTCCACTCATGAAGGAAGCCTCTACTTCAATCACAGGCTATGTATCCCTAAGGATCCAGCTTTAAGGAAACTAATCCTCCATGAAGCTCATGATAGTCCTGCTGCTGCTGCTGCAGGACACCCAAGCTATGCAAAAACATTAAATGCTGTAAGAAGGAGATTTCATTGGGCAGGCTTGAAAAATGATGTCCTTCAGTACTTGAAGCAATGTCTCTCATGCCAAAGGATCAAAGCTGAAAGGGTCAAGATGCCTGGAAAACTTCAACCCTTGGATATTCCCCAAATGAAGTGGGAGTGTATTAGTATGGATTTTGTCACAAGTCTCCCCACTGTTCAAGGAGGATACGACTCCATTCTGGTAGTAGTGAACTTACTTACCAAAGTAGCTCACCTTATACCAGCAAAGAAGACCTTCAAAGCTTCTGATGTTGGTCGAATATTCATCAAGGAAGTCCTCAAACTTCATGGTCTCCCAAAAAGGATAGTAAGTGATCGGGATTCTGACTTCACTTCAAAGTTCTGGCAGTCCTTATTTCAAGCCCTGGGAACTCAACTTTGCTTTAGCATAGCTTATCATCCAGAGACCGATGGCCAGACTGAGAGAGTCAATCAAGTAATTGAAGACATTCTCAGAGCATATTGTGGACGGGAACCAAGAAGGTGGATTCAATACCTTCCTCTGGTAGAATTTGCCTACAATACATCTTATCATCAGAGCATAGGAATGTCACCGTTCAAAGCACTCTATGGGCAAGAATGCTTGTCTCCTCTAAATTTCTCTGATCCGACCATAAGAGTTGAGGCATCCAGGAAAATGCTCGAAGAGATGGAGGAACAAACCAAGGCAATCCAAAAGGATATTAAAGCTGCCCAAGATCGACAAAAGCATTATGCTGACACCAAGAGGTCTGAAAGGATCTTCAAGGAGGGAGACAGAGTTCTTCTATGAGTGTGACCCAAACGAAGTTCTCTATCACTTAGGAAATATAAGAAACTCAGCCCTAGGTATTGTGGTCCCTATACAGTTATCAAGTGTCTAGGTACAAGTGCCTATAAACTCTAACTCCTAGCCCATATCAAAGTCCACAATGTATTTCATGTAAGTTTATTAAAACCATATGTACCGAGTCTCGATCATATTCTTGATGATGAACAAGTTGTAATCCCTACTCAAGGAGTCCTTGAATTACAGCCCAATAGCATCATAGATTCTAGGAAAAGGCAACTCCAAAATAGAACTCTTGTAGAACATCTAGTACAGTGGAAAGATTACCCTAAAGAAGATGCAACTTGGGAAGATGAAGCTACACTCTTAAGGGATTATCCCCAATTCATGAATGAGATGAGGACATCTCGATTTCTTTAAGGGGGGAAGGATGTAACATACCCATCTTCACTAATAAAGAAATGTCCATGTAATAGATAAATTTATGAGTTTTTATGGTATAAAAATCAATGATTTTATTGTTTGAGTCATTTCTACTTAGAATCTTCAAATTTTGAGCCCAAATTTGGAATCTGCGTGCGATTTTACCCTAATATATGATTTTACAGCATCCAAAACGGACACCGGATCAAGCTTATACGCAAATTTTAATCATTTTAGTTAAAAAGCGACGACCTTTAAACCTTAATAAATGCACGACCGGGCGTCCGATTGACGAACGATCTGAACCCCAACGACCAAGAGAACCTCTCGGACCCCAAAAAAAAAAATCGCCCCCCGGGGCGGTCTGGCACGCAAATCGAGGCGGACGCCCCAAATTTGGATACCCCGCCCTAAAATTTAGACCGTACACAGTTACTAGGGTGCCCGTACAATGGCTGCCCAAGAACCAAAGGACGGCCGCCCACTGTGTGGTCCACACGTACCCCTACGTGGACACCCATGCTGCCCCATACCAAATAAGGTACATGCGTACCACTCCTTTCCCCTACAAACTGACACCGTACCTTTTCCCTAGACCCATGCAGGCCACTGATCCATAGCCTTTGATGGTACACTGTCCTTTCGTCCTTGCTTTGCGTAGCACCCGTACCCACCCCTCAGCTATATAAACCCCCGGGGTGCTTCACAGGCAGCACGCATTTCTGTGCAGCATATGCCCTGTTGTACCGCCGTCCGTCCCTGTGTAGCGTACTTGCTGCAGTACAGCTACCCCTTGCAACCGCCCCTCTCACACCCCCTCATTTGCCTCTTTTCAGATAAGCTAATTTTCCTCCATCCCCCTCTTGCGTAGCACCCGTACCCACCCCTCAGCTATATAAACCCCCGGGGTGCTTCACAGGCAGCACGCATTTCTGTGCAGCATATGCCTTGTTGTACCGCCGTCCATCCCTGTGTAGCGTACTTGCTGCAGTACAGTTGCCCCTTGCAGCCGCCCCTCTCACACCCCCTCATTTGCCTCATTTGCCTCTTTTCAGATAAGCTAATTTTCCTCCATCCCCCTCTTGCTAGGAGGCAGTGTCCTTAACTCTTCTCCCCCCCGTGTGAATAGACTTACAGCAGCCCTCACAGCCCTCCTCCACGTTTGACATCTCACAATTCCGCCCCCTCCCATTTGAGTAGACTTTAATAAGGGATTTTTGCCTTTAGAAAGGGTTCATATGCTATAGTCTTTTGCTCATACGGTGAGCAAACGATCTCATAATTGAGATTCGACTGAAGCGTTTCGATCGCGGTAGCAAGCCCTACAAGTCGATGTCCAAAATGGCCCCATCCCAGAAACGTTAGAATATTGCCCCGAGAGGAGCACGCAACAACGAAATTAGGAAAGATGCTCACGATGCGGCTCCAACCCTCCCTCTTCAAGCTCCTCAAGGAAATGGTGGCCAGGTTAGCTTGGTTATATTTTAAAGAAAAGTTATATATATATATATATATATATATATTGCTAGTAAATGTGTATCTTTTTCTTTTTGAAATAATGACATAAAATCGTATGAAGTTACGAATTGTGTGATGCTGTATTCAATAAATTGCATTGAAATTGTTATCTTTAAAGAGTGCAAGTTTTCCTGGCTTCAACGCTAAGTCCGTTCCGTGCTTGTGTAGCCAAGCGGCATCGTTAGCAAAGCTCGGGAATGTCCCAAGGTATCCCTCGTACCATTGGGAGAATAAGGTTCGCCGATTGAGGCGAGAGGTTATGATGCTGCCTAGTTCTGAGGGCCCATGCTAGTGCAGTAAATAAGCCCACCCTAGTGTGCAGACATCCCTCTGAGGGGCACAACGATCGAGCGATGGAGCCTGAGAGGGCGACGGGCCGGCTTGAGTCCTCGCCATAGCGACCGACGATGAGGTGTATGGTCCCATAGGGTTTTGCCCAGCATGTAGTGGCTGGAAGGCCGAATTCTAGATCATCGGCAGAATAAAAGAAAAGAATAAGAAAGCCGGTTTGGCTTGTATGGAATTGATTCATGTATCAACTTTATATATATATATCTTGTCTTTGGCATGATTGTATTGTGTAAAAAGGCTGTTTTAAGTGAAAAGGGCCGTAATTAAGGAACATGTTTATTTATGTCAAACAGTGTGGTAGGATTAATTAGAAAATAAATTGACGCGTGAGTAGGGTGGAAAGTGGGAGAATGGAATGCCTCGATGGCACCATCTTATGGATGGGTGGACCCGATTAGTCGGGTAGCTTTTCAACAGATTAAGTGAAAGCCCTACGCTAGATAATTAGGTCCTTGGGCAACTCTAGTCTAGAAGACTAGGTTAGCGGCTGTGCCTTGCATGGATGAGGAAAAAAGCATTGCCTCTAGAAATCAAGTCTAGTAGTTGCCCAATTTATGATAAATTACCCTATGGGTGATTTGACTTTTAGAAGATCACGCTTCCCCTGTGGGATAGGACTAGGTCTTATCTATGAATCGTATCCTTGAATCTCTACATGGTCAAGGTGTCGATAAATAGGAAATTTTCTCCAAGTTAAGACTTAGTGGACTATCTTAAGTGTTTCTCCTATTTGAGAAGGGGGAACCTTACATATATAAAAAACATTACACATAAGAGAGCTCATGGATAACTCTAGAGAGGTTATGCACATAGCGAGCTCTCATAAGCATAACTCTTGAGGGCTTATGCACATAGAGAGCTCTCTTTATGCTGCATAGAGAGCTCTCTTTATGCTGCATAGCTCATGAAATCTTATTGCGGATCTCTCATTATTCATATAAGCGAGCTCTCATAAACATAACTCTTGAGAGGTTATGCACATAGAGATCTCCCTTTATGCATAGCTCATGGCAGCTTATTTCATATCTCTCATTATGCATATAAGAGAGCTCACGTATATGCATAGCTCATGCAGCTCTCTTTATATTGTTTTCTTGCTTAGGGATTTCTTAGTAGATGTAGGTTTCCTTGGGGTTCTTTGGACAATACCATGGCCTCCATAGCTTTTCCTATAGTAGATCATATTAGAGACTTAATTGACTCTATGTAGTGGAGGCCCTTCACTAGGCAGATGGAGGTACCTTTTACCATTTGAGAGCCAAGTGTTGAGTTATTGGAGTTTGCGGATGACACAAGTAGACCAAAGAAGATGCAACCATGACACAGAAAGTGGCTCTCTTATCGAAGCATGGTCTAGGGTATTTAGGCAAAAGTGAAAAATCTATGTAAAAGCCGTTTTTAATGTGTTGCATGGTGTGAAGAGTTATCATCCTTGTCTACTTGCTTGATAGAGTGGGCGGGGATATTAGATAGGAAAGAGGAAGATAAAAGTGAGGAGTGTAGGGAGATTAGATAAGAGGGTGCAAGATTGAAGAAGGGAAGAAAGAGGAGAGATGGGTTTATAAAATGAGTAACAGGGGGGTTGTGAAGCCATGGGATGGGTTTGGGTGTGAGAGATGGGCATTGTCAGTGGTGGAAAAGAGGGGCATATAAGTGGTGTAGATAGAGAGAGAGTGTGGGTTTGTGTGTGGAGTTATGGGTAGCACTTTGACAAGCCTCTTGGTTAAGGAGGTACCATTGATCTTGCTCTATGAGACAGGTTCAAACCTTGCCCATGATGTGTGCAAGCTTTCCCTTGACTTTGATGCAATTTTCAGAAAATTTATAGATTTTTGGGAAAACCCTTTTACTTAGGTTCTCTTTGCTATATCCAATCTTACATGGGGGCTTCATGAGGTTGATGCTTTGGAAGGTTGTCTTTGTCATTCCCCCATGAGATTTTAGATCACCATATTGGTTTAAGGGGGAATCCAACATGGTGAGGGGAGAGTAGTGGAGGAGATACCTGAGGTGAGCAGAATTTAGAAGACAAGGCTTGACATTAGAAGGTCCAAGGTGTTTTAAGGCTCACATACAACAGTAGGGGCCCTGACCTAAGAAAGGAGAAGGACGGAGATATAAAAGACAAGTCCGTTTATAGAGATTTCAGTGTAAATGAAGCTTCATCACTTTGTTCTAAAGCTAACACATCTTTAACAATAGTGAATGAAAAAAAAAATCACTCAAGGGGTCACTCTGTTAACCCCCTATGTAGCACATGCATTGAAGGGGTATTTTAAAAACCCCCTCCTTTGAATTTTCTAATTTTTAAAACACCCCTTCTGTAACACTTTTTACAATAAAATTGCCCCTACTGTACCAAAATTTTCACCATTTCAATTAAAAATCCCCTTATGTATGTAAATTTTTTGTAACTCCACAAGAGAAAAAACCCCTTCTGTTGAACTCACATGCTATCTTACATATTTTCTAGTGACCCCCTCGAGAAACTTCATCGCTAGTGTTGGTCAACAAAAAGGGCCTTGTGCAGCATGTATGTATAGCAGAGAGGTAATCAAGCAAGGCTTCATAGCCCAAGTCATCTATGCACAGTACTAGTACAATAGTGTTGTCATCAATATTTCATTTAGCAGTGAGCTCTCTAGTATTGTCATTTTTGTGCGTTTCAGAAGAGGAGGTTACTACAGTTTCATCACATTAAAAATACAGATCTATCATATATATAAAAAAGAGGCTTCATGGCCTCCAAATCTCAGCCAACGTAAAGCGCAACCTTGTCTAGCTCAACCATGTAACACATAAGCCTAGCTATCTTCAAGTAGTGAAAAGCTCTAGGCATCTTATGCTTGTATGTTAGCCAAAGAAGAAGCTCTTCCATAACTACCATAAATAAATATCAATCTATAAGTGTTGATTATTTTTAAATTAAGTTTTACATTGAAATCAAGCATGTCTCTTACACACACTAAGAAGGCACAATGGAAAAATGATGATGGCCATTGATTGTGTAATCAATTGGTGAAAGAGGTCCACAATGATTGATCTCCCAAAGAAACCTCTACCTCAACTTGTTTGGTGTTTCCTGAAGTTATCTCTTCAATGGACATGCCCAAGACATTAGCTCTTATAAAAATTGTACATGTTAAGCCTTGAACTAAGCTTGAATGTTTGAGCTAAGCCTTGAACACCACAGGCGATGGAGCCTTATGAAAAATCACTAAGCCTTGAACACCAGAGGCAATGAAGCCATATGAAAAATCACTAAGCCTCAAAAACCACAAGTGATGAAGGCTTACAAAAAACTATTTATTACAGGCAAGCTCTGTGTTGCTGTTAAATGTACCTCACGCTTGCTCTCAATAGTCATCACTTCTTTATCTCAGGCTTGCGCTTGTGATCACCCAGGCACTCTTTAATTCATTACCATGGCTGAACATTGAGTTGGGATAGCTATGTGGGCACACTAGATGAACGACGTGAAAAGATGCAGGGGAGGAGAGAGCTTGAGCACTTGCAAGCACACACACACTCACACAAACCGTAGAAGAGAACACACAAGGTGAGAGGCTGAAAATTCTTCTTCTTCTTCACATAATAAAAGAGGTCTACAAAGAAGATAAGATAACTAACACACATAATAGAGTATATACAAGCGGTCCATAATGTGAACACGCTAAGAGGAGTGGGTAGATGTGGACTAGTCGGTGTAGTCTAGCTGTAGAATCTCTGGCAAAGATATGTCGATGCCAGCTCTACCAAACCCACGAGTGATGTAAATGTCGAACGGTCAAACAGGCGCCTCATGAGTGTCAGCTCATGTTGAGCTTGAGATCTCAACACTCCCCCTCAAGCTCAATTTCAATTCATGAACTCCAAGCATATCTCAAAATTTGCGGAGCTTCTCAACTCCCAAGGCCTTTGTGAAGATTTCAGCGCGACATGATCCTGTGTGGTGCTGACATAGGCCAAGTCAATGTCACCTACCAAGACTCTCTCCCTGATGAAGTGGTAATGTACCTCAATGTGTTTCGTTTGTGCACGAAAAATTGGGTTTCTACTAGCAAACTGTATATTGCTAAGATTGTCACAATATATGACAACCTTTCTCTCCACATGCAACCCCCAAATCAACAAAGTAGCTTGCGTAACCAAGCTACTTCACAAGCTGCCACCGTAACCAAGCTACCTCACACGCTGCCACACCGTAGCTCCTCTATACTCTGCCTCTGTACTCAACAAGGCAACTGTGGGTTGCTTCTTACTGCTCCATGTCACAGTAGCACTCCCAATGAAAATATAAATCCACTGGTAGATCTTATGTCGTCTGAGATGCTACCTACCCAATCTACATCTGTGTACCCATATAGCTCCAATGGTACATCTGCTGCATAAAACAATGCATAATCAACAGTGGCCCTCAAATACCAAAGTGTGCGTCGCACATTGTCAAGATGTGGTTTGCGCAGAACCTACATAAACTAGCTCTCTATGCCAACAGTGTAGCTCAAATCTGGCATGCTGATCGTGACATAGATCAAACTCCCCACAATCTTCCTATACATAGTGGGATCCTCCAACACATAACCTGCATCTGCACTAAGCTTGCCATTTTGATCTAATGGCATGGAGATTGACTTACAATCAACCATCCCATACTTGGACAACATTTCCAATACATACTATCTCTGTGATATCCAAATACCCTCAAGTGTGCGAATGACCTCAATTCCCAAAAAGTAGCACGGATCTTCCAAATCCTTCATCTCAAACTTCATTTTGAGAAGACTTTTCACATGCTCGATCTCTTCCAAGTTGTCACCCCCAACAATAAGATCATCTACATAAATGGTGGTAATCACAATAACCTTATTACTCTTGCGCACATACAAAAAGTGATCTACATCTGCGATATAAAAACCAATAGTAACAAGATACTCAGCAATCTTGTCATGCCATGCTCGTGGAGCTTGCTTCAGCCCATACAAGGCCTTACGAAGCTTACATACATACTTTGGGTGACCTGTATCCTCAAAACCTGGTGGCTGATCCATATACACCTCTTCTTGCAAGAACGCATTTTTTACATCCATCTGATGTAAAAACTAGCCTTTAACGCATGTCCTTTGGCTACCAATCTAGCCTTGTACCCGCTTATTCTACCATCACTGTTATGTTTCACCTTATACACCCACTTACAGCCAATAGCTTTCTTGCCTTCATGCAATGGCACCAAATCCCAAGTCTCATTTCCGTACAATGCATCCATCTCCTCATCCATAGCTTTCTCCCAACACACATTTCCAATAGCCTCATCAAAACATGCAAGTTCTACAACCTACATAACTTTTGCCATATATGCATAGTGATGTGCCACATAACCATCATAAGTCAACCTTTGCATAGGATTTTTGACTCTTCCAGACCTTCCTAAATTTGCATTCATGGCTTCCATAGCCTTCTTCACACCAGGTTTTCTCATTGCTGGAATCCCAAGCTCCTCATCAAGACTCATCTCCAAACCACTAGAATCTCTATCAACAACAAGAGAATGCCTTACACAAATATCAAGCATACCAAGGGGCTTAACCACTTTCTCTTTGCCTTTTATGTGATGTACCAACTACATTTCTAGGACTGGTATTATGATGCAGCATGCCACTCTATGGTCTCTTTGTCCACTCAATGACTGTGATTGCTAACTTGCATTCTGGGAAACCACATTTCCACTTACATCAGCCCCAACAACATCTTTTTCAGAAACATACTAGCTACTCACCTCATCAATTACAACATCCATGTTTACCCTCAATTCATGTGTAGCATGATTATAGCATCTAATTCCCTTTTGCTCAAGGGAATACCCAATAAAAACACATTTTTATGCCTTTGGATCTAGCTTAGTATGCAACTCATCTGGTACATGCACATATTAAATACATCCAAAAACTTTTAAGTGAGACAAATTAGGTTTCTTGCCAGTAAACATATCCTCTGGCATTACATCATGTATGGTTGCAGTAGGAGTCATTTTCATAATATAAACTGCTATAAACATATCCTCTGGCGTTACATCATGTATGGTTGCAGTAGGAGTCATTTTCATGATATAAACTGCTGTAGACATAGCCTCAGCCCAATAGCTATGTGGCACCATCAATGCTCGTACTATCTCTGCAATGTGCCTATTTTTTCACTCAGTAACTCCATTTTGCTTCGGAGTGTATCTACATGTAAATTATCTCTGAATTCCATTCTTTCGCAAGAATTCAGAGAACTCATTGAAGAAGTATTCTCCCCCTCCATCTAACCTTAAGCACTTCACATGCTTTCTTGTCTGTTTTTTAGCCCATCACTTTGAAATTCTTAAAATGAGTGAACACTTCACTCTTCTCCTTCATGAAATCCACCCACACTTTCCTCGTGTGGTCATCAATGAATGTTATGTAGTACCTGCAGCCACCCATAGACATAGTCTTCGTAAGACCCCATACATCTGAATGCACAACATTTAGTACATTCCTGCTCACATTTCTGTCATGTGGAAATACATGTTTTGTTTGCTTTCCAAATTGACATGCTTCACAAACTTTTTGCATACCTTCAACTTTAACTTAGGCAGCCCTATCACAATTTCTTTAGTCTGCATAGACTTCATTCTTTACACATTTACATGCTCAATTCTCTTATGCCAAATGTCTATATCTGCAACAACTCATGAACCATTTGCAAACATTGCAACACTCACTTCAGGTATATTTAGATTCAATGTAAACATTCTCCCCAATCTGTCACCTTTTGCAACCAACATGCACTTATCTTTAAAGTCTTCTACATAGCATCCATCAGGGTTAAACTAGACTGACAAACCCTGCTCAATAATCTAGCTAGTAGTAGAAACCAGATTCTTTATAATGTTTGGAACATGAAGTACATCTGCAAGGTACTTCACCTTACCATCCTGCATGGACAATGGCACATCCCCAGCATGGGCAATCGGATGAGCAGTGTCATCTCCTGTTTCAACAAAACTTGGTCTTTCAATCTTCATTTCCTTGAACCGCTCACCATGACTTGTCATGTGGTTCGAAGTACCTAAATCGAATACCATACATCATCCTTACATGCTGCTACATCATTTCCAAACACAGCATTAACCACATGTTGCATAACAAACAACCTCTCATTATTTTTGCTAGAGGATGCATAGTTGTTTTGCTACACTTTTCCATTTCGCATGTCACTCTGCTTCTTATAGCAATTTGCCTGCACATGTCCACGCTTACCACAATAAAAACACCCTCATGCATCATTATGCTGCCTTTGCCAATTACCACGACCTCGTTGACTCCCCCTGCCTCTAAACTGGCCTCTTCCACCTGTGTGTTATTCTTGTGAATCTTGGGACTGTTGCTATTGCTGACCATAATTCTGATTACCTATTCGGCCACCACCTTGGCCACGTCCACGACGTCTATCTCGTCCTCATCTGAACTTGTGTAGAAGGCATGTTGCTCTGAACTATTTTTGTTTTGTGAAGATTGTTGATCTTCACCCAAATTCTTCTCTTCAATAATCAGCATTGACACCAAATCTGTGAAGTTGGGAATGTTCTCCCAAGTCTAAATAGAAGTCTTGAATGCCTTGTATTGTGGCCCAAGACCATGTAGACACACTTCCACCTTATCATCATCATCAATAAAAACACCAATTTATGCAAGGGATTCCACAATGCCCTTGATCTTCAAGGCATAATCATTCACATACATATTTTTCTTCTCCATAGTATGAAGTTCATTCTTCAACTGAATCTTTCGTGCCTTGGTGTTGGTTTCATACAGCTTCACCAAGGTGTCCCCTTAGGTGACTTGGCATCCTAAATATGCCCAATCATAGTATCCTATGCTGATAGAAAGCCAATACATGACTTTCCTTGCTCCTTGATTCCAATCCTTCTTTTACATCTATAGCAGTTGGATTAATCTCCAGTATCTCTGGTGCCTCATCATGTTCACCTTCAATGTAGTCCCAGTAACCTTTTCCCATCAGGAAATTTGTCAATCTAAACCTCCAAGCATGGAAGTTGTTCTTGTCAAGCTTCTCTACAACAATCTGGTTTATTCTATCATTGGACATCTTGTCTCGAACACAAATTTACCAAAAACAACACTTTTGTTTGACCTGCACAAACTATTGTATTCTCTGTAGCAGTACTATACTGCACCCAAACTATCACAACTAGTGACCTCAATTTGCATACATACACCCAATGGAAACTTTAAGACCTCTTTGCAGCACACATAGTGGCTGCACAACCAATCGCCCTTCCTATAGTTCCAAAAACAGAGTTCTACAGAGAATCAAAACTTACCTGCAGTGCCCGTGAATGCTTGTGAACTAAAAAACGGAGGTCCAGACGCACCCAAAACACGTTTTCGGCCCGAAAGTTTCTGCCCAATGAATAATATAGTGGCCTTGTAGCTTTGCTCCCCGCAAAGAAAGCTCCTCAATCGAAGTTTGTTTGTCAATGCCTCCTGAAGATCTTTTCGATGTGTGTGTGCTTGCAAGAGCTCAAGATCTCTCCTCCCCTGCACCTTTTCATGATATTAGAGATTGGTTCATGCTAAGGGCTGATTACTAGGCTGGCTCACAAGGTTCATAGGGCCTTGGAAAGGCCATCCCATGTGCTATGGGCTGGCCTAAGGCCTAGGCTTGGCCTTGGTGGCTCTTGGACAAGCCTTCCATGGTTGTCCATGAGACAGACTCCTATAGAGCTGATCTCCTGACCTAGACCGATGCCCCTAAATCCGGGTGGAATGCTCTCTCTCTCTCTCTCTCTCTCTCTCTCTCTCTCTCTCTCTCTCTCTCTCTCTCTCTCTTTGAGTCCCTTTCTTTTTTCACTCTCTCTATCCTCCCTCTCTCTCTTCCCTGCTCTTTGCTCTTGCTCTCGCTCCCTCTCTCTTTCTCTCTCACTCACTCTTTATGTCCTTCTCTTTAATCACTCTCTCTATATTTCCTTCTCATTTCTCAACACAGCATACTTAACTCATGTTTTGCGTACAAATCCTCGAGTCTACAAACGCTTCACTACCTTATTCATCCACACAATATTGAAAATATCGATTCTTTATTGGTTTGTCCAACATGTTATACATAAACATCATTGCAGAGGGGAATGATGAAAAATAAGATCATGACACAATCATAAACAATTGCTAAACCCAGTCACTTAAATATTCATAAAATAATATGTTTACTACACTACAATGAAATCTTCATCAAGACACCCTCCTATACATCCTCTTCGGGATCAATACAAACAATGTTCATGTATAATTTTTGTGCTGCCATAGCACAATATCCACATCCAGCATAAAGTTCTACTATCACTTTCCTTTTCTTTACATAACGCTTCACAACAAGCTATCCCAAAAGTCATATCCACACTGAGATCCACTTGTAAAGAAAACATCTCTCTTAATTCCACTAAAAAATGTAAGGCCCTTATTTTTGGAGCACAAAAATGTTAACTCCATACCTTGCCATGCTATCCCATTTGAGCATTTTCCCTAGTGCATCATGTTTCAAGGATCAATGATATAATCAGGTGAGAAAGGTTGTGTATGGTTTTGTCCAACTATGCTCATGAAGGTAGCAACGAGGGTATGTATCTACACGAGTATGAGGTGATTTTTTGTAGCAAAAAGTGATGCTCAATGGTAACCTCTATGGTTAGTGTTGCTTACCTCTTATCCAAAGGCCCTTCCAATTTACGTTGTACATCGCACATTCACCAAGGTGTCTAAGGAGAAGCTAGAGTGCTCGGCGTGAGCTATAATCGTTGTCACTTGATACACAATATCGATGACAATAATAGAGCTATTGTCATCTAAAATGGTCTCACAAATTTGAGGCAATGCATGCTCCTCTCCATCTACGTGGCATCAAAATGACATACACAAAAAACATAAGCATGACATACCTGCAACATATACATAACAACATATAAGGTCTTAACGAAGTGAAAATCATCTCATCACTCACATGTGTAGAGATTCCATGATGGGACAATGTCATCGGGGTAGCCATAAATAGAACCTTCTATGGGCAACCTCACTACAATACAATCACACGTTCTGCTTGTGTTGACACCTTTAACAATAAAGGTCTTGTCTCCCATGTTGGCCTTCTACAACATATCAAAGACATGTTCTAGCTTCGGTGGACACTCCTGGTTTAGAAGTGTACGGCCTATCTTCAAAGGATCCCCAATAAATGCTATCATCTTCGTAGAATGATGTCCTACCACACCATGTTGAGTAGAGTTATACATCAATTGTCATTATAGGATATAAAAGACGCACCTTTTCACATGTGGTTACAATTGATTATTACACCTGTTAACACCGAGGTTTCTATAACGGTATAGAAACTAGCACTTTGATGTTTTCTCAAAGCACCAAGGACTATTGTCGTGATACGACAAGATACTTTTACAAAGCGTACATTTTTAAGTGCATGCACCACACTTACCAATGAGTAAAATCATACCTGGAAAATTCATTTGGATTAGAGTCAGGTCACCTAGGCTAGGTGGATTAATAGGTCACAATATTGCATTTGGTGCTTCACCTGTTGCCAAGCTTATCTGAATCCATAACCTTAATCTATGTTAGTATCCAAACAATGTAACGATAATACCAATGAACCACAAGTAAAAGAGTGACCTGCCTATGTTACTGCATGACCAACTTCTTCAACTACCTTGATCTTGCGCGAGTGCTATCATCAGAATCACTTTTGTCATATTTTGATGGAGAGGTATCAAAGTCGTCCTTTTCCTGTAGTGCCTTTCCTTTTCCTTTTCCTTTTTCCTTCATTGCATCCTTTTTGGGTTTTCCCCTTCATCAGCATCATCCTCTTCATCTTCATCATCCCCTTCATCTTTCATAAGACCTTTGCCCTTGCCTTGAACACATGATTTGTCACCTAGACTTCTAGGCTTCACAATAGAATTCACGATTCAAAAAGATATCAGAAATAGAGAGAGTGAGAGTGAGAGAAGAGAGAGAAAGAGAGATGGTAAAAGGGGAAGAGAGAGAGAGAGAGAGAGAGAGAGAGAGAGAGAGAGAGAGAGAGAGAGAGAGACATGGTAGAAGGGAGAGAGATAGGAGGAGAGAGAGAGTGAAAGAAGAGAGAGAAGGGAGTGAGAGAGATGGTAGAAGATACTAGGAAGAGAGAGAGAAAGAGATGGTAGGAGAGAGAGAGAGAGAGAGAGAGAGAGAGAGAGAGAGAGAGATGGTAGGGGGGAAGAGAGAGAGAGAAGAGCAAAGAGATATATAGATGATAGTAGATAGATAGATAGAGAGAGAGAGAGAGAGAGAGAGAGAGAGAGAGAGAGAGAGAGAGAGAGATGAGTGTGTGAGAGAAGAGGAAGAGAGAGAGAGAGAGAGAGAGAGAGCGCGAGAAGAAAGAGAGAGAGATGGTAATAGATGGAGAGAGAAGGGAGAAGCTAGGTTGGAGGGGGGGAACTGGGCTAGGCTACTAGGAAGTGCTGGGAGGAGATGGTGGTGGGGAGAGTTAGATAGAGAGTGTTCAAAGTAGAGAGAGAGAGAGGTGGCCAAGAAAAACTCCCTCATTTACAACCTCCACCCATATGGACACAAAATTCAAAACTATAAATAGCATTGATTTCATTTAAACTCATCATACAAGATAATACATCAAGAAGGAGAAATCAGACAACAATACAAGTATGCTATATTTTGTACACCATGCTCATGCAAGGTTCTTACAACAACTTCCATCATCATGTAACCCACAAAAGGAAACCACAGTCTAGACTCATTTGGCCCACCCATCCGTAGGCCAATACACCATCTTCATCGGCCACCATGCTCCTCTTTTCTCATGTATTATTTCACGATGTTTGGATTATGGGATCCACCCAACCAAGGAGCATTGTCACTAGGGGGCCATTTCTCTTAAAACCTCTCACCAACGCACCTGAACATCCCCCAGTCACCCAAGCCAAACTAAAGGACCCGAGTCAAGACTAGTCAGGCCCTAGACTTGCCACTTTCCACCACGATGAGTGCGAACTTCCTTGCTACCCTCGTCTATCTTATCTACTATCTTTAATTCCAATCTTCATTACTAGTTTTATTTCATCTTCTTTAACATAACCATTGCATAAAAATGTCATTGCAACATTTTGGAAAACCAACTTAGCCCTTTTTGCATTCTTTCCATAAAAAATTAATTTCTCATAGTGATTAGCATTCTCTTTTAAATCTCCCTTTAAAACACTTAATCAATAATTTTCTTTGAGAAGAGTGCATATGGTACTTAAGCAATATTCTTGTTAACACCATCACTTATAAATTAGATCTAACAAGAAGAACAACAAGACCTAGATTAAGAGAAGAGAATCATTTTTTTCTCACACACACCAAGCTCTCTACTAATGAAGAAATAAAATCTCTCTTTAATCTCCTACACTCTCGCAACAGCCCACTTCTCTCATAGTACAAAATAGGGAAACCATAGCTTGTGTTATGCCTAATATACACAAATTATTCATCCTCTCTCAATCCCAATTTACAAATTATTTATCCTCTCTCAATCTTAATTTACAAATATAAAATAACCTTTCTCTACTTAAAGAAAAAACAAAACTAGACTGGTAGTTGTACTATGCAAAGAACCAATCATCATTGGGGAAACCAGAGTTACCAAGATTTTGGAACATGTTGGCACAATAAAAGTGGGTCCAATACATAGCAGAAGTAGTTGGAATCTATACTTGAGGCATGGGCCTCAAGGGTTGGTAGATTTCAATTATTGGATTTAGTTCCGTCAAATCCCCTTGGGTTGGCCATTGTGTTGAATGCTCCTTGATGAGCTACTCCACAATTCTTAAAAAAGACACTATTTTTGGGTTTTTTATTTTTTTATTTGTTGATTTATTAGAATCATATGTACATACATACATACATACATATATATATACATATATATATATCTGTATATATATATATATATATATATATATATATATAGAGAGAGAGAGAGAGAGAGAGAGAGAGAGGTTTTTGGGTTTTTCGAGGTTCTTGATCTTTTTGGTTTTTATGTTGGCTTAGTGTGATAAGAGATAACTTGTGTGCAAATAACATCTCTTAAGTGAAGTGCAAATGTTTAGTTAACCAATCTAATTTAGTTCTCTAGGACACACAAAACTTTGTTGTGAAAACTCGACTATGAAAAACTTGACATAAAAAGGTCGGCATGAAAAACTCAACCATGAGAAACTTGGCATGAAATCCTATATTGTGGAAAACTCTACCATGAAAAACTCAACCCTAGAAAACTTAGCTATGAAAGTCTCAGGTGCAAAAAACTCAGTTGTTGGAAAGCTAAGCATCCATGCAAACTTTGGCATGAAAAACTCGATGTGGGAAACACGACATGAAAAACTTGGTGTGGAAAAACTCAGGCATGAAAATTTGTCTACACTGAGTTTAGGGTTTCTCTCTAGTGAATTGATCTCTAGCACCGATCTCTAACACTCTTGGAAGCGAGCTTGAATGGATTTAGACATGTGTATTCTACCAAAGTCCAAAAAAAGTTTTGTTTTTTTGGTTTGAGATTTTTGATTTTTGAATCTTTTTTTCAATAGTCTCATATTATGTCTATGGGGCTCACACCATGAATGGCTCACATGTGTTGGCTTATGCTTTGTGGGCTCATGTCGGTGGGCTCACACGGTTGGATACATGTCTGGTAGCTCACGCCTTTTTTATATGAAACGGGCTCATGCAAGTCTAGTGAGTTTCTCACATCACACTTGGTATTATCACACCTTGTGGACTCACATCTTTGGGCTCATGTCACAGCTAGCTGGACTCACATCTCACAACTAGTTGAGCTCACTTATTATTTATTAAATAGGCTCACGAGTTTTGGTTTTTATCAAATAGGCACACTAGGCACGGATTTCAAGTGGTGTATGTAGGGCTCTAGGCTTATGAGAGGGTTGGTGATCAATTATTAAGTAATAATTATACTTAATACTCCAATAATTACAAAGAACAAGAATTTTCCTTGGAATTTGTTGCTGGTATAGTGGTATGACAAAAAACAATCTTTATAAAACATGGGTAGGTGTGTCCTTACAAGTCTTCAAGATAGTTTTATTTGGCTAGTACAATATATGGTTCAACTACCTAATAATTATACTTAATACTCCAATAATTACAAAGAACAAGAATTTTCCTTGGAATTTGTTGCTGGTATAGTGGTATGACAAAAAACAATCTTTATAAAACATGGGTAGGTGTGTCCTTACAAGTCTTCAAGATAGTTTTATTTGGCTAGTACAATATATGGTTCAACTACCTCTAGGATCATGCCACATCTTGTACTTGGCTCATGTCTCAACATGGTAGACTCACATCATGTCTATGTAGTCTCGTGTCGTACGTCTTGCAGACTTGCATCATGTCCTATAGAATCATGTTACATCCTTATAGACTCATGTCTACTTATGTTTGATTTTCATGGGACTCTGAGCTCACCTCTCCCAACCTGAGAGGGGATTTGGCTTGACTTTGATTTTTTTAATGCTTTTGTGGACTCGTATGGGATGATTATGGTTCTTAATGGTGTTTATATAAGTGATTAGGTGCTTTTTTATTGATTTTGATTTTATTTTACATGCTCTAAGCTACTAATTCAATAAAGCATGAATAAAAATTATGAAATGTATGAAAATTTCTCACTCTAATCCACACCAAATGGGAGCTTGTAGCTTATGTTTTTTATAGTGGATTACACACCTAGTCACAATTGCTAAACTATTTCTTGGCTTCATGCAACAAAATCTAAGCCTTGAGCTTCAAAATCATGCAAATGGCTAAGGAAATATGGGTTTTCCCCTTCCAAAGTATGTAACTAGAATGACCTAATGCTAAGAAGAATAAGAAACGAGCTAGAAAACAACAACTAGAATGACCTAATGATAACAAGAATAAAAAACGAGCTAGAAAACAACAACATAAACATATTCAAGGCTCCAAAACCATATGTTTTTCGGAGTGTGACCTCCTAATCAACACCTGGTAATATTGGGTGTTCCTATTAGCATGGAATGGATGGAAAAACATAGCTAGACCCTAGACTAGTCCCAATGCCAAATATGTTTAAGATAATAGCTTACCTCTTAGCCTTTGTCGAAAATAAGTGTTGCATTGCCTAGAGCCACAAAAGAAACTTTTCAATGTAGGTGTGCTAGCCCATCCCCATTGCATCCTCACTCGGTTGTCACAATGAAATGCTTACATTACAACAGGGGTGAAGGAAGAGCTCTGCTTACCTATGTTATATGCACATTATGTGTGCATATACTAGGAGGCTAACCCACATTAGGCTTGTGAACATGGGAACAAGCTCTAGTGGAGCATGGGTTAGGACTAACCCTAAGGGTTAAGGTTAGGGTCAGGCATCCAAGGGTCACACATGGGAAATGGAGAGTCAAGAGTCACTTGAGGGCCCTCCTATATAATAGGGGCATGGGGCACACTCAAGGAGGCTTAGGCTATGTTATCTTAAGGCTAGGTTATGTTATGCTCTCGTGTAGAGGATCATAACTACTCACCTACCATTTCACACTATAGCTACATGATGCTATTGGATTGGAGTTATACCTCTTGATGGTACGGGACATCAAGGTAAAGGTATGATGTATTTCATTATAATTCATGTGTGCATCCTTTGGGCTCAGGGGTGGTCGGGTGGATGAGTTTATGCTTGATTTATGCATGTTTATGCATAACAATTATCTAGAGAGATCTTAGGGTTTTAATAGTGGTATCAGAGCAATCTCTAGTTAATTGTTGTTATTTTTCTTTTTTATTGTAATTTTTGGTTTTTTTAAGGTAACTTTTAATATTTACTAATAAAAATGTTATTTTGTTGATTTGTGTTTATGATTTGCACATGGATCATCGATATGGCGATTGGAATGCGTGTTGCTACTATTCAATGGACGAATCGACATTGTGGGAGAATTCCGTGACTTTAATGCTATATTTTTCTATTTTTTGTGGTTTGAAATAAGCATTAATAGAAATTTTTATGAAAATACCACATATTTTATTGTGGATATTTTTGGTAGAATGGATTCCCTAAATTTCTAGAAATTTTAAGAAATTTTCCCTTTTTTTAAAAAAAAATTGAGCATTTTTATGGTTAAAATGTATTTTTTATACATTTTTGTGGGTTTTTCCGCGGGTATGCGATCAAATTTCTGTCGATTTTCTGCTGAAATGCAATAGGGGGCAGCATGTTGATGCATGAAATGCTCTCCCGTGTGCATGGGACCCTCTTTGCCTCTCAAATCTGATTTTTCTTGTCTATTTTCCTCCCGCTCGTGTGAACTCCTTTTTAAAGGGATTTTTTTATTAGACATTAATCATAATTAATATTTAATTATGATTAAGTAATTTTTTAATTAAAGCTTAATCCTTCTCTCTGTTAATAGAGAAGGAGGGTGTGGAGAGTGAATGGTTTGGAGAAGAAGAAGAGGAGAGAGGGAGTCCTCTCTCCCTCTCAATTTGGCGCACGCGGGGGAAGGGGGGGTACCGTGTGCGGGGGAAAATCGCCGCCCCCCCTAAAAATTTTCATAAGCTTTTTAATAAAGCTTATTAAAGTTTGGTTTTTCTTTTTAATGAGTTTTTAAGTTCCAATAAAAAAAGCTTTTGAAATCTATTCAAAAAAGCTTGGAAAAAAGCCTGAAAAGATGAGAAAATATGAGAATTGAGAAAAAAACGCTCTAGAATTTTCTGAAAATTTTTTCTTGGAATCTCTTGGCTTTCCACATTTCTGGGAAACCTTTTGGCTTTCCGAATTCTAGAAAATCTTTTGACCTTTTGGATTCCAAAAACTTTTAACCTTTCACATTCCGATTTTTTTTGTCTTTTCATTTTCCCGAAACTGTTGGCTTTCCATATTCCAGGAAAACCGTTGGGATTTCGAAATTTTTTGACCGTTCGTATTCTAAATGCGTTTAAGGTAAATTAAATTTTTTTAAAAATTCTTGAAAATTAGTGGAAAATTAGACAAAGGTTATTTTAAATTTCTGGAAAATGTGGGGTTGGTGATTCGCATGTAGTGTGTCTATTCGGGCGCCATGACCATTCAAATTCCTTTAAAATATATTTTTTGACCTAGAAAATTAAAAAAATCTGATAAAATTATAAATTTTTTCATTGGATTTGAGAATTGTCGGGCGAAATTAAAAATTTCATGAATGATGGGATTCTCAAGAGAAATTAGGAATTTTCTAGAAATTATTTTTAGAAAACCTGGAAATTGGTATTTTTTAAAATATTAATGGTATTTTAGCAAATCTATTTGCTAAAAATTTTCTGGAAAAATATAGGTTTGGAATGCCATAAGATAGGTTTGGTGGAATTCAAAATTATCGTATTTTGAGGCCCTATAAAATTAGAAAAATTTAGGAAAAAAATCATGATAATTCTTTTTCTCAAGAATTTCATATTTTCGAGGATTATTTAATGTTGAAGTACGTTTTCTTGTGCTGACATTAGATAGATGCGAGTTATTCGCATATTATTAATACGATTGTACCTCGTATTAGTATATATTTTTGTTTGGATTAATTCTAAACGATGTTTTCATGATTTTTTACCATTGTTTAGCCATTATTTTTGGACATGTTCCTTACTTTCTTCAATGATAGTTCAAAGTGTGTTTCATCTTTGACACTTGTACATGATAATTTATTTTGCAGTTGTTTAAGTGTGGTCTATGCTTAATTTCTTAAGCCTAAGATAAATTTTATCATGGGTCAGTTGATCGATTTGTTTTGGTGGATTTTATTGGATATTTTCCAAGTTTTATATGGACTCATCAGGTTCTTCCTAGATCAATTGTGTCTACGGGTTTTTTGATGAGTGTTACACACATGTGTTTCACTTGCTTACTTTGGAGTTTTGCTTGGACGCAATCACGTTCATATACTCCGAATTGATGAGTTGGCCACCAATTTTAATGCTTCTTTTGACATGATTAACGTCCATTAGATGATATGCATTGATTTTTATGATCAACTATGGTTTTCATGGATTCGAGGAGCTTCTATGCTTTTATCCATGGTTTTATAAGGATATTTTGATCTTTTGGATAATATCATGTGCTTTGAAGGTAGCATTTACCTTCGTTTTTTGCACTTAATTTTGGAGTATATTGCTTGTACTCTTGTACATATTCCAACTTGGATACCCAGTTGCTTATGTATCTAGGTGAATTATTTTTCTACCCCAGCTTTATTGTGTTTATTGGATAGTTATCATTAGAAAGGCGCCAATAATTCAAAATTCTTTTCTAAATGATGTACTCAGAAAGAGTTATTCCTTGATGTGGTCTCAGGAATATAGAGACAGGTTTTAGTATGTGAAAGTCTGGGATAAGGCCATCTTATTCCTTTTATACAAGATTTTATTCATATTTCCTAAACGACATATTAGGGAGTTTCAAATTGTTAAGGTATGTATGGGTGGTATCATGGTGGTATGGGGCACTAGCGATCTCTCACATATATTATCTTATGGGATAATTTGGGCTCAAGATTGTTGCTTTGCTTACATCACTTAGCATGTTGACCTCAACATTCAAAGACAATCTCATTTTCTGAATTCATTTAAAGTTGTTGTGAGGGCATTCTCTAGATAAACTTCTTTTATCTATAGCCTGTATGTATTGATGAGTGTAATCTCGTCGGCATATTCACTTGTTGAAATCTCTTTCTTTAGAGTTCAACGAGTTTATCTTGTTGTGTTCGGATTAAGGAATTTTGGATTCTTCCTTTATTGGCATTAGTTCCATCCTTTAGGTGATTTATACAGTCCACCTGATAGGTTTACGGATGAACATATGTGACTCATCGAGACGTTGATGACTCTCTATGTTGATATGGATAACTAGGGACGTCGATAATTCCACATGCAGATGTGGGTACATCAGGGCGCCGATGAATCCCTTGTTCCTTTTATTATAATGCCATGTTTTCCTACTTTATTTTGAATGGTTTACAACGAGGAAATTACTTTGAGTGTGAATTTCTATGATCATCCGCAGTCTGATGGGCAAACAGGATGTATGAATCAGATTGTAGAGTATATGCTTCGCGCATGTGTCTCTGGAAAATCATCATATTGGGAAAAATATCTTCCAATGATGGAATTTGTCTATAACAGTTTTAAATATACGGCTATTGGTTTTAGTCCGTGCATACTTATGTATGGGTATCAACCTAGGGCACCTATTGATGTCGGTCTTAAGGACATTGAGCTTGATGCATCGAGGGATTTCTTGCGTGATATGCAGGAAATGCTGACCGAAGCTCAGGATTCTATCAGGAGTGTTCAAGATTGGGCACGGTTCTATGCTGATAGAGGATGATCAACTTGGTCTTTTGAACCAGGAGTGTTGGTTTATTTAAATGTTCCTAAAGATTCTCAAACTTTGTCAATAGGAAAATGCTTGAATTTATCTCCTAGATATTGTGGTCAATTTCGAGTTATACGTCGGATTGGCACGGTTGCGTATAAACTAAAACTACCTCCAATTGTCAGAGTTCATCCAGTCTTTCATATTGATAGATTGAAAGGGAAACTGGGAGGTGAGGATAACATAGTTACTCCTCAAGAACTTGTTGAAGTCGAAGAATTACCCTATGTTCCACATGAACCTGATAAGGTACTCGAATTCAGGGAAAGGAAACTTTGTAGTTGACTAATCCCTGAGGTTAAAATTAGGTGGAAAGATAAGGAAATAGAGGATTCGACTTGGGAGTCGGTTGAGATTGTTCAGCGCAGTTCTCCTTCTTTTCATTGCAAGAGTGCAATGTTTTAAGAGAGAGGAAGTGTATTATATGCACATTATGTGTGCATATACTAGGAGGCTAACCAACATAGGCTTGTGAGCATGGGAGCATGGGAACAAGTTCTAGTGGAGCATGGGTTAGGACTAACCTTAAGGGTTAAGGTTAGGGTCAGGCATTCAAGAGTCATACATGGGAAATGGAGAGTCAAGAGTCACTTGAGGGTCCTCCTATATAATAGGGGCATGGGGCACACTCAAGGAGGCTTAGGCTATGTTATCTTAAGGCTAGGTTATGTTATGCTCTCTTGTTTAGAGGATCATAACTACTCACCTACCATTTCACACTATAGCTACATGCTATTGGATTGGAGTTATACCTCTTGATGGTATGGGATATCAAGGTAAAGGTATGATGTATTTCATTATAATTCATGTGTGTATCCCTTGGGCTCGGGGGTGGTTGGGTGGATGAGTTTATGCTTGATTTATGCATGTTTATTCATAACAATTATCTAGAGAGATCTTAGGGTTTTAACAGTCTAGATGGAGTCACAAGAGGTGGTAGAGAAGAAGCTCAAGCAAGGACAAACCTACAGTCAATCCTATCTAAGCAATAGAGTAGAGAAGAGGATCTCACAAATATTTTATTGTAAGGGAATGAATGTGTGTTGATTAATGCAAAAAATGACTTACACAAATATGTACATAAAGTTTGACTTATATACAAATGACTAGCTTCCACACTAGGCTACATAAAAGTTCCATTGGCACTAGTTTATCTTACACAAATATGTACATAAAGTTTGAGACCTC